>NW_027397116.1:16063180-16372985 GCF_003265705.2 Callorhinus ursinus
TTTATTTTATTTTATTTTATTTTATTTTATTTTATTTTATTTTATTTATTTTTATTATTTTTTAAGATTTTATTTATTTATTTGACAGAGAGAGACACAACAAGAGAAGGAACACAAACAGGGGGAGCGGGAGAGGGAGAAGCAGACTCCCTGTGGAGCAGGGAGCCTGATGTGGGGCTCGATCCCAGGACCCTGGGATCATGACCTGAGCCGAAGGCAGACACCTAACGACTGAGCCACCCAGGCGCCCCGAGATGTTTATTTTAAACTGGGACTGTGCCCTGTTTTGTATCTTTGTCATTTCCTATTTTATATATCCCAGGTGCTATGACTGCTAAAGAGAAGAGGAGCTAGCAAAACTGGTAACACAAATTAACTCTGCTACTGATCTTGTTCTTGCAGTTTGCTGAAAAGGAAAAAGTCAAAATTCATTAATAGATTATTAATCTTGAGGCACCTGGGTGACTCAGTTGGCTAAGCATCTGACCCTTGATTTCAACTCAGGTCATGATCTTAGGGTCCCCAGATGGAGCCCTGTGTCAGGCTCTGTGCTCAGTGTGGAGTCGGCTTTAGATTCTCTCCCTCTCCCTCTGCCTCTCCCTTCCTTGCACATGCTCACTCACTCTCTCTCAAATAAATAATTCTTTGAAAAAATAGATTATTAATCTTTTACTCAAAACATTAACTCTTTAAATTTGTGCTTTTACTTAAGAGAATATTTCTGGATGCCTTCGGCTCAGGTCATGATCCTGGAGTCCCGGGATCGAGTCCCACGTCGGGCTCCCTGCTCAGCGGGGAGTCTGCTTCTCCCTCTGACCCTTCCCCCTCTCATGTGCTCTCTCTCTCTTTCTCTCATTCTCACTCTCTCAAATAAATAAATAAAATCTTTAAAAAAAAGAAGATATATAGCATGCCCAATAACAGGTTTATGGACATCTGTAGGTAGGTCTGGATTTAAATTTTGGCCTAGACATCTACAAACCAAGTAACATACTTAAGCTATTTGAGCCTTCTGTATCTTGTTTATAAGTGGAATAAAATTAATTCATTAGGCTGTGGTTAAAATGAATTAGGACAAATGCAAATTCTTGGAATATGGTAAGCATTTAATAAATGGCAGTTATCACCATTTTAAATGTTCACCAAGAATAAGATCCTGAATTGTGTCTATTACCCTCCCCCCGGCGCCCCCTCCCCCCCTCCCTCCCTTCCTATCTCTTTATCTTCTCCAATATTGACAGATAACTAATACTCAGCTCTAAAGGTACAAATATTTAGAGAATAGAGCTCAAGCAGTAGTTGTATAATCTTAGGCAATAAGGTAAGAGGTACTTGAACTTTGAACAGTAGTTTAATTGTGTTTGTTTGCTTTTTTCCATGGTGGGGGGAGAATAACAGCAAGAATATTTGTATTAGGAGCTATGAGGACTTGAAAACTGTGTATGAAGCAAGTAAATTGACATTTCAAACTTAAAAATAATTCCTTCTTGAACCAGTGTCATTTTTTATGTTAGGGGACCTCACTCATCATTTCCTTATGCTTTTTAGAGATTTTAGTGACCAGAAATAAACTGGTCATTAACTACATTCTTGTTCTGTTGATTTCCAGTTCCCAAAAGAGCAGGTTCAGTAAAATGAAGACAAATCTAAGATTTCAGTGACAATTAACCATATTTTTTTGCTAGTTCTAATTAGATTTCATAAACATTTCTTTCCATTGCACAAAAGTTTTTGAGCTTGAGTAACATAATTTTCAGAAAAATTTGTTTCTTTTAAAATAATCGTTGTAGTCTTAAATGTTGAAAGCAAATACAAAAAAGCATGGTCTACTTATGAAGTATCTTTTGTGGCACATTGGCCTCTTTAACCAAATACATTCAAAATTCATAATCATCATAAATAACACTATTTGGGGTGAAACAGAATTAATTTTCCAAGGACTTGGTAATGATTCAGCTGGAGAATAAAAGCAAAAATTAATGATCCCAATCCTATACATGAAAGAACTTGTACTTAACCTTTTTGGAATTGGTTGTGAAATAATTCTATACAGAAGAAATTTGTTGAACTATTTGGCTTTAATTAGCTTTTGATCATGAAAAATATTGAGTAGATTTGCTTCCTGAAACATATTTCTTTAATATGGGAAAGAACACACATATGTGCTGTGATTACACTGAGAATGTATGAATTCAGTTGTCCAGTTTATTTTAGGAAATGTTCTAATTGAGGATTAGTTTGCTCAAAGGGTAAAACCCAAGCAGTTTAAGACTTGAGAACACGAATGATGTTTTGAAAATGTTTTTACACAATCTAGGTGGAATGATGCACCAAGAATTAACATAGTGAAAAATTTCATATCTAAGACATCTAATGATGGATTCTATCCTCAGAATGACTCTCATGTTGACCAATGAAATAGAAAGGCTGGATTATGGATGGGTTGTTTATAAAGCACTGCTTGATTGTTTCATGGGTGTAAATCTGTGTCAAAATTGATCAAATTATCTACTTTGAATATGAGCAGTTTAGTGTGTTTAAATTATACCTCAGTAAAACGTAGATCACCACCAAGTATGAGATAAAAAAGATCGGAGATCGTATGAAAAGAGGTGAAAGTCACTCCCACTTCCCCAACACAGGATATATGACCGAGTCTCAGGTTGGAAGATGAGGAGAAGGAATTTAGAAGAGAGTTTATGGAAAAACAGCTTAACTGCTTCCCCTGCCTCCAGTTATCTCTGGGATGGAAGGCAGGGAACAGAAGGGAGGAAATAGAAAAGAGAAGTTACTTATGTTAGGGAGGCAGAGTGGGTATTAAGATCCTGGGGCTTTGCTGCCTGAAGCCTGAAGTCTTAAGACAGACGCCTGTAGACATGCCCAGCAAGCAGCTCTAACATGAAGGAAGGAACCAACAGGATGGAAGCATAATGTTCTTAGGAAGCTTCCTTTGGGCCTGAGAATGGTTATGGATTAGAAATGAATGTTTTTGAGGCGCCTGGGTGGCTCAGTCGGTTAAGCATCTGCCTTCGGCTCTGGTCATGGTCTCAGGGTTCTGGGATCGAGCCCCTGTGTCGGGCTCCCTGCTCAGTGGGGAGTCTGCTTCTCCCTCTGCCTGCTGCTTCCCCTGCTCATGTGTGTGCTCTCTGTCTCTCATGTAAATAAATAAAATCTTAAAAAAAAAAAAAAAGACATGAATGTTTCTATGTGCCCAAGTAATGAGGATGTTGGCCGAAGCAAGAGGATGGAGGAATCAGATGTGTGCTATTTGGGTGTAAACATAGCTGAAACATTAAAGTGGTGGTTATTTTGAGGAGTCTGTGAAAAGTGAGAAGGCATGACTATAGAGATGATTATCATTTGTCACAGCCAGCACCAGATACCAAGAGAACAGTCTACAAATGTTAGTAGCAGCCAGGGATTTCAGTAGTTAACAACCGCAGACCATATGAGCCTCGGAGTCACCCATATCTCCATCAAGCCTCATGGTCAGTAAGCCTCACCTCCTAACTTCTAGAGGAAGGACAAGAATCCTTAAATTGAGCAATGTGGAAACTTGGATTTTTAAAATAATCTTAAATGGGATTTTTATGTAAAAAACAAAACAAAACACTTGAATTTTCGTTACTGACCTGAATTCCATATAGAGAGATGAAGACAGAATTATTCCTGAATTCTGTGGATAATTGTAATTCAGAATGCATGCTTACTACCAGTAATTTTGACCTCAAAAAGAATTGGAGAATAGAGAAAGAAAAAAAAAAAAGCAAAACAAAGTAAGTAAAAATAATCCCCTCTGGAATAGATACTAAAACAGTTATTTTGTTAGCTTCATCTGTATTAAGCTATATTATCCTAACACTTGCTATAATTCATAGTAGGAGTCTGTCTTTCCTTGCTATGTTTATAGTTGCAGTTATGTGAAACTATATTTGGAAGCAAATCTTATATCTTAATTGGCTTGTAATAAGGAAATGAAACAATAAAGTATACTTGCTTTTTTTACAAAAAATATCAGTAATAAAATTAGGAAGGAAATGAGCAAATGTAGTGAGTAAATTTACTTAGGAAATATGCTATTCATATCTCAAAATTCCATTGGAATTATGCTAAATATTTTGAAAGTAATATTTTGATGATCTTGTTTTTAATTTTTGTATTTATATGTATATGCAAAGCTACATAGATTCATATATATGGCCTTGTATATGTATATTTACATATGAAGATAAATAATTTTTTAAAAGTCTATGGTATGATGTATTACATTTAGGTTTTGCCTTAATAGGCTTGGCTCAATATTTACCAATATTCTTTTGAGGTCTTATTTTTTTAAATAAAATCAAAATCTAAAATATACTAGTACAATGAAGTTAACATAATCCTTTAATGAATCTATACAAGAGTTTGAATTCTATGGTAATCTTTTTTAAATCAAAGATGATAAATTAGCTATTTATGTGTCCTTTTATGCTAAAATTTTCTTCACATGACACTGGATTAGTTCCCTTAAGATTCACAGCTTCTATGTTTTGCTGTTACTCAGTTTATGAAGCTTTAAAGCAGCTTAGTTTTCTCCTAAATCATTCTGTCACTTGGGATCCATCCCTAATTTCTCACATCTATCCATTAATGTACAGCCTTTCTAGTATAATAAGTCCTTGGGAAATTCATGCTGAAATGTTTCCTTTCCTGTATTTCTCTCACTGAACATAACAGTTTTCTGAAATTTGCCTTTTAATTTGTAGCTAAATTAAAGTTCAGAGCTGTAGAAATGTTGATGACTAAAAAACAAACAAACAGAAACCCCAGATACTTATATCCAGAATTCTTCTTTCCTGTGTCCTATGCATAAAAAATTAGAGAAATAGTATATCTTTCTAACTTCAGCAAGTTTGATTGCAAAATTTAAATTTAGGAAATTAAAATATGTCCTTAAAGCACATTATCAATGTTAATGCTTTTTCCCCTGTCAGACATTGTTTCTTCTTTCTCATGACTGAGAAGAGAACCTACATTGATTGTCACTATCAGGCATTTAAATATTAGAAATTTTCTCTATCTGCATTATGTTTTTGTTCAGTGGCATCCAAACAGATTTTTCTAATAGCAGGGATATATGTCCCTTTGGCTAAAATAGGACATAAAAACCTAACATCTACTGAAAATTCTCTAAAAGTATAAAGAAATACAGGCTGAAGCATTGTTTGTCATGAAGGGATATTAGAGAAGTAGATTGGGAAAGACTTAATTTTATATGAGTGGTGTCATACTCTAATGTCATGCCCAAGAAATCTTCCAGTTTTGATTTAATTCTCCTCAGCCTAGAATATTTAGGTACCTCTCTGCTTTTATTGGAACATGTTAAGGGCAGGGGTATTTTGGCCATTTTTGTGCTTGGCTCATAATAGATGTTCCATAATGTTGAGTGATGACTGAGCAAGCTCTTGAATGTGGGGAGGCAGAGTGATTACCAAAGGGTTAGGATCCAGGAGTGGTATCATAGCTTGTTCACCTGCAGTGGAGAGAGATTTGGGTCACTGAATGTGAATGAAGTACTTCATCATTTTGCTTGAGGTCAGTGCTGGTTTTAGAAATGAACAGTAAAATGGGAGCATTGAATGAGAGAGTTTGTACTTGGCTAGACTGTTAGAGTGCGGTATTTCACTTAGAACCTGTGGCATTAGTAAACCTCCATACTGTTCTCCAGAGTGGCTGCACCAGTTTGCATTCCCACCACAGTGCAAGAGGGTTCCCCTTTCTCCACACCCTCGCCGACACCTGTTGTTTCTTTTGTTGTTAATTTTGGCCATTTTGACAGGTGTGAGGTGGTAATGATGATGATCTCTAATTTACAAATGAGAAAATGAAATTATAAGACTTACCCATAGCAGTGGTGGAAGCGTCTTACAGACTGGGATCATTCTTCTTGCATTGTGTGTGGTGTTTTCACTTGTGGAAATTCACTCATTAAGTGTCAGGAGGCCATTTTATCTTTCCCATGGACAAGATCATCATCAATACCAATAATATAATTACTTAGAGTTATACAGTGCCTACTCTTTATAAATCATTTTCACGTAACCGTCACACACATTATCTTAAATTACATAACAACTCTATGAGGTTTACAGGACAGGTAATTATTACCATTTTGTATATGACAAAATAGGTTAAAAATATTAAGAGAACAGACCAAGTTTATATGGTAATAGAAGATATTGGACTCAAACTAATCTTCTAGCTGTAAATCTAGTGCTCTTTCCATAATACCAAGCTAATTACAGTAATTGAAGAGTAACTCTTAGTTGTAGGCTGCATGTTAAATATTCTCATTCTGCAGATAGTCCCCTATGATAATCATATGTATGATTCCTAACTTTTGTTTGATTTTTCTTTCCTACCTTTCCTTTTCCTTCCTCCTGTATTATCTAATGTGGCTCAGTAGCTTGGCTAATGTCCATTAATAGGAAGCAAATATTAGAAAATTTATTGAATTACTATTTTTTTGTTTAAATGAAGATTTATACTTTCTACAGTCAAATGGCATCCTATGAGTCTAGTCAGCTGCCAAGGTTTACAGAAGTGTAAACACTATGCTTTTAAGACTGACGCTAATTGACAGAAATGAGTGACTATAAATCACTTGAGAACTCTTAGGGAAAAAGGTTAGAGATGACACAAAACATAAGTAGGGTCCTGTTTTTAGTTGTTTCTTATGTACAGCTATTAACCTTAAGTGCACTGGTACAGAGCATATTATTGAAATAGAAAGGAAGAAAAATGAAATAAAATCAGAAAAGATTAGAGGCGAAATACTCATTACTCATGTTTAATTGAAAGACTCCTGTGTTCCAGGCTATGGTACTTAGATAATCATTTATGGTTTAGATTATTGTTAAAACACAGATATGTTAATATTTTACAAATAGTGAAACTGAATCCCACTGAAGTTATATGCTGTTCTCAAGCTGTTCTAGATGGTGTTGGAGCTGTTACCCAACCTAAAGTTTCTCATTTGCAGGACTATTTTGCTACATTGTATTTTATTATATTATGGGAGGATATAATAGGTTGGTTTGCTGTTACTCACCCAACCAGTTGTCCCTATTTTTCTGTTACTTACCCAACAACTTGGTACAATTTGTGATTTTGCATATTTTCTCTTTCACCCTCTTAAATATAAACTCTTAGCTGTTCTTTATTTTGTGTGTGAGAGTTAATATGCTTGAGTCAGGAAAGGTTTACTTTCCTTTGTACTTTTTGCCATGAACTGTTCTGAATTATTTCATCAGATGGCATTCTTATAAACCTAAATTATAGTGAATGAGGAAAACGAATTTATTTTGTCTCTTGCAGAAGAGTATACAGTAAATACAGATGAAATTACTAGACCTGTCAATAGGCTGCTGAGTAAATATGTGAGATATTCAGGCCATTTTCTCTTTGAAAGTAGCATTTCTCATTAATTTATGGCTAAGTATATCACTAATAAGAAACTGCCAAATAAAAACACCTGAAAATATTCAAAGCAAAAAAATAAAGTCACTGAAGCTTCACGATTAATGTAGTCATGGCTGGATACATTTAAAATAGATAACATGCACACATTTTATTGTTTTACTTGCGGTGATGCAGGGTGCTGGGAACTGAGTTCTGCACCACTGAAATAGAGGCTTTTGGGAGAAAGACACATTTCACACCTGAGTGGCTTTTTGCAAATTGAAATTGGTGCTTCTTTCTGTCAGAGAATTGTGGTCCTGAAGGTTTACCCTTGCCCAAAATATCCCCTAAATGATTCCATATCTTGATTTTGAGTTCAACTTCCTATAGAGATTTTAAGGCTGCATTTGCATGAAATTACTTATTTTCTTGATTTTATTCTTTTAATATTTAGAACATTCTGAAGCCAATACCATGGAACATTTTTTTGATGAACTGAGGAGAAAATGCTTGTATCTGTTGATGATCAGGAAGTAGAAGCCTTTCCCATGTGATTCTTAGCTTGAAGAATTTTAGTTTTTCTTCTGTCCTTTAGGAAATATTTATAACAAGCTCACACTTAGTAGCACTTTGCATAGCTAATTACTGACATTACCATAGAAGCTAACATTAAATTTGAAGCAGTAAATTGATCACTCTTCTTCCTTTTTTTTATCATTTTACTGTATTTTTTTCCATCATGGTAAGTATGCTCTTTAATCCCCATCCCTTATTTCTCTCATCTCCCCACGCCCCTCCCCTCTGGTGACCATCAGTTTGTTCTCTGTAGTTATGAGTCTGTTTCTTAGTTTGCCTCTCTCTCTCTCTCTTTATTTTCCCTTTGTTTTTTTTCCCTTAAATTCCATGTATAGGTGAAATCATATGGTATTTGTCTTTCTCTGACTGACTTACTTCACTTAGCATTATACTCTGTAGCTCTATGTTGCTGCAGGTGCCAAGATTTCATTCTTTTTATGGCTGAGTAATATTCCAGTGTGTGTGTGTGTGTGTGTGTGTGTGTGTGTGTGTGTGTGTGTGTGTGTACATATACACACACACATATATATACTTTCTCTTCTTTTTCCATTCATCTATGGATGAACACGTGGACAGTCTCCATAGTTTGGCCATTGTAAATGATGCTGCAATAAACATAAGGGTGCATACATCCGTTTGAATTCATGTTTATGTATTTTTCGAGTAAAATACCCAGTATTGTTATTCCTCAATTTGTAGGGTAGTTCAATTTTTAATTTTTTCAGGAAATTTCATATTGTTTTCCACAGTAGTTGCACCAGTTTGCATTTTCACCAACAGTGCAAAAAGGTTCCTTTTTTCCCACATCTTTGCCAACACTTGTTGTTTCTTGTGTTTTTAATTTTAGCCATTCTGACAGGTGTGAGGAAGTATCTCATTGTGGTTTTGATTTGCATTTCCCTGATGATGAATGATGTTGAGCATCTTTCCATGTGTCTGTTGGCCATCTAGCTGGATGTCTTCTTTGGAGAAATATGTGCTCATGTTTTCTGCCCATTTTTTAAAAAGATTTTATTTATTTAAGTGAGAGAGAGAGAGAAAGATCATGAGCAAAGGGGAAGGGTAGAGGGAGAAGCAGTCTCCCTGCTGATCTGGGAGCCCAATGTGACACTCGATCCCAGCACCCTGGGATTATGACCTGAGCTGAAGGCAGACACTTAAACGACTGAGCCACCCAGGCGCCCTTCTGCCCATTTTTTAATTGGCTTATTTGTTTTTATTGGGTGTTGAGTTGTGTAAGTTCTTCATATATTTTGGATAATAACCCTTTATTGGATATGTCATTTGCAAGTATCTTCTCCCCTTCCATAGCTTGTCTTTTAGTTTTGTTGATTATTTCCTTTGCTGTGCTCTTTATTTTGATATAGTCCCAAAAGTTTATTTTTGCTTTTTCTCCCCCCTTGCCTCAGAAGATATATCTAGAGAAATGCTACTATGGCCAATGCCAGAGACATTACTGCCTGAGTTCCTTTGTAGGATTTTTATGGTTTTAGGTCTCACATTTAGGTCTTTAATCCATTTTGAGTTTATTTTTTGTGTGGTGTAAGAAAGTGGTCCAGTTTCTTTCTTTTGCCTGTAGCATTTATTGAAGAGACTTTTTCCCATTGTGTATTTTTTCCTCCTTTGTCAAAGATTAATCTAACATATAATTGTGGGTTTATTTCCAGGTTTTCTGTTCTATTCATCTATGTGTCTTCTTTATGCCAATACTGTAGTGTTTAATTTACTACTGCTTTGTAATGTAACTTGAAATCTGGAACTGAGTTACCTCCAGTTTTGGTTTTATTTTTCAAGATTTCTTTGGCTATTCAAGGTCTTTTGTAGTTCTGTTTTTTTTTTAAGATTTATTTATCCACTTTAGAGAGACAGAGAGAGTGTGATCAGGGGGAGGGGTAAGGGGAGAGGCAGAGAATCCCAAGGAGGCTCCCCGATGGGTGTGGAACCCCCAATGCAGAGCTCCATCTCACGACCCTAGGACCATGACCTGAGCTGAAACCAAGAGTCAGAGGCTTAACAAACTGAGCCACCTAGGCACCCCAGTCATTTGTAATTCTATATAAATTTTAGGATTGTTTGTTTTTCTTGAGGTTCAATTCTAGTTTCATAGTGTTGTGGTCAGAGAAGACATGTGGTATGACTTTGATTTTTTTGAATCTGTTGAGACTTGTTTTGTGACCTAATATGTGATCTCTTCTGGAGAATGTTCCATGTGTACTTGAAAAGAATGTGTATTCTGCTGTTTTAGGATGGAATGTTCTGAATGTGACTGTTAAAGCCATCAAGTCCAGTGTGTCATTCAAAGCCACTGTTGGCTTTCTGTTTGGATAATCTGTCCATCAGTGTAACTCGGGTGTTATTGTATTACTATTATATCTCTTATGTTTGTTATTAAGTGTTTTAGATATTTGGGTGCTCCCATGTTGGGTGCATAAATATTTACAATTGTTATATCTTCTTGTTGGAGGTCCCCTTTATTATTATATGGTGTCCTTTCTTTTCTCTTGTTTAGCCTTTGTTTTAAAATATATTTTTTTTGATATAAGTATTGCTAGCCAAGCTTTTTTTTATGTCCATTTTTATGATAGATATTTCTCCATCCCCTCACTTTTAATTTGCATGTTTCTTTAGGTCTGAACTCTGTCTCTTGTAAGCAGCATGTAGATGGGTCTTGCTTTTTTATCCATTCTGCCACCCTATGTCTTTTGATTAGAGCACTGAGTCCATTTATATTCAGGGTAATTATTGATCCATATGTACTTATTGCCATTTTGTTACTTGTTTTTTGGTTGTTTCTATAGGTTTTCTCTGATCCTTTCTTCTCTTTCTCTCTTTCATGGTTTGTTGGCTTTCTTTTAGTGATACAGTTGGGTTTCTTTCTCTTTATTCTTTGAATATCTATTACTGGTTTTTGATTTCTGGTTATTATTAGATTTGTATATAACATCATCTGTATATAGCAGTTTATATTAAGTTGATGGTTGTTTAAGTTTAAAATCCATTGTTTATTCGTCTTCTCATGTTTTAGTATATGATGTCATATTTTCATCCTTTTGTGAGAACTTTGATTTTTATAGAAATATAAACTTTTACTGCCTTTTTTTGTGGTTGTTTTGTTTTTTACTTTTTTTACTTTTCATACTGTCGCCTATGGTCTTTTCTTTCCACTCAAAGAATCCCCTTTAATGTTTCTTGTATGGCATGGTCATGAACTTTTTTAGTTTTTGTCTGTCTGAGAAATTCTTTCTCTCTCCTATTTTGAATGATAGCCTTGCTGAATCGAGTATTCTTGGCTGTAGATTTTTCCCTTTCAGCATTTGAATATATCATACCATTCTCTTCTGGTCTGCAAAATTTCTGCTGAAAAAATCCGCTGATAACCTTATGGAGTGTCCCTGTGTGGAACTGTCTTCTTTTTGTTTGCTGCTTTTAAATTTTTTTCTTTATTGCTGCTTTTTGCCATTTTAATTACTATGTGTCTTGGTGTGGACCTCCTTGGGTTGAATTTTTGGGGGGCTCTCTGTGCCTCCTGGATCTGGATATCTGTACCTTCTGCAGATTAGGGAAGCTTTCAGCTATTATTATTTCAGCTATTTATTCAAATAAAATTTTCTGCCTCCTTATGTCTCTCTTCTAAGATTCCTTTAATGTGTATATTATGCTTGATGGAGTCACTGAGTTCCCTAAGACTTTTCTCAATTTGCATAATTTTATTTTCTCTTCTTTGCTTAGCTTGGTTACTCTTTATAACTGTCTTCCAGGTCATTAATTCATTCTTTTGCTTCATCTATCCTGCTATTTATTTGATCAAATGTATCTTTAATTTCTTTTATTGTGTTCTTGATCTCTGATTGGTTCTTTTTTATCTCTGTGTTAAGGGTCTCACTGATGTCTTCCACTCTTTTCTCAAATCCAGTGACTATCTTTATGATCATTATTTCAAATTCTCAATCAGGCATATTACTTATATCCATTTCACTTTGGTCTCTTGCTGTGGTTTGGTCCTTTTCTTTCATTTGGGAGATACTTCTCATTTTGTCTGACTTTATGTGTGTGTTTCTCTGTGTTAGGAAAGTCAGCTACTTTTCTTGCTCTTAACCATAATAGCCTTATGAAGAAGAGGTCCTGTAGTGCCCTGCAGTGCAGTGTCCCCTGTTCCCCAGGGCCTGGCTCTTTAGGGAGTGTCTCTTATGTATGTTGCATGTGCTCTGCTACTGAGTGTTGGTCTTCCTTTTTCCTTCAGTCCAGTTGTCTGCAGAGGCACTCTTTACCTATTGTGGGCAGTGTTTGGTCTCCAGCAGGGGTAGGTGTGTTTTAACAAGGTGTACGATGGTCTGCTTGCAAAACAAGACTTGCTTCTGCTGCCCCAGAACTAAGGTCCCTCAAAACGTGTGGGTCTGGAAATGTGGTGTTGAAAGAATTATGTTGCTTTTCTGGGGGGAGGGGCCCAAAGACTGAGGGGAGTGTGACTGGGAAAGGCACATCTGCTGAAGGTAGGGGAGTGCAAGAGGCAACGTGATGCAAGTAAGTTAGGTAAGGAGTTCTGGCACTGGACTGGTTCCCACAGGTGGCCCCTGTTTATGCTGGGGGTAAGGGAGGGAAATGTGGCCTACCAGCTCCTTTGTTCCCGGAGGCCTTTCCCTGTGATCCCTGTCTCTCCGGGACATGCTCCAAGATGAGCAAATCACTGTCCCTCTGGTCTGCCCCTGGTGTTTTTCAAACTGTTGGTTATAAGCTGTATCTGCATGGTTTATTTATCCTGCTGTCTCTTAAGGGCTTCCTAAAACCCTTTGGCACTCCCATAGCTAAGCCCATCAATTTTTAAAATTCCAGGCTTTAAGTCCAGCTGATTTTAAGAACTCACGAAATTTAATCCTTCAAAGGCAGATATTATGGGAATTCATCCTCCTTTGTGGGCTCCCTGGGATGGAAAATCTGTTTTCCACCCCTCTCATCTCCTGCACCTCCCTCCCCACCATGGACAGCTATGGATTGCCTCATTCCCAGGCCACGTCTTCGCACTTCCTGTCTTTGTCCATGCGGCCTCTTCCCTACCTTTAGTTGTGGAGTTTGTTCTGCCTGTATTTGGGTTGCTTTCTGGTTATTTACACTGATGCAAGTGCTACCTAATTGTGTCCGTGGGATGAGGTGAGCTTAGGGGCCTACTCTGTCATCTTCCAAACTGATCATTCTTATACAAATATTTTTATACATTAAAAGTATCTTGAACTTGGAATCTAAGCTGTATTTTAATAGGAAGAGTGATTGGAGAACAATAAGCATTTGTAATTAAGACGTGACCACTAGTTTAAATAAAAATGAAAAGAATTCTGGGCTCTGATCCTCATCTTCAAAATATAATGGAGGCCAGAAGGGTATTTTCATGGGATTTCTTTCTAGCAGTGGAAGGGGCAAGTAAAGAAATAAGCAATGGAGAAAAGACTAGATGTTAATTAGTGAGGCCTTTTAGAAGGCTGCTCACTTTATGCAAAATCATAGTGCTAAGGACTTCATGATCTGGCTTTTATCCCAAACCTCTAATGAAGTGATACTATATAGAAATTGAATGTCTCATTATTTTGTGGCAAAAAAATCCCCCCTCTTACTGTTTTTGTACAATTCCAGAACTTTTAATCTTCAAATTCTTGAAGTTCAGTTCTCCCATAATCCTTTTTGTCCCTCTCTCAGATCTCTGTGAAGGACTGTCTCCATGTGTTGACTCTTTTCCCCACTACCTTATGGTCATTTGAGGTAACTTAATAACTAATCAAGATAATAATGGATAATGTATAATTATATCAGATATATTTTGAATTTAATAGTAATTTTTAATGTGAAGTTCTAGCAACTGTCAGTTGTTTGGGAGAAATTCAGGCTGTAGATTTTCTCCTTTTCTCAAAGTATACTGCAGGTAAATGAGGATTTTGTATAAACAGTCTTACATTTAAAAAATATTAACAAACTGACAGAGATAGAAGCACATATCGGGACAAATTTCAAATTAAATAAGACTTATCCTGGCAAACTTTACCCTCCTTTTAGGTAACTACCCCCAGTTGCATTCTCTTTAGACTCCTCAGCCGCCGTCATCGTTGTTGTCGTCGTCATCGTCATCTTCTTCTTCTTCTTCTTTTTCTTCTTCTTCTTCTTCTTCTTCTTCTTCTTCTTCTTCTTCTTCTTCTTCTTCTTCTTCTTCCTCTTCTTCTTCTTCTTCTTCCTTCTTTTTCCTTCTTCTTCCTTCTTCCTTCTTCCTTTTTATTCTTCCTTCTTCTTTCCTATTCTTCATTTTGTTTATTTTTTTGACAGAGAGAGCACAAGTAGGGGGAGCAGCAGGCAGAGGGACAAGGAGAAGAAGGCTCCCCGTGGAGCAGGGACCCTGATGCGGGGTCAATCCCAGGACCCTGGGATCATGACCTGAGCCCAAGGCAGCCACTTAACTGACTGAGCCACCCAGGTGCCCCTACTTAGTCCTCTTCTATAATCTGTAGATCCAACCCAGTTATGATGGTCTGCCCCATGTAGACCTTCTTTTGTCCTGAGCCATCCTGCTTCCCTTGAGTTTATGGTTTGGTTGCTGCCATTTTCCAAGTCAATTAAAAAAAAGAGTTCTCAAGTAGACAGAGCCTGTCATGATATCATGCTGTTAGATCCATGCAGGTCAAAGCAGGAAAACAGGGCTAGGTGAGATTTTTGTTACTAGTAGGAAATGTTCCCCCCCCCCCGGAAAGATTTATTTATTTATTTATTTCAGAGAGAGCGAGAGAGAGAGAGCACACCTACATGTGCACACATGCACTGGGAAAGGAACAGAGGGAGAGGGAGGAAAAGAGTAGACTCCCTCCTGAGCACAGAGCGTGTCCCAGGACTCGATCCCACAACCCTAAGATCATGACCTGAGCTGAAATCAAGAGTTGGGCGCTCAACCAACTGAGCTACCCAGGCACTTCCCACTCTTTTTTAAGATTTATTTATTTAATTATTAGAGAGAGAGAGGTAGGAAATGATTATTATAGAAATGATAAGTTGCACCTAGGTGGCTCAGTCATTAAGCGTCTGCCTTCAGCTCAGGTCACGATCCCAGGGTCCTGGAATCAAGCCTCACATCAAGCTCCTTGCTCAGCGGGGAGCCTGCTTCTCCCTCTCCCTCTGCCTCTTTCTACCCCCGCTTGTGCTCTCCCTTTCTCTTTGTAAAATAAATAAATAAAATCTTAAAAAAAATGATAATTATGACTATAAGAGTGAAGCTCAGGTAATTCAATATCAGTTGGATTGCTGAAAGACAAAGGGTATACAAGCAGGGACATTCATAGGAATAAAGAAGTGTATTCTGTATCATTTTAATACCCTGTGATTATATCCTTTATAGCCCTTTACTACACTTTGGTATAATTACAGGATACTTGTCTATCTCCTTCAAGAGACAGTGAATTCTTTGAGTTTATGGACTGGGCCTTCGGTCTTCATATTCCTAGTGATTATCACATATCATTGTCAAGTAAATACATGCATGTTCATTGGTTACAAAGGAATTATTATTTTTAAAAGTCTCTGCTGAAAAAGTTCCTTTATTCTGGACTCCTCAGAACCATTTTTTGGTCTTCTATCTGGAGACTTGACTCAATGTCAGTAAGTCTCAAGTGTTTATAGTTTATATATTATCAATCATACTGTGTGTTTGTTGAGGATTGGGGTGTCTGGTGAAAAGGGATATCAATTTACATTTTTTAGTAAGTTCAGTTTGGAAGGAAAAACAGGAAATTTGGCTAGAACCTGGATTCCTGTTCATTCAATAGCCTTATAGTTAGGTTATACCCTTTATTAAATAAATTTCTGCTTAAACATAGTTAAAATGCAGAATTGGAAGCAGTAAGAGTGATTATGACCTGCTGGAATTGGATTCAAGAGTAGAGCTTTTGATCTGCCAGAGTGACCCCTGTAAATTTCCCTACTTGTTTTCATCCTGAGTGACTCAGTTGCTCTCCGGGCAACCAGTCCCATTTGCTTGGAACCAGGTCATTCAGGTCTTTTAAAGTAAACATTTTATTAATTTGAAGAAACTTAGTTCTAAGTTTAACATTGAGGCAATTTCTTTTTTATATTTTTTATTTTTAGGAAATAAATAGTGCCTGTAATACAGTTCAACAGCCATAAGGGAATTGATGAGGTCTTTTGTATCTTATTTCAAGTTAGATTTAGCTTTCTGGGATCAAAAACATATTTTTTTATGCAATTTGAAAGAATTGTTCTAAGAGATTTTAGTTCTGGAGAAAGGAAGCCAGAAGGAAAGGAAAGGAAACTCTTTTGGAATAAAAAAAAAAAATCTCTTGTAGGGTCCGTCATTCTTACACGACATAGTTTTGCCACCACTCTGATTCTTTACTTTTTTATAGAGAAAAGCATATCATGGTAGGCATGGTGGAGAAAAGGAACCAACAAATAATGATCAAGGCAACTTCTAAATATTTTAAGAAGTTGAGTGGAGGACAACAGACCAAATGTTAGTCTATTAAAATTCCTTAATAAAATTGAATTCTAATTTAAAAAATTATAAAATTGGATTTTATTTGTCCTACATACTTGAAAGTTTTTGAAAAAACTTTTCACAAAGACTATACTTTAAGGATGTGATTGCAAATATTTTCTAACATGTCTTTTGGGTGTGCAGTCTTGATGACATTTATAAATTATTTATGTAAGGGTGAAGAACTATGTTATTGAAGAACTGTGAGTAGGAACTAAATTCATAGCTACTGTGTTTGGTTAGGGATATACCTTTCTAACAAATTAAAGATCTTCAGTGCCTGAATTGTTCTCATAAACGTATAGGTGTGTTTTCATATTCTTTTTGACCCACTAGGGATTTAAGCAGCAAAGACCATTCATGGCCTCTGAAAACATACTGTGTTTAATTGACATGTAGAATGCTACTTTCACAGTCAACTCTACAGGGTGGGATGGAGGGGCAGGTTTGCCAAAAATGGAGAATGATTAAAGTCAAAGAAAATTTTAAATGAGCCTATAAATCTGGCTTTTTCAGAAAAGACAAAAAATTTCAGACCTGTGTGTCAGGGAAAAACATAGGGGAAAACAATCTACTTTTAAAAAAAGTTTTAAGACTCACTTTACAAATCACTGAATATCAGATTTTTTTCCAGGAGATGTAATAGATATTTCATCTAACTGCACTGGGTATTTGAGCAAAGAATGAATTGAAGGTTTTATTCAACTTGCTACAACATGTTGGTGTCCTGGGAGACTTTTCTACTTAGAGGAGAACCCATTAAAAATGCCTGGAGACACAAAGAAATGGAAAAACGTTCCATGCTCATGGATTGGGAGAATCAACATTGTGAAGATGTGAAGTGGTACGTGCACCCTAATGTTTATAGCGGCAATGTCCACAATAGCCAAACTGTGGAAAGAGCCAAGATGTCCATCGACAGATGAATGGATAAAGAAGAGGTGGTATATATACACAATGGAATATTATGCAGCCATCAAAAGGAATGAGATCTTGCCATTTGCAACGATGTGGATGGAACTGGAGGGTGTTATGCTGAGTGAAATAAGTCAATCAGAGAAAGACATGTATCATATGACCTCACTGATATGAGGAATTCTTAATCTCAGGAAACAAACTGAGTGTTACTGGAGTGGTTTGGGGTGGGAGGGATGGGGTGGCTGGGTGATAGACATTGGGGAAGGTATGTGCTATGGTGAGCGCTGTGAATTGTGCAAGACTGTTGAATCACAAATCTGTACTTCTGAAACAAATAATGCAACATATTTTAAGAAAAAAGAAAAAGAAGAAGATAACAGGAGAGGAAGAATGAAGGGGAGTAAGTTAGAGGGGGAGATGAACCATGAGAGACAATGGACTCTGAAAAACAAACTGAGGGTTCTAGAGGGGAGGAGGGTAGGGGGATGGGTTAGCCTGGTGATGGGTATTGAGGAGGGCACGTTCTGCATGGAGCACTGGGTGTTATGAACAAACAATGAATCATGGAACACTGCATCAAAAACTAATGATGTAATGTATGGTGATTAACATAACAATAAAAAAATAAAAAAAAATGCCTGGATGGAAAGCAAAAAAGGAAGGCAGAGTTAACTAAAAATCCATTTCTCATAATTTTGAAATTCAGAGGCTGCTTTTTTTTTCTCCTTTTCTTCCTCCTCCCCTTCTTCCTCCAGTTCTCTTTAACTTTTTATAAAATCAGTTGATTACATTCACTACAAATGCTCTAGATTTTTTTTAAAAAAATATTTTATTTATTTATTTATTTATTTGACAGAGAGAGAGAGACATCAAGAGAGGGAACACAAGCAGGGCAGAGAGAGAGGGAGAAGCAGGCTTCCTGCTGAGCAGGGAGCCCGATGCGGGGCCCGATCCCAGGACCCTGGGATCATGACCTGAGCCAAAGGCAGACACTTTAACAACTGAGCCACCCAGGCGCCCCACACAAATGCTCTAGATTTGATAGCTTGCTAAAACCATACTAACTTACAAGAAGATCCTTTTGTATCTTTGCAAAATTGGTGGTTCGTTGTGTCAGCAAATTGTTTTTCTCTCAATGGAAAAATATTATCACATGGTAAGTTCTGAATTTATAAAAATAATGATAAGTTATTTTTTCTTTTACTGCTCACTCTTTTATTTACTCACTGGTGATCTTGCTCTGAACATTTCACATTTAGAATCCTCACTTTCCATCTTTAAAAATAAATGTGTTGGACGAATTTAAGTGATTCGTACTTAAAAAAAACTTTGCTATACTTTTAAAATGTCATATGAAGCATGAATTATATTCAACAGTTTGTTTAATTAAATTTATAATTACATTTCTTGAAATATTCCTCATTATATCTGTATGCCTATTATATGCACACAAATAAAAAATGTCTGTGATTGCAGTAGGTTACTGTCAATATTGAAAATATACCTGCTTGTGTGTTTTTTTATACTAAATAATTTCAGTAAATAAAGTATAAGTATTGCAGATATGTTTGCGCACACAGAGATGTACCTTTGGTTTTGCTGATCTTTTCTATGTCCTTTGTGCTTTACCCACATGTGAAATTTTTTATTTAACTTTTAACTTTTAGTTACTACATATTGCCCTGCTTTAGGTTGTAAGCTTATCAAGGGCAAGGATTTTGTGCTATTCATATGTTATCACCAATGCCTAACAGTGTATCTGGCGCTTAGTAGGAGGTAATAAATGTCAAAGGAAAGCATGGATGTGGACTCTTGTGTAGACTGAGTATATCAGATCTTGTACCTAAGCTTGCTTAACACACATTGAGAAGGAAGTGAGCAATGTGATTTAGTCACACAAGGGAAAACCTGATCTTCTAGAAGCATGATAGCTGTCACATCCCATTTTCCCAAGGCAACTTTGGTGAATTTCTGTCATCCGGTCCCAGATATCATAGGTCCTGGACAGCAGGGGTGTTTTATAGGACAGCTCTGTATTGTGCTTGCACATTAGGCTAGCTAGTATTTCTAACTGGTTGTATACAACTCAAATTGTCTGACCCTCTTGGAGATTCCTGAAGCTACTTAATATATTTTTATAACTCTTTTCTGTTAAGTTAGCTGCATTTATATTCTGTCATTTGAAAATATGAACACTAATCAATCCCTAGGAATGCAAGAATGTGATTATAGCACATCTCTATGTACTCTAAGCTATGAATTACTTTACTTTTTATTGGAAAATGTGCAAGATGATGGAAGTGTGTGTGAATGAGTGTGTCTGATTTATTTTTTCATAAATTCTGTGTCAAACAAATTTTAGTCTGGAGTACATATATGTTATTTTGATGTTCATTCAGTATATTTTAATTACAGAGTGTAAGTAGCAATGCCTTATATTGTGCTGAATTTTCAACATTTCTCAAGTGCTTTCATATGTTATTTCCTTTGAAAATTATAAAAACCTTAAAAAGAGTAGGTATTGCCCATGACTTCCAGGAATATCAGAGAAAAATTCAGGCCTGGATATAAGTGTCTCATTCTTAATTCATGTTCTAAAGGTTATTGTCTGTATGCTTACTTGAACTATAGTTGACCTTAAGTATGTGGACAACCATGTGGCATCAACTTTTGTTTCGACTTTTATTTAAGGGTCAGAAATATTGAATGTGAGTATTTTCAGCTTGAATGACAGGAAGCCTCTATAAATTGATTAAATTATTAACCAGATATGTCAAGTCATTATCTCTAATATGTGGAGGCTGCCATAGCCCTAGACATTCCTCCAATCTATATAGTTTTCAGTATATTCCTCAAAAATTAAGAACATATACCCTAATTATTTTCATTTAAATCATCTTATTTTATTGCATATGAAAAATGATTTTTAAATCTTGTCTGTTCATAAAGTCTCAAAAAACCCTGAATTCATTTTCTACTAGTATTGTCATTAAGAAAAGTGGTGATGTGACATAAAATCTCCATTAATAAGATTTGCAGTCATCATTGCTACAAAATCATGATAATAAGATACAAGTGTGGTAATAGAATTCTGTGCTTACCTGTGTATTATGCTATTCCCCGATAAATTCACAAGAGCTTTTCTTAAATTACAAGCTCTAATTTTGCAAAGACGTTTCTGTAATTTATGAAAATACCGTGTAAACAATGGAAATACAGAAAATAGCATATGTGGGCCAATGTCAGATTCTAGTAAAACTTGGTGGTCATGTATATATTCATTAAGTCAAAAGGCATTTTTATGACTAGTTCAGATGATACTTGGAAAATGTGCCAGTGATTGCTCTTTATTTCTCAAGATTTCAAAATTAAACTTTCAGCTTTGATCTGGGTGATGTTATTTCCAGAAAGAACACATTTGGTGATGCTGAAGTCATATATATAAATTTCTAGATCATGCTTCTGAGTAATTGGTTTGCCAGGTTAGTGAGGGACATTCGGAAACACATTAATATTCTCATGTCACTAAGATGGGAATGATGCATTGTCATGGTAATTTCACAAATGATGCCCCGGAGTGTTCAAAGAGCTAATGCCATCCAGACAGTAATTAATTACATCCAAGAGAATGTGAAATATTTCACTTGATTATAAAGTATTTTTTAAAAACATAATTACTTCTGGGAAACTATATGGAAAAATATGCCATTTATTTAAAAAGGCCTGAAGTCAGACATCCTGAATTGGCTTAATGTTAAATGATTTTGAAAAAAAATCTGCAAATGTTGGCAGCGGGTTTGTTATTGTTGATGCGAGTTTAATCTTTTCCAGAGACTTGTTCAAGCTTTCAGTGGATAACTAAGAATTCTTACCTTTATACATGATAATATATAACATAGGTGATATAGGAGGCTTTGTTTACTCATGAATTCTGGTTCAAATACTCTATCATTTGTATATTTCAGAGCATACAAGAGAAGAAAGTTGATGGTCCACTGATAATTTTAATTTTTGAAATGTTTTATTTTTCCTCATTTTCAAAGAACAAATATAAGGGCTTATATCATACAACAAAAATTAAAGCTCTATGACGAGAGTGAGAGAAGCATTCTAACTATATCAGGCATTTTATTATAATCTTTTATCCCTTTGTATTATTGAAATCTAGAGTTGATTAGATTTATTTTTCAGAGAAGAACAACACCAAACAAAATAATGTTCACTGGCTCATGACGTGAGTAGTATATAGGATACTCTGGCCCAGTGAGGATGTTTGTAAGGTAATTGCTTACTCTCTCAGTTATATGAAACAAATCTGGGTTGGGCGTTATCTTATAGGTAGATGAATTGGGGTAGAATACCAGTAATGTTTTTAGGATCCTCATGAATACTAACTTCTATGTTCACCTCCTCTCCTGTCATTCTATTACATGCCTGAAACACATCCACTTTTCTTACACGGTTCACTGATTTTTAAAAATTAATAATTAAGGATATATCTAAAACCTTTGTTTTTTCCTCATTAAGTAGGTATCGTTGGTAAAAACACTATTTTCTACTAGCATTTTTACTTGCACTTTCATGAGAGTATCAGATACTGTTTTTTTTTTAAGATTTTATTTCTTTATTTCACAGAAAGAGAGAGAGAGGGAGACCACAAGTAGGCAAAGTGGAAGGCAGAGGGAGAGGGAGAAGCAGGTTCTCTGCTGAGCAGGACCCTGGGATCATGACCTGAGCCGAAGGCAGATGCTTAATCAACTGAGCCACCCCAAGGGTATCAGATACTTAAGTGATGATGTGATGTAGGAGGTCATTGTTTCTTCATTGGGAACAAATATTACTGGAGATATTAGTGTGAAGGATTTGAGGTCAAGAAATTAAAAAAAAATGAAGAAACATTGTGGGGAACAAAGAAATAATTCACAAGTCTATCTAGAGCTATCTAGGAGGAAATGACATCTGCATATTCACTACGGAGTAAATGAGAATATCCCACCTGACTCAATATTTAGACTAAATTGCTTAATAAAGTAAGACTAGGAGAATGGTAAATAATTGGAAAAGAAAAATAAAAAGGGAACTGCGTAGGAAAATAAGCAAATTAAATGGATTACATTTTAAAGAAAATCTCATTACCTTATTAGCTGTCAGAGGAAGTTGTAAAAGTGTACAAAAAATAGAATTAAGATGGAAAATATGACAGTAATACAAGGAAATTTTCCAAATAAGTAGTCAGGTATTGTATTCAATTCTTGTTGCTCCTTATAATGCTTGTATATCTTTTCAAAATTTAAGGAGCCAATGAAGAAGGAATAAATATTCAATATAACTAAGAACTTTTAACTCGAGGCATTTTAAGAAAGGCTTCTGACTCATTGATACATTCAAAAAAGAAGGTGAACTACAGCCTTGGCTTCTGTTTTTTTTTCCCCCCTCTACTAATTTTTAATAAATTCGTTGTAAATCCATAAGGATGCTGAGACCCAGTTATATTTGTCAAAGAAAACTGCTAACTAAATAATTCATTGCTATTCACCTATACTTTTTCTTTTGCAACTCCTAAATCTTTTCTAACCTTTGAACATATTCTTTCTGATTTCATTAACTTTTAACTTTCCTGTTATTTTTAGGCAGTTCTGTAGTGCCTCTGTGAGATAGTTCTTTGTAGAAAACATCTGTTCAGAGATTAATGTTCAGTGTGTAGCTTAATTAAGATTTAGCGTATATGATGAATTATTTCAGAATAAGGACTGTTGAAAAATAATATGGTAGTGGATTTAAAAGATTTAGTGTATATGATGAATTATTTCAGAATAAGGACTATTGAAAAATAATACGGTAGTGGATTTAAGTATCTCTTGATCATACAGAGTGATTAGTCTTATTAGAGACTTTAATAAAACCACACAAACTGATAGACAACTAAACAAACAGACACTGTAAGATGTCAGAGAAACAAGTATTTTTAAAAGTGACAAGACCTATCATTATTTAGAATTTCTTCACCCTCTTTTGAGCCATTGAAGTCTAACATGATTTTTTAATGGTTACTTATTATATGCTCTTGCTTGTTAGGTTACTCATTTAAAAATGAAAACAGTGTATTTGTGGAATACAG
Source organism: Callorhinus ursinus (assembly GCF_003265705.2). Classification (NCBI taxonomy): domain Eukaryota; kingdom Metazoa; phylum Chordata; class Mammalia; order Carnivora; family Otariidae; genus Callorhinus; species Callorhinus ursinus. Next base: position 16,086,754 of record NW_027397116.1, read on the forward strand.
TAGTAATGCTACATCTGTTTCTTAGCTATTATGGAGATAGTTCTCTTTAAATTTTAATTCTAGATATAAAGGTATATTCCACCTGTTCTTAGAATATGTGGAAGTTGTACTTACTAAGGACTAATTACCTTCAAGAATGTAGTAAGTAGTTCAAGCAAGTAATGATGCCAAATAAGCAATTCTACAACTTTTGCAAGTGTGATTCGCATGTGGTAAGAATACACATATCTAAAGCTGACTATGTCATCTCCTTTTCCCAAGCTTTTTGCTGTGATTATTTTTAATGTCATTTGAAATTGACTTGGCTCACTATTCTACTAGCTCAGGAATAAGTTTGAAAGTGTTTAATAAAGTTTCTTACTTTAGACCTCAGGAATATGTACTAATTAGATTTGTATCTGGAAGAAAGTAGCATAAAATGTTATGAGGCATCACAAAATAATTAGTGCGTTTTTGTTATTTGAAAAGCAATATATTTTGAAATATTAGACATGAAAAAATAAAGGCACCCATAAAAATGACCATTTTATGACCAAACTGTGATTGCTTTTAGGAGAGCAGATTCATCTTGTTGTTAGTTTTGAAGTGTGAATTATTCTTCCCCAGTCGCCTTTTGTTTCAGAATGTTGCAAGTGGCTGATTTCATGTAGTTTATATAGCCCTGGGCTGAGAGTTATAGCCCAAGGATTTGAACTTAAATTTTAAAGAGACTTGACACTGATTTCTGTAAGGATTCATACACATATCCATGAGACAAGGACTTACTATTAATTAAAGGATAATCAAATAGTTGGGTTTCTATATATAGCTATGATGTATAAAACCTTTTGAATATCAAAATGAAGCAAATTAGTCCTCATTTTATCTCATAATACAAAAAAGATTGATCGAAAAAAGTATTTCTTACGTTCCATGTATCAGCTAGGCTCTGTGTCAAAGGTTAGTATTAATCCAATCAACAAATATTTTATTCAGAAGCCACCAGTTAATTATAGGCATTCTGTCCATACTGCAAATACCACAGTAACCAAACTAGACAATGATTCCGAAACTTACAATGCTTAAGTAAAACAAAGCAACTAGAAATTATGATAAGCATTTTAAAGGAAATGGAGAGGATGATAAGAGAGAAAAACAGAGGTTATAAGAGAAAGTTTCCCTGGGAGATTGTATTTAAGCTGAGATGTGGAAGATGAGAAACTAGAAAATAAAGATGAGTATTCCCCAGGGCATCATGTGGGAAAGGGCCATAAGGGTCTGAAACAAGCTAAGGTGTTGGACGGACTTAAGAGTGGAATGGCTGGAGATGGGATTTGAGAGGTGGGCCAGCTACTACAGTATTCAGACTTACTAGTTACAGACGTTAGCATACAGTTACCTCCTATATATTTCCCCACAGCTATCCCACAGGTCCCTTAAACTCAAAATGTTCAAAACTTACTTAAATACTGTCATGCTCCTCCTCCTTTGTTATTATATCTGAAAACAGAGTTGTATTCTACTTGGTGTTCTCAGCCCAAGACATTCTTGGAAGTTTCTTTCTATCCCATCTCAGTAAGTTTTCTCTATTTTGCTTCTTTAGCGTCTCTGAACTCTGTCCTCTAATTAGCCCATCCTCTTTCATCATAGTCTCTTGGAATGCAACAGCAATCTCTTAGCTAGTTTTTGGTCACCTTGTGAAGGGTAGAATCAAACCCCAACTCAAACTTTGGTTTGAATGTAGAGACAACTCCCACACATGTGTCAAAAGGATATGAAAAGGTGATAACTCACATAATGAGGCTTTCTAAAGAGAGCAGGGCAGGTTCTCAAGTAGATACAAAATTGGCTTCAGAGAGCCAGGAAAGGAGACCTGATTTTATTGTCCTTAGGAGGTAGGGCTGGGGCAAGGGTTCCATGCAGGAGCGTAGGCTTGCTTGTATGGTTTATGCCTCTGGAGGCACCAAGGGAGTGGACGTGGACTTTCTAACCAGCCTCCCCAGCGGTGTGTGAAAAGGGGAAGAGAGAAGGGTGTGACCTGCAAGTTGTCAGCCGTCAAACATCAACGATGAAGTCAAACTCTTAATTACACTGGTCCTCATGACTTAGTATTGTTCTCCTAAATTTATTCCCATGCTTCAGTCTAAGTAACTATTCTAAAATTTAGATTATTTCATATTTTTTTCTTTGCTTATGACTCCATTGTCAAATACAGGAGTCCCCAAGTTTCTTAAAGTGGCATATGAGGGCCACCATTACTTGCATTCTGCTCACATTTTCAAGTTCCCGCACTCTCCTCACCTTCATACTGCATTTTCCAGCCACACTGGATAAGATGAAGCATCATAATGTGCTTTGCTTTCCCACTTTTGCATTTTTGTATGTGCTGTTCATGATGCCTGACAGATATTCTCTGTTCTGGTCCCATATACTTTTTATTTTCTAATTTTTGATTTCAAGCTTGAGATATAATTTACATAAAACAAAATTTTTACCCTTTTAACTGTACAGCTCAGTGGAATCTGATGAACGTGTAGAGTCATGTAACCATATAATCAAACATAGAGTGTCTCATCCACTATAAAATGTTCTCTTATGTCCCCTTTTTGGTCAAAGCACTCCTGTATTCCCAGCCCCTACTCATCTGATTTGTGTCCCTGTAAGTTTTGCCTTTCCCACGATGTCTTATAAATGGAATTATAAGGTAGGTATTGCTTTGTTTCTTTTTCAATTTAGCATAATGCTTTTGAGATTCATCAGCATATCTGAATTTATTCAGTAATTCCTTTTTATTGCTGAATAGGCATTATGGTAGAGATATACTACAATGTGTTTATATGTCGATCAGTTGATAGACATATATATTATTTCCGGTTTAGGGCAATTACAAATAAATTAGCTATAAACATTGCTATACAGGTCTTTGTGGATATAAATTTTCATTTGTTTAGATAAATATGTTGGGAAGGAATTGCACATTCTGTGATAAGTGTTTACTTTTATAAGAAATTGTAAAACTTTTCCAAATGTTTGTGCCATTTTAAATTTCTGCCAGCAAAGTATGGAATCTCCTTTGCTCTTGTATTGATATTGTTAATTTCTTAAAAAAAATATCCTAGGTGGCATGTAGTGTATCTTACTGCATTTTTTTAATGACTAATGATGATGAGCGTCTCTTCCTGTGCTGATTTGTCACTCATTTATCTTCTCTGACGAAGTATCTGTTCAAATATTTTTGACCACTAATATTAATTAGGTTGATGGTCTTATTATTATTGAATTGCAGGGCTTTTTATATTCTTAGCAAGATCCTTTTGCTCACATGTGTTTGTAAATATATATATATATATTTTCCCTATGGCAGACAACTTTCATTTTTACTCTCTGCCCAGCAGCAGTGGTCCTTTGCCTGGATCTGCTGCCTGTCCCACCCACCATCAGGAAGATTTTGATTCTACTCCTCCATAAGAGGCAGTAGATTATTCTCTGGGACCACGGCACATGAGTGTTCCTGCCTTTCCCCCAGTAGCTTACTGTTACTGCTTGGTATGCAAGAAGGAACAATGGAATGTTGGGAATTTTGTGTTTTTGTATCATAGAAGGAAGGAGGCAGTCACTTTTAGGTCTTCTATTCTGCTCCCTGTATTTCTCCTGAGCATTAGTGAAGCTCTTGTAAAGAGCTGGCAAATGACCATGGACACCTCTCATGTCCAGGCTCCTGAGAATTCCAAACTCTCACTCCAGCTTAAACTTAGCCTATATGTATTTGTTAACAATTAATCGTTTTTCTTCCTCTGACGCCCTGGTGGCTGCTTCTTTCTCCCTGACCATGCCGGAAGTGGAAAAAAACAAAACAAAACAAAAAAACTTCATAGATGTTCTCTGTCCTCAGGGGGCCTTGCTTTCTTTCCAAATTCAGTTTCTAAGTTGCTTTGGTCTTGTATTTTTGGTCTCAGAGAGTAGATCTTTTTGATGCCTCACAACACAAAAGTCTTGTTGGTGGAGGAAAGGTAAGTGGAGCAGATTAGGTTGCTCAGACAATCCTGTGGTTGTGGGTGGGAGAAGTGGGTCACAAAGAGAAACATGGCTTGTTTTTGTCTGTATAGATATCCTGATGCATATTTTTATATACTGCTAACAAAGGAGGGAGACTATAAAGGTCTTTGTATTATACCGAATCTCTGTTATTTCACTCAGATAAATTCAGTTTTTTAAATTCTAAATGAAAAGTTTAAAAATTTATTCACAGTTCACTTGCTACTCATTTAAATTCCAACAACTGCAAGCTAAGAAAAATAAAATGCCTAGTGGAACACTTTGTTCTGTTGATATCTCAGCAATTTAGCTGTTACTGTATTAACCAAATAAAATTATACTGAAAATTGAGTTTCTGTATTACATTCATATTGCATCATATATATTAAATTTATAGTTAGTAAATAGCATGTATTTATAATTATAGTCACAAATTCTTTAAAATGATATATTGGGTTACTCTCTTAGTAAAGTCTGATAAAAATAAATATATTCTAAATACTGAATCAAAAGTTTATTAAAAAATCCTTCAACAGGGGCACCTGGGTGGCTCAGTTGTTAAGCGTCTGCCTTCGGCTCAGTTCATGATCCCGGGGTCCTGGAATCGAGCCCCACATCGGGCTCCCTGCTCAGTGGGGAGCCTGCTTCTCCCTCTCACCCTGCTTGTGGCCCTGTCTCTCTCTCTCTCTGTCAAATAAATAAATAAAATCTTTAAAAAAAATCCATCAACAGTTCACTTCCACTCTTTTCCTATAATGCACAATTTTGAATCTCTCTGACTTCTAAGAATTCAGTCAATCATTAAAATGTCTGATAATTTTGAATACACTTGAGGGATTTCTTTTCTAAATTATGAATTTCCTCATAGAAGTTAGCCTCGGGTATATTTTGTTGCAGTCCACACAGATTTGTTTTTTGTTTATAGAGATGGAAAGACCAAGTAGAATTTATCAGCTTAGGGGTGTCTGGGTGGCTCTGTCCGTTAGTGGTGTCCAACTCTTAGTTTCAGCTCAGGTCATGGTCTCAGGGTTGTGGGATCTAGACCTCTGTTGGGGTCCACCCTCTGTGCAGAGTGTTCTTGGGATTCTTTCCCTCTCACTCCCCCACGGCCTCTCCCCCTGCTCACATGTGTTTTCTCTCTCTCTTTCAAAACAATAAATAAAATCTTTAAAAAAAAAGAATGTTTAACTTAGACACAGGGAATAATAGTTACTACGACATATTATTATGTAATAGTTGACATATGACCTGGAAGAGAACAGAGATCAGAAAAGGCGCTCACCAAAGCAGCTATGTAGCTCTCTAAACTTAGAAGGTGGATTATAAGTACTATCATGGAATCCCTCTTTTCATTCCAGCAACTCTCTCTTCTTCTGGGTCCTTTCATCCTTATGGATGGCAAGCACGGGCAGCATTGGAATCCTGGATGACAACAATTTAGTATCACAAGCCCTTTTCCACCCATTCCACTTTTCCTCATCTTGACTTGTATGGGACTCCTGGACTGTAATGTTTGTTCCTCCATGAAGGCATCGACACGTGACTGAATGTGGGCCAGGCCACATTTGTTTTCATATACTTAATTCTTTATAATATCTCAGGTGTATTCAGTTTTGCCAAAAACTTGGGGGACAATTAAAAAATACAACTCGAAAGGGGAGGATTTTTTTAGAGTATATATTACATGTGAATAGTTTAAGTGGAAACATGGTAATCGTTCATAGATTGTATCCTTCACAGGCATCTACTAGTTAAGGCTCATTTTTCCTCAAGTTTTTCATCTTCACTTGATCCAGGAGAAAAACCCTGTCCCTAGCTTTGGGCTTTGTGCTATGATCCATCTTACTACTTCTTCCCAGCCACCAGTATTAAGTACTCGAAGGCCAGATGGCTCAGTTCATCTTAACCCATGGTAATGGGGTGGAGAGTGGGGAAAAAAGACTTGGGAGACTGTGTGAGGGAAGACTGGCCACAGCAGAACAATCCCCGGTGAGGTGTTGCACACCATGACCCAAAGAACATTCCAGGATGGGCTTTGTTATGTTAAGTTCAGTTCCTTGGGCTCCTGGGTGGCTCAGTCAGGTTAGGTGTCTGACTCTTGACTCTTGATTTCAGCTCAAGTCATGATTCAGGGTCCTGGGATCAAGCCCCAAATGGGGCTCTGCACTCAGCAGGGAGTTTGCTTGCGGATTCTCTCTCCCTCTGCCCCTCCCCCTGCTGTCATGCTCTCTCTCTCTCTGTCTCTCTCCCCCTTTCTCTCAAATAAATAAGTATAACTAAGTTCAGTTCCCTTCAACACCTGTGATGCCACTTCGGTGAAGTAGAGAGTAGACATTCTTCCCAGTTCAAGTGGGACCCATTTAATTAAACAAACACACAGGTCCATGTACACAAATGCTCTACATACAAACCTCTCCACACAAGGACTTTCGTCTCCAAAAGGAAATATTAATTATTTATAAGTATACAGTCTCATTCACTAGGTTTTAGTTGGAATAAACATAGCACTGTTAATAGACAAAATAATTTTGGGTACTATAACAAACATTTTCATTCTATTTTATGAAATATCCAGTATACTATCTGTTTTTTTTTTCCAGCTTTGCAGTATACTTGACATATAACATTATATAAGTTTCAAGTATACAATGTGATGATTTGATATACATATGTATTGTGAAATGATTATCACAATAAGGGCTTTTTAATTTACATATACCGTTTTCTGGCCCAAATTAGTGCTGTGTCTCTTGTCTAGCTAAGAATGTATCCTGTACACCTACTCCAGCATGTAGTATTGGGGCGAGGCAGACAAATAGAGGCCCTGCTCAGGTGGCCTCTTGTGGTGTCTTTGTGTGGCGTAGGCAGTGAGAGGTATGCCCATTTAGAGTAGAAAGAGCCTCACTTTAGCCATGAACTCAGGCACCCAACAGGCTCCAGTGCAGTTATAAAGGCTTCATGGGTTTGTTAAGTGGGTGTGTTTTAAGTGCAGGAAAAGATTACTGAAGAATCAGATTTGTGGCTCAAATCCAGCAATTTCTCTATGTTAGATTTCTGGTTAGGATCAAAATTTTAAAGTAATATGTTCTCAGTAATACAGGACTATCCACTTTAATAAAACTAAGGACTACCTTTAATAAAACTAAGGAAGTCCAAACAAATATAAATGTGTTGCTGATTATAAACAGCTGCATTCTTCTCATTGAAAAAATAGTTTTTACAGAAATTGCTTTATTACTTTAGTTCATTTTTATTTTTAATTTATGCTTTTTTGATGTAATAACTTTTTCTTTTCTGTGTATTTATGGAGATCTTCTATTTATTGTAAATGCTACCTGTTTTCCCTTTGTGGTTGTAATATTTGTCTTAATTGGTTCAAATACAAAAATGCTATTTAACTAAAAATAGTCATTGAATATTAATATATGCAAATACGTATATGACAAAATCTGAACGTTGTTTGAGAAATATATCAATTTGAAAAACCCTGGCTTTAGGGAGAGAAAGGTGCAACTGGGAGGTAGTCTGAGTAGAATTCTAAGCATGTTGCCTGGTTATGCACGCCGGGTCATAAGGCTTCCCACACCTCTCTGAATGTAAGACCTGGGACCCATTTCAGAGGTATCAACCCACTGAAGTCTCCACAAGAGTCTGCAAAGTTTAACCATAACCAGTTCTCTGTAACTTGGGTCAAATCTCATTTCTAGCTAGGATGTCTTAAAAGTACTCTTCCACATGGTGTTGGGAGGAAGACTCATTGTATAAATTGTGCATTTTCTTTGGAAAAGTCTACATTTTAGAACAGAAAGAGTCAACTTTGAAACTAGTAACTTTGGTTTTGAATTTCAGAATTCCAGTTTCATGTCAATGTGGGGGAACTTGGGGAAGATTCTCAAACTCCCTGTGTTTTCCTGTGCTTCTTATGTGTAAAATTGCAATAGTAATTCCAAAGGTAGTTAGTATTTAATGAGTGTGTGTGTATATATGTGTGTGTATATGTGTGTGTATGTGTGAGAATAAATGGGAATATATAAGTACATATATATATATCATAGTTATAATACATATTTCATTATGATATATGATGTATATGTGTGTACGTGTATATATAACACACACACAAAATATATATCATCTTTATTAACCTGAAGAACAAAGGGGTTGTTGACCTATTATTATTTTTGTGAAAATGCTCTTGAAATACAGCCACACAGCCTTGAGGGGAAAGAAAGGACTTCTTCCTTTGATTCATTAAGAAGAAGATCAAATAGAATAATTATTGTTTCTTTCAGTTTGGAAAGGATGACTTTACCACCCTTAAGGTTGAACGTGACCTAGGAAAAAGGAAAATATGATATGATAGAAATTCTTGAGGGAGAAATAATATGTGGAGAGCTCATTGCCCTCTAGCCAGGTGGATTCAGGGAAGGGATAAAGTAGCAATTTTGAGGCAAAGCAGGCAAAGAGATTCGTATGATACATCTCTAAGCCAAAGCTCTTTGAGTGGGGAGTTGGAAGTGAGGACCTTTAGTAACTTGAAGGGAAATCTGAAAGAAAGGGATTATGACTGCTCTCTACATAGAATACTGGGGGATATGTGTCCTTTATTAACTTGACTGTTGTCTAGGTAGATAGGACTGAGAAGGTTTTCCTGCTTTCCTGTGACAGCATGTGTTGAACATGAGATGTAGAATTTCCCCATGTGCCATTAAGCAGCTACAGAGCGGCTGGAATCGGGACAAGGAGGCTGCCTTCCTTGCTTGACTTTGTGACTAGAAGCAAATGCTACGTGCTATTGGAGTGATCTTAACTCACATATAAAAGGGCATAGACTGTAGGACCATATGCCTTAACTGTTACTATTTCTGGAACTAGACAAGGACAGTCTTTCAACAGGCCATTGAAATTCCAGAAAACACTCAAGAATTCAAAACCTACTCTTTCCCACTACTTGAGGTTATGTAGTGACCCTCTTTCCCTACATTCAGATGCCATGTCTAAGGAGATGAGGGAGAGTTAAATAAAATAAAGACTTTTTTTTTCTTAAACAAAGCATTTAAAATAGCACTGAGAAAGGGTTGAACTTTGAATTGGCTCATGCACAGCATAGACTATTTAAGTGTGAAGATGCTGGGAGCTTAAGTTTCTTTTATAATGGTAGAGACTGAGCCACCCAGGCACGCCTAGTATGGTCAAATTTGGACCACACTTCGTATACCTCAGAATGAAAGATTTATAACAATAAAATATTAATTTCCTTTAGCCTATACCATGCTTAAAGAAACAAATGAAAGTATTGTGATAAGAAGCTAATATGTTTATAGCACAGTTCATAAAGTCATTCCCCTTATGTATTCTACTTCTAGTATTGCTAAGTGCATAAGGATAAGATTTTATGAATTAGAGAATGATAATAAAATGAGTTTCAACAGTTCTTCTGTAAATTTCAAATGCCAACGGGCTCTCTACACTGACAAGCAATCTTACCATGTTTCTGGGAAAAGACTTAACTCCTTCCTGTGGAAATGAAGCTGAGAAGATATAAAGCCTCTGCAATAACCTCTTACCCATTTAGAAAGAGCAGATCTGAAAATGGAGAATTCATGATAAGAAACTGAGAAAAATCACATCCTGATGACATTTTTTGAGCCAATGATCAGCTGTGTTCAAAGCCACTCCTGTTGCTGGAGTGTTCAGTTAAGTGAAATAATATATTCCCTTTTTGGTAGGCTGGTTTAGGTCAGGTAAAATGTCATTTTTTATCTGAAGCAATCTGAATGATAATAGAAAACAATCATGTACAAAAAAGTAGAAGGTCCACAATGGTGGTTGGGGAAGATGCCAAAACTGAGCTTGGAGGGCATTGTCTCACAACCTGTATTTCCCCAAATCATCCTTTCAGCAAGATGAAGTCTTTTATGGTGTACCTCCAGGAAGGGAACATAGGGAGTCTGGATATTAGTCTTGTCCCTTATAATCTCATTTAGATTTATACACATTTTGAAGGCATATTGGAGTTTATAATTTTAAAAGAAGAAATGAATCACACTGGATGAAATTTATGGAAATGAAACAGCCCAAGTTTCATTCACTTGTACTTTGCCAAAAAACAAAACCATAAATATTCCCATTCACACTTTAGTATTAATGATGCTCATAAAAACTATCATTTTCCCTCTTAATTCCATTATTTTGAATTCTTTTGTATTTCCCGTTCTTCCTAACCTGGCCTGCAAAAAGCACTTAGCTAAGAGATTTATTCTGTATTTGGGAACATTTTGAGACAAGTTATAAGCAATCACTCTTGAAAGAAGTGGAGGGTGCAGCCATATGCTAAACGTTCTGTATTTCCCCATTAAGGAAGAGAACAGAATGGCATTTCAGAGTCTTTCATTCTTTCCTCCGTCTCAGAATTATGTGCTTCCACCCTAGGAGATTTAATGAGAATGCTAATTCAAGATAATGCTTCTAGTTGTCTTCTATGAAGACAAGAAAACAATATAAAACACTTAAACTCTCTTTAAAGTCAACTTGTCATTTCTTCTTACTCTATACTTTTTTCATTGGGCTATTTTATGAATGCTCATGGCTTTGCCAGTTATTGAGAAATGTCTTATAAAATTATTTCTCTAGCCTACTGTTCTCCTTTAAGTCCCAAACTGGTATAGCTAGTCACTAAGTTTATTTATCTTTTTAAAAGTTTTAAAATTAATCAAGACTCAGCATGTCTGAAATTGAACTTATTTCCATCTTCTTCCTATGACCGTATTCATTTATTTTTGCTAAACAGTTCAGGAAATTAAGGATTATCTGTGCTGAATCCTAATGTTTAATCCCTCATAGCTCACGTTTACCACCTATGTATCTCTCAAATCTGTTGACTTCTCTCCGTCTGGACCATAGCTAGTGATCTGTTCAAAACTCTAATCATGTTACTACCATCCCCTCATTCCAAATATACTATGCTTAAAATATTCAATGTCATGCCACTGTTACCAGGACATAGGTCACTATCCTTAAAATTGCCTGGAAGTTACTTCAAGGTCTAGAATTGCACCGTCTGATATGGTGGCCACTAGCCATATTTGTTTGAAATAGAACAAGTCTAAATTGAAATCCACGGTTAATGTAAAATATACACTGAATTTTCAAGACTTTGTGTGAAGAAATAAAGCATTATTAGATATACCATCAATATTTTATTTGGATATTTATTTATTTGACAGAGAGATAGAGCACAAGTAGGCAGAGAGGCAGGCAGAGGGAGAAGGAGAAGCAGGCTCCCCACTGAGCAGGGAGCCCAACGTGGGGCTCGATCCCAGGACCCTGGGATCATGACCTGAGCCAAAGGCAGCTGCTTAACCAACTGAACCACCCAGGCACCCACCATCAATATTTTTTATACTGATTACATGTTAAAATGGTATTGTAGAAATATTGGTTTAAATATATTAGCAATATTTATTATACTGATTCTTTTTTACTGTTTATTTTTTTTAAAGATTTTTAATTTTTTTTTATTTGACAGAGAGAGAGAGAGAGAGAGCACAAGCGGGGGAGCAGCAGGCAGAGGAAGAGGGAGACGCAGGCTTCCCGCTGAGGAAGGAGCCCAATGCGGGACTCAATCCCAGGACCCTGAGATCATGACCCGAGCCGAAGGCAGATGCTTAACCATCTGAAACACCCAAGCACCTCTCTTTTTACCTTTTTAATGTAGCTATTAGAAAATTTAAAACTATAAAAATTTCTTTCATGATATTTTTAAAAAATATTTTTATGTTATGTTAATCACCATACATTACATCATTAGTTTTTGATGTAGTGTTCCATGATTCATTGTTTGCGTATAACATCCAGTGCTCCATTCAGTATGTGTCCTCTTTAATACCCATCACCAGGCTAACCCATCCGCCTACCCCCCTCCCCTCTAGAACCCTCAGTTTGTTTTTCAGCGTCCATAGTCTCTCATGGTTCATCTCACCCTCTGATTTTCCCCCCTTCATTTTTCCCCTCCTGCTATCTTCTTTTTTTTCTTTAACGTATAAAGTATTATTTGTTTCAGAGGTACAGGTCTGTGATTCAACAGTCTTACACAATTCACAGACTAACCATAACACATACCCTCCCCAATGTCCATCACCCAGCCACCCCACCCCTCTCACCCCCCACCACTCCAGCAACCCTCAGTTTGTTTCCTGAGATTAAGAATTCCTCATATCAGTGAGGTCATATGATACATGTCTTGCTCTGATTGACTTATTTTGCTCAGTATAACACACTCCAGTTCCATCCATGTCGTTGCAAATGGCAAGATTTCATTCCTTTTGAGGGCTGCATAATATTCTATTATATATATATATATATATATATATACCACTTCTTCTTTATCCATTCATCTGTCGATGGACATCTTGGCTCTTTCCGTAGTTTGGCTATTGTGGACATTGCTGCTATAAACATCGGGGTGCATGTACCCCTTCGGATGCTGCCAGCTTTGCTTTTCTTTTTCAACATTTCTCTGGTTATTCAAGGTCTTTTCTGGTTCCATAAAAGTTTTAGGATTATTTGTTCCATTTCTTTGAAAAAAGTTGATGGTATTTTGATAGGGATTGCATTAAATGTGTAGATTGCTCTAGGCAGCATTGACATCTTCACAATATTTGTTCTTCCAATCCATGAGCATGGAACGTTTTTCTATTTCTTTCTATTTTTTGTATTTCTATTCTTTGTATTCTTCTATTTCTATTTCTATTTGGGGTAAATACCCAGTAGTGCAATTGCTGGGTCATACGGTATCTCTATTTTCAACTTTTTGCGGAACCTCCATACTGTTTCCCAGAGTGGCTGCACAAGCTTGCATTCCCACCAACAGTGTAGGAGGGTTCCCCTTTCTCCACATCCCCGCCAACATCTGTTGTTTCCTGACTTGTTAATTTTAGCCTTTCTGACTGGTGTGAGGTGATATCTCATTGAGGTTTTGATTTGGATTTCCCTGATCCCAAGCGATGTTGAGCACTTTTTCATGTGTCTGTTGGCCATTTGGATGTCTTCTTTGGAAAAATGTCTGTTCATGTCTTCTGTCCATTTCTTGATTGGATCATTTGTTCTTTGGGTGTTGAGTTTGATAAGTTCTTTATAGATTTTGGATACTAGCCCTTTATCTGATATGTCATTTGCAAATATCTTCTCCCATTCTGTCGGTTGTCTTTTGGTTTTGTGGACTGTTTCTTTTGCTGTGCAAAAGCTTTTTATCTTGATGAAGTTCCAAGAGTTCATTTTCGCCCTTGCTTCCCTTGCCTTTGGCAATGTTTCTAGGAAGAAGTTGCTGCGGCTGAGGTCGAAGAGGTTGCTGTCTGTGTTCTCCTTTAGGATTTTGATGGACTCCTGTCTCACATTTAGGTCTTTCAACCATTTTGAGTGTATTTTTGTGTGTGGTGTAAGGAAATGGTCCAGTTTCATTCTTCTGCATGTGGCTGTCCAATTTTCCCAACACCATTTGTTGAAGAGACTGTCTTTTTTCCATTGGACATTCTTTCCTGCCTTGTCAAATTAGTTAACCATAGAGTTGAGGGTCCATTTCTGGGCTCTCTGTTCTGATCCATTGATCTATGTGTCTGTTTTTGTGCCAGTACCATACTGTCTTGATGATGACAGCTTTGTAAAAGAGCTTGAAGTCTGGAATTGTGATGCCACCAGCTTTGCTTTTCTTTTTCAACATTCCTCTGGCTATACGGGGTCTTTTTTGGTTCCATACAAGTTTTAGGATTATTCCATTTCTTTGAAAAAAGTTGATGGTATTTTGATAGGGATTGCATTAAATGTGTAGATTGCTCTAGGCAGCATTGACATCTTCACAATGTTTGTTCTTCCAATCCATGAGCATGGAACGTTTTTCTATTTCTTTGTGTCTTCCTCAATTTCTTTCATGAGTATTTTATAGTTTTCTGAGTACAGATCCTTTGGCTCTTTGGTTAGATTTATTCCTAGGTATCTTATGGTTTTGGGTGCAATTGTAAATGGGATCAACTCTAATTTCTTTCTTCTGTCTTGTTGTTGGTGTATAGGAATGCCACCGGTTTCTGTGCATTGATTTTATATCCTGCCACATTACTGAATTCCTGTATGAGTTCTATCAGTTTTGGGGTGGAGTCTTTTGGGTTTTCCACATGAAGTATCATATCATCTGCAAACAGTGAGAGTTTGACTTCTTCTTTGCTGGTTTGGATGTCTTTGATTTCTTTTTGTTGCCTGATTGCTGTGGCTAGGGCTTTAATACTATGTTGAATAGCACTGGTCATAGTGGACATCCCTGCCATGTTCCTGACCTTAGGGGGAAAGCTCTCCATTTTTCTCCAATGAGAATGATATTTGCTGTGTGTTTTTCATAGATGGCTTTTATGATACTGAGGTAGGTGCCCTCTATCCCTATAGTCTGAAGAGTTTTGATCAAGAAAGGATGCTGTACTTTGTCAAATGCTTTTTCTGCATCTATTGAGAGGATCATATGGTTCTTGTTCTTTCTTCTATTAATATATTGTATCACATTGATTGATTTGCGGATGTTGAACCAATGCAGCCCAGGGATAAATCCCACTTGGTTGTGGTGAATAATCCTTTTAATGTACTGTTGGATCCTATTGGCTAGTATTTTGGTGAGAATTTTTGCATCCATGTTCATCAAGGATATTGGTCTGTAATTCTCCTTTTTGATGGATCCTTTGTCTGGTTTTGGGATCAAGGTAATGCTGGACTCATAAAATGAGTTTGGAAGTTTTCCTTCCATTTCTATTTTTTGGAACAGTTTCAGGAGAATAGGTATTAATTCTTCTTTAAATGTTTGGTAGAATTTCCCTGGGAAGCCATCTGGCGCTGGGCTTTTGTTTGTTGGGCGATTTTTGATGACTGCTTCCATTTCCTTAGTGGTTATAGGTCTGTTCAGGTTTTCTCTTTCTTCCTGGTTCAGTTTTGGTAGTTGATACATCTCTAGGAATGCATCCATTTCTTCCAGGTTATCTAAGTTGCTGGCATGGAGTTGCTCATAATATGTTCTTATAATTGTTTGTATTTCTTTGGTGTTGGTTGTTATCTCTCCTCTTTCATTCATGATTTTGTTGATTTGGGTCATTTCTCTTTTCTTTTTGATAAGTCTGGCCAGGGGTTTATCAACCTTGTTAATTCTTTCAAAGAACCAGCTCCTAGTTTCATTGATCTGTTCTACTGTTCTTTTGGTTTCTATTTCATTGATTTTTGCTCTGATCTTTATTACTTCTCTTCTCCTGCCAGGTTTAGGCTTTATTTGCTGTTTTTTTTTTCTCTAGCTCCTTTAGGTGTAGGGTTTGTTTGTGTATTTGAGACCTTTCTTGTTTCTTGAGAAAGGCTTGTGTTGCTATATACTTCTCTCTTAGGCCTACCTTTGCTACATCCCAAAGATTTTGAACAGTTGTGTTTTCATCTGTTTCCATGAATTTTTAAAATTCTTCTTTAATTTCCTGGTTGACCCATTCATTTATTAGTAGGATGCTCTTTAGCCTCCATGTATTTGAGTTCTTTCTGATTTTCCCCTTGTGATTGAGTTCTAGTTTCAAAAAACTGTGGTCTGAAAATATGCAGGGAATGATCGCAATCTCTTGGTACAAGTTGAGACCTGATTTGTGACCTAGGATGTGATCTTTTCTGGAGAATATTCCATGGGCACTAGAGAAGAGTGTATAATCTGTAGCTTTGGGAGGGAATGTTCTGAATATATCTGTGCAGTGCATTTGGTCCAGTGTGTCATTTAAAGTCTTTACTTCCTTGTTGATCTTTGGCTTAGATGATCTGTCCATTTCAGTGAGGGGGTGTTAAAGTCCTCCACTATTATTGTATTGTTGTTGATGCGTTTCTTTGATTTTGTTATTAATTGGCTTGTATAATTGACTGCTCCCATGTTAGGGGCATAGATATTTACAATTGTTACAGCTTCTTGTTGGGTAGGTCCTTTAAGTAGGATATACTGTCCTTCCTCATCTCTTATTACAGTCTTTGGTTTAAAATCTAATTTGAGGGGCGCCTGGAGGCTCAGTCGTTAAGCATCTGCCTTCAGCTTAGGTCAGGATTCCAGGTCCTGGGATCAAGCCCCGCATCGAGCTCCCTGCTCAGTAGGAAGCCTGCTTCTCCCTCTCCCACTCCCACTGCTTGTATTCCTTCTCTCGCTGTGTCTCTCTCTGTCAAATAAATAAATAAAATCTTTAAAATAATAAAATAAATAAAATCTAATTTGATATAAAGTTTTCCACTCCAGCTTTCTTTTGGTGTCCGTTAGCATGGGAAATGGTTTTCCACCCCCTCACTTTCAGTCTGGGGGTGTCTTTGGGTCTAAAATGTGTCTCTTACAGACAGCATATCAGTGGGTCTTGTTTTTTTATCTAATTTTATATGCTTTGTCTTTTGATTGGGGCATTTAGGCCATTTACATTCATGGTAATTATTGAAAGATATGAATTTAGTGCCATCATATTGCCTGTAAGGTGACTGTTACTGTATATTGTCTGTGTTCCTTTGTGGTCTGTGTTACTTTTAGGCTCTCTCTTTGCTTAGAGGATCCCTTTCAATATTTCTTGGAGGGCTGGTTTCGTGTTTGCAAATTCCTTTAGTTTTTGTTTGTCCTGGAAGCTTTTTATCTCTCCTTCAATTTTCAATGAGAGCCTAGCTGGATAGAGTATTCTTGGCTGCATATTTTTCTTGTTTAGTGCTCTGAAGATATCATGCCAGTCCTTTCTGCCCTGCCAGGTCTCTGTGGATAGGTCTGTTGCCAATCTAATGTTTCTACCATTGTAGGTTACAGATCTCTTCTCCCGAGCTGCTTTCAGGATTTTCTCTTTGTCTCTGAGACTCGTAAGTTTTACTATTAGATGTCAGGGTGTTGACCTATTTTTATTGATTTTGAGGGGGGTTCTCTGTGCTTCCTGGATTTTGATGCCTGTTTCCTTCCCCACATTAGGGAAGTTCTCTGCTATAATTTGCTCCAGTATACCTTCTGCCCCTCTCTCTCTTTCTTCTTCTTCTCGGATCCCAATTATTCTGATATTGTTTTGTCTTATTATATCACTTATCTCTCGAATTCTGCCCTTGTGATCCAGTAGTTGTGTTTCTCTCTTTTTCTAGCTTCTTTATTTTCCATAAGTTGGTCTCCTATATCACTAATTCTCTCTTCTGCCTCATTTATCCTAGCAGGTAGAGCCTCCATTTTTTTATTATGTTATGTTAATCACCATACATTATGTCATTAGTTTTTGATGTAGTATTCCATGATTCATTATTTACGAAGAACACCCAGTGCTCCATGCTGAACATGCCATCTTTAATACCCATCACCAGACGAACCCATCCTCCCATCCCCCTCCCCCCTAGAGCCCTCAGTTTGTTTTTCAGTCCATCATCTCTCATGATTCATCTCCCCCTCTGATATCCCCCCCTTCATTCTTCCCCTCCTGCTATCTTCTTCTTGTTGTTCTTTTTTCTTTTTAGCACATAATATATTATTTGTTTCAGAGGTACAGATCTGTGATTCAACAGTCTTGCACAATTCACAGCACTCAGCATAGCACATACCTTCCCCAATGTCTATTGATTGCACCTCACTAATAGCCTTTTTGATTTCGACTTGGTTAGATTTTTGTTCTTTTATTTCTCTAGAAAGAGTTTCTCTAATATCTTCCATGCTTTTTTCAAGCCCAGCTAGTATCTTTAAAAATCGTCATTCTGAACTCTAGTTCTGACATCGTACTAATGTCCGTATTGATTAGGTCCTTGGCAGTCGGTACTGCCTCTTGTTCTTTGTGTTGAGGTGATTTTTTTCTGTCTTGTCATTTTGTCCAGTGGAGAATAGATGAATGAGAGAACAAAATGCTAACTGGGTAACAACTTCCCCAGGAAATATACAGTAAACAAGTCAGAAGAGACCTGAAACCGGGGGAAAAAAAAAGGGAAAGAAAAAAAAAAGAAAAAAAAAAGAAAAAGATAAAAACAAACAAAAAAGCAGAATATGATCAAATATGATCAGGATGGTGCATAGATCAGTGCCACACACCAGGTTTTGGGTGTATTTTGGTCTGTTGGAAGAAAGTGCCTCCCAAAATTTTAAAGAAAGAAAAACTTATATATTTACAAAAATAAGGGTAGATACAATGAAGGGATGGACTATTACTGTAAACATGATAATTATAAAAGATTTTATAAAAGGGATTGATAAGAAGTTGGTTGAAAAAAGAAAAGAGGATTTAAAAAAAAGAACGGAGAGAATGTAATCAGGCAGGAGATGAGAACAAAGCCATACACTAGAGATTTAAGGTATATTTTGGTCTGTTAGAATAAACTGTATCCCAAAATTTTAATGAGAGAACAACTTATATGTATGTACCAAAAATAAGGTTAACTATTATGAAGGGATAGAGTATGACTCTAAAAATGATAAAAAAGATTTTTTAAAAAAGGGATTGATAAGATGTTGGTTGAAAAAGGGAAAAAGAAAAATTAAAAAAAATTAACTTTGAGAGGCTAAAGAATCATGGGAAAAAAGCCATGAATTCTATGTACAGTATTCCCTAGCGCTGGAGTTCTGACGTTCTCATTTATTGGTAAACTTGGTATTGGCTGGCTGTTCGTGCTGATCTTCTGGGGGAGGGGCCTGTTGCCGAGGTTTCCAAATGTCTTTGGAAAGGCGGAATTGCCCCGCCCTTGCCAGTCCAGGGTAAGTAATCTGCTTGGGTTTGCTCTTGGGAGCTTTTGTTCCCTGCAAGCTCTCCGTACAGCTTTGGAGGACGAGAGTGAAAATGGCGGCCTCCCAATCTCCGCCCAGGAGGAGCCGAGAACTCGGGGCCCCACTCCTTCGTGCACCCCCAGAGAAAAGCAGTCAGTCAGTCCCATCTCCCAGTCTCCGGCCGCACTCTGTGCTCACCCGGCCTGTGACCGAGCATTTCTATCTCTGGCACCCTACTCGGTGTGGAGTCTCCAAACCCAGCAGATCCCTGCGGTGCGCTCCCGTGCCGCTCCTCCCGGGGGTGGAAGGGGAGTCTCCCCGGATCTGCCGCTTGTTGGGTCCCTGCTGGAGGAGCAGTCGCCCAACTGGGCCACGGATCATGGCTTATGGCAACCCCGAGCTGAGAGCCTGCGCCTCAGCTCCGTCTCTGCAGCTGGCTTCTCCGCTCCGATACCTGGGAGCTCTGGCGCACTCAGGCAGCCCCGGTCTTTCTGTGACCCCGAGGGTCCTGAGACCACACTGTCCCGCGAGGGTTCCACTCCCCGCTTAGCCACTGGAGCAACGTCCCTCAGCGGAGCCAAATCTAAAAGTTCCGGTTTTGTGCTCCGCGGCTCTAGCACTTGCCAGAAACGGCTGACAGAGGCCCCTCCCCCGCCGTCTATCCTCCCGAATATCGCCTCGGATTCACTTCTCCGCACGTCCTACCTTCCAGTAAGTGGTTGCTTTTCTGTTCAGAGAGTTGTCACTATTCTTTTCTTCGATCTCCTATTGAGTTCGTAGGTGCTCAGAATAGTTTGAATCCTATCTAGCTGAATTTCTGGGACCAGACAAAATTTAGGTCTCCTACTTCCTCGCCATCTTGCTCCTTATTCCTCTGTCATGGTATTTTAATTAGGCAGCACTTGTCTAAACCAGAATCCTGCTTTCACTTTTCTTCTCCAGTTTCACTGTACTTCTTTAAGTTCTTATAAGGTAAAATACTTGGCCATTTTATGTTTTTCTCCATGTCTTTGCAATGACCTATTCACACTATGTGCTGCTATAATTTCTTAAGATCTCAGTTCAGTTATCACTTATGAGATTCTTTATATTTCTGATTAGGTTAAATTCTTGCATTATAAGCTCACATGGCACCAGGGATTTCTCTGTCATGGCATTGATCATGGTCAAAATTTTAGGAATTTCTGTATATTATTTTTGTGTTTTGCCCACTGCCTTAGTCTGTTTGGGCTGTTATAATAGAAATATCATAGACCAGGTGGCTCATAAACAACAGAGATTTATTTCTCATGGTTTTAGAGGCTGAGAGATCCAAGATCAAATCTCCAGCAAATTCACTGTCTGGTGAGGACCCACAGCTGTCTTTTTGCTGTGTCCTCACATGGGAGATGGCAAAAAGGATCTCTCTGAGGTCCTAAGGGCACTGATCTCATTAATGAAGCCTCTGCCCTCATGACCTAATCACCTCCCAAAGGTCCCATCTCAAAATACACTTACATTGGGGATTTTTAATATATGAATTTTGGGGGACACAAACATTCAGTCTTTAGCATCCAGTAAACTGTATTTTTCATAAGGGCATAGATCATGTTTGGTTTTGCTTACCATTATATGCTCAGCTTCCCAAACAGTACCTGGTTACATGCTGAGAGATTAATAATATTTAGAAATGACAAAAATGGATCAAACCATTAATATGGAAATATGGGAAACCATCGTGGCTAAATATTCTAAAAGAATCTGGCAGAGATATAATGGACAAACTTAAAAGGAATTTCTTTTGCTACTTTGGATTGCTGTTACAGCAAATAAGTTGTTGTTTTAAGGCACTGAGTTTGGGGTGGTTAGTTACTTAGAGTTAGTTAGTTAGAGAATTATTATGGCTCCCATCTCAGGACCCTAAATGTAACTTAAGCAAAAACATAATATTTTGAATAATGGAGTATTTGGGATAGATCCCTGGATTTAATACTGACAAAGATGGCCTTAATGTTCCCCACAGCTTGACTGAACTTTAGGCAGGTTTCTTCCTAACTATAGGTCCCTGACTTCCCTTTTCTTAGAGTATTTACTTTAGAAAACTTTCAGTTATAAATGCTTTCCCTGCCCCTTTGCTGAAGTACTACAACATAGGGATGTCCTTCACAGAGACCTGAGAACCATCCTTTTGAAATGTAATCATCAGGGAAGGTAGGGCCCCATCTCCCAGTCTCTGTGAAAAGATAGGAGTCGAACTGTCATAAGCACCAGCTAGCAAGCACACTTGGCCTAGTCACCTTGCTCAACTTCCCCACTAATATCCTCCTCTACTTTTCCACTAGCTCACTCAACATTCAAAAACATTCCTGCCTTTTATTTTGACAGAGTTGAGTTCAGTCTCTCCCTTATTGAAGTAGTCTTGAATAAAGTCTTCTTTGCCTATTTTTCTCCACCTGATGCACTGTGCCTTTGATAATACACATGCAATTGTTTTCTAGGGAAAAATTTAGAAGGACAGGTATGGTTATGAATAACTTAAAAGTAGGTTCGCATGCTTTATGGGGAATATTCATTTTGTAATACATGTGATATCCATACTCTGACAAGTAATCTCTTTCATGTAATCATTAAAATAGCTAATAGTAATAGTGGCAGTAAAATCTATTGCAAATTTATATTAGATAGCATTTTAAGGGCTTTGCTGTATCTGGTTTTTAAAACTTTAAACAATATTTCAGCATAGTTAGTATTATGTCCATCTTATAGACTGATAAAATGAGGCTCAACAAGGTTAAATATATTCTTCAGGTCACAGTTTATGCGTAAAGAATTTCAAATTTTATTTTTTTTATTACCTTAGTCTCTACCTCCCTGTACAAAATGTCTTGCTTTCAACAACTATGAAAGTAAAGCATATGAAAAATCAAGAGAAAAGACTGTTTAGAGATATTTTACAGAACTAGACCTAGAAGTAACATAGGTAAAGAAACGGTAAGAGAGAGGAAACATGACTTGAAAGGGTTTATTTGTAGACTTGCAACAGTCACAGGGCAGAATCAATGAACTTAAAATAATCTGAAGAATTTGCCCAAACCAAAGTACAAAGTGGAAAAAAAAAAAGAGCATTCAAGGGTTGTGGGAGAATATCAAACAACCTAATATATATACATATATATTTCCAGGAAGAAAAGAAAGCAAACTGGGCAGGAGCAATATTTGAAGAAGTAATGGCCAGTAAATTTCCGAGATTATTGATAGCCGCAAAAACTAATCGAGGAAGCTCAGAAAACACCAAAGTGAATACATACAAAAACATTAACAAACAACACACACACCCTAGACATATAATATTCAAAGTCATAAGAAAGACAAAGATCTTGAGGCAGCATGAAGAAAAGAACCATGACATAAAGAGGAAAAAAAAGATACAAATTATGGCATGGTTTGTCTTTTTCCATCTGATTTATTTGACTTAGCATAGTACCCTCAAGGTCCATCTGTGTTGTTGAAAATGGTAGGATGTTCTTTTTTTTTTTTAAGAGTGAATGAATATTTCACTGTGTATATATACCACATTTTATTTATCCATTGCTGGACATTTAGGTTATGACCATGTCTTGACTATTGTAAATATTGTGCAGTGAACATGGAAGTACATATATCTTTTTGCATTAGTATCTGATGATTTGTAATTTCTTTTTTTTTAAGATTTTGTTTTTATTTACTTGTCAGAGAAAGAGAAGGTGGGGGGACAAGCTGGGGAAGTGGCAGGCAGAGGGAGAGGGAGAAGCAGGCTCCCCGCTGAGCAGAGAGCCTGATGCAGGACTCAATCCCAGGTCCCTGGGATCATGACCTGAGCTGAAGGCAGATGCTTAACTGACTGAGCCACCTAGGTATCTCTGATTTGTAATTTCTGTAGAAGAAGAGGCCAGTTGAAAATAAGAAAAGTGAGGATTCAAAAATTTGAGAAGGGAGTCAATATGAGGTATACTTTTCATTAACCCTCTTAATGCCAAAATAATCTAGTGAGATTAGTATTATTTTTAATCCAATTTCATAAATGAAGAAACTGACTTAGGGAAGTTAAGTAACATGCAAATACCCTGTATTTAGTGAAACCTGGACTGTCTCAAGTGTGTCAGTTTGTAGATGTTAAATAGATACAGTATATTACATTTAGCCCAAATACTTCTTTTATCATATTCTAATATTTATTTAGAAGGAAGTTCCCTAATTAAAAAGAAGAAGCAAGATCATTCAGTTGCTTTTAAAAAAATAATTTCTCTTAAAGAAGAGGCACAAAATAAAACAAAAAGGAAATGGGAAAGGGCAAAAAGTGAAAGTATTCAGAAGGGCTGCTCTTTGTTTTGATGACAGTGATTCTGTTAAATTTCACTTTTTTAAAAAAAAAATTTTTGGAGAGGATAGTATTAATGTTCAAATATGCCAGATAAAATTCAGTTTTGGATTTTTTTGTTAGAAGGAAATTTAAACTTAAAAGGTACAAATAGCCAGTAAAATATTGCATGCCATAACCTGAGGTGTCATGCAAATTTCCTTTTTTAATTTGATTTTTTCCCTCTAGCAAATAATTTTTATGGTGATCTGAGGTCATTCATCCAGAAAACAGAAACTGGAACTTACACTCAGATGCCTAAATACTGGAATTTCTTTCTGACTTGCACTTTCACTTTTTAAATGAAGTTTTTTTTCCTCCTAAATACCATGTCCTTTTTTCCCCCTCCCTTAGGAGGGTTGCCATGAGGTGTACAATGCTGTCTTAAATCTTTTATCTTGGATATAGATACATTTTAGGTGTACATTTATTTCATGTAGTTATTTTTTATATGTATTTTTTTGGCATTTTATATCAACCAGAAAAAAAGAAACAATAGAAAATGAACAAATGATACAATGGGGCAGTTCACAGAGTGGAAAACCAAATTACTAACAGTGGTGAAAGGGTGCTCAAATTCATACTCATTTAAAAAAACTGCAAATTAAAACAAGAGTGGCTTATTCCTTTCCATCTATAAGATTGGCAAACCTTATAAAGCAGAACAACACTAAATGTTGGAAGAGATGTTGGATTGTAGTAATCCTCACGTATCCTATTGGGGATATAGACTAGAAAAGTCATTCTGGAGAATTGCCTGCCAGAACTGAGTGTAATAAATTAGGTGTATGTATACTCTGTGACCAACAGTCAGGCCTCTGGGTATATAGTCAAGGGAGATTCTCATACAGGTCCATATAAGTAATCCATGAGAGGAATTTCATCATAGCTTTGTCCTTAGAGGCAGGAAGTTGTAGGCAACCCTGGTGTCTATCTCTGGCGGTGGTGATAAATATAATGTTGTGGATGCACACTTTGGAAGCAGTTAACTAGAAGAACACAAAATAGCAATTATATATCTTAAAAACAATGCTTTTGGAATAAAGAAAGGTCTGAGACACATATCATTTATGCAACTTAAATATATACAAAAACAATACACATAAAACAATATAGTGTTTTATAAAGACAGAATAATAAAAAGGAAAAGTACAAAGGGCTTTAGACTAGTTCTGCAGGGGGTAAAGGAATAAACATGGGGAATTAGGACAAAAACTAAAATAAATTCAGTGAGAGAGGGTCTTTCTAGCACAGCCAGAGACTACAGAGTATCATGAACAAAGAAGAATAATTAACTGAAACTGTAAATTCAGTTTAAAAAATGGCAACAAACTGAAGTTAGCTTCAGGATATTGCCTGGCTCCCACATGAAAATAGAAACATAAAGAATGTTTAAACCTTTTGTTAGTAATTGTGAAGATAGATTCTGGAGGATACACCATGGAAAATTAAACCAGTAAGGCAAGAAAAAAATTGGGAAGAGTTCATTAATCAAAGAATTACAGGAGAAAATGTTTGAGATAACCTATCAGAATAAAAATTCCTATTAGTTGATTTAAAGGGATTAATGAGGGCGCCTGGGTGGCTCAGTTGGTTAAGCGACTGCCTTTGGCTCAGGTCATGATCCTGGAGTCCCGGGATCGAGTCCCACATTGGGCTCCCTGCTCAGTGGGGAGTCTGCATCTCCTTCTGACCCTCCCCCCATGTGCTCGCTCTCTCTCTCTCTCTCTCATTCGCACTCTCTCAAATAAATAAATAAATAAAATCTTTGAAAAAAAAGGGATTAATGAATAAACAGACATAATTCTTGTATATTTTCTGAATTCTAAGAATGTTGTAAGAATAAAGGAACATATTACAATAAAAAATAGAATCCTAGGGTGCCTGGGTGGTCCAGCTGGTAAGGCATCTGCCTTAGGCTCAGGTCATGATCCCGGGGTCCTGGGATTGAGGCCCGAGTTGGGGTCCCTGCTCAGCAGGGAGTCTGCTTCTCCCTCTCCCTCTGCTGCTCCCCCTGCTTGTGCTCTCTCTCTCTCTCTGTGTCAAATAAATAAATAAAATCTTAAAAAAAAAAGAAAACCCTACCAGCTGTGGACTTTTCTTCTGCAATGTTGGAAACCAGAATAATCTTTTCAAACTTGACAGAATTGCAAGGAGAAAATGTTCTATTCCTCAACAATAGAAGCAAATGTAAGACAATTTAGAAATGCAGTTTGAGAATTTTTACAAAGTATACATTGGATGACTCAAAGAACTGCCATATGAAAATTGAAACAAAAACAAGGCAAAAAAAAATAGCCAATTTGCTAAACAAAACAAAGACCTGGCTAATTTTTAACTGGCAACATGGGAGGAATCATTGAAATCATGACCTAGAGAAAAAGAGAAGTGAACAGTGTAGTGTATTAGTTATGAAAGAAAAGGTGGAATCAGAGATGGTATAAATAGGACAGATAGTGTGTCTGCTCTCCCTTGCTGAAGAATGTGAGAAGGCACTAAATAGGTGAGCTGACTCAGAGAGTTTAGGAAAATTTAAAGAGACACTTGAGCAAAGAAGGTTTCCTCTTGCTTTGCTGGGAGAGTGGCATTTTGCCTACTGCTGTACCTGCTGCCCACAAGGACAGAGCCCACAGGGTACCCTTCTCACCAGACTACTGCTGCTTAGAGTGCTCTGGAAACTGGACCTGAAACCTGATGAACGGACAAGATAACATCACAGTACACTTGAAAGAGTCCAGTAGTTAGAGGGAGGAAGAAACTATATTCAGGATAGAGGACACCCTTAGCAAAGCAGAAGGGATAGAGAAGTCAAATCTAAACATAAAGAATTTAAAAAAAGAATTAAAACACACAGAAAGTCTTCCTAGAAGTAACAAGTAAAATTTCAAACTAATAACAGCAAAAGTCACTGTTGAGGTCCTAATTAGTGGCCTTGAAAAATCACATGAAAGGAGTGCAAATATCATTAGTCATTAGGGAACTGCAAATTAAAACCACAGTGAGATACCACAGCACACCTCCTGGAAAGGCAAAATTAAATTAAAAAGACCATACCAAGTGTTGATAGCAATGTGGAGACACTGGAACTTACTACAGTACTGGTGTGGATGTAAAATGGTACAGCCATTTTACAGCTTCTCAATTTCTCAAATGTTAAGCACACCTTACTATATAGACAGTGGAAAAGGCACCCCCTGCTTTTTAAAGACTCCAGTCAAAAGTAACTTATATGACTTCTCACATTCTGTGGGTGAGAACTAATCACATGTGAGGCAGGTGAGCCACACGGGGCATGACATTTAAGGTGGCACTCACTCTCAGGTTTGTGTAAGTGCAGGGTCAGTGCTAACAAGACCCTGAGAATAAGTGCATCCTTAAATTTTGCCTCACCCTAGTGCTTGCCCTGCATGGGGCCATATCTGAATGCAGGTGGGCTGGGGAATATAGCTCACACCTAGGCAGGTTTCTCACAGGGCGGTTCCCCACTCCAGAAAGGAAATCCTAAGTTCTCATGAATGACTTGCCATCTCTGCCTTGCCTAATACTTGAAGCCGGGCCTGTGTAATACCTGTCTTATCCTCTGGGCCCAGGATAGTGATCCTTGAAAGAAAAAAAAAATTATTTCCAGGGAAAAGAGAGAGAAAGAGAAGAACAGGGGAATTGGGGGACACTTTTGCTCTGTCATTATGTCGTCAAACTGAAATCTATTGTCAGTGATAAAAAACATATGTATAAAAGCAGTCTTTCTTAAATTATTTCATTTGATTCTTAGAAAAATGTAAGAAAAAGCAAACATTTTACCATAATTTTACAAATAGGGAAGATTAAGATTGATTTCAGACTAGTTAATTCTTCTGTCAGAAAATCTATGATTGTGAATTTACATTCCTTTGTCTGGGTTTAATAGCTCTATATAATTATATTTTTAAACAGTTGCAGTAATCGCCTTTTACATGCTATATATAATGAAAGGTACCTAATTTATGATTAAAAATTATCTTTTATCCTTGAAAATGCAATTATTAACTATTTTAAAAATGTTATCCTTATCATAAACTTATTATTGTAAAATAAGTTTTCTATAATAGACATTGGTGTGTATTATCATCACACTTAGGATTTCTCCACGTACTACATTGCTTTAGTTTTTCTCAAATATTGAAAAAAAAGTGATTTTAATTTTACCTCTTTGGTTATAATTTAGATAATTAGATATAACATTTACATAATGATTACATTAGTTCTATCATTCAAATAATCAGCTTCCTTTAGTGCTGTGTAGATATAGAAACGTATTCAATCAAAGATAAGTGGCAGGTACTCTGGCCTTGTGGTCAAATGTATTTCATCTATTCTACATCCAAAATGATAAGACGGTCTCAAGCCTGCTATATGTCGGCACATTCCTATGCCTCCTTGAGTCCCATCTACTTTAACACAAAGGGTTTCATTTGTTTGGATTTTTATGTTTGTTTTTGCTTGGTTTAGAATAATAAGCATACTGGGAAAATGTGTATTTGCATATATTATGAAAAATAAATAATATAGACCTCATTATTAAAAATACAGCATTTAGATCATCTCTGCTTTGTGTTTATGAAGCTTTTCATACAAAATCTTATACCAGTAATTTGACATCATTCTTCTAGTAACTTCTGTACACTGCGGGGAGTTTAATTGTTTTTGTCCTCTCCAGTAATTTATTCATCAGTAGGAGACATTCTTCTAAGAATCTTGATTGAAAACCTGCTTATTTTCTTAGCTGGAATCTAGTAACTAAAATGTGTTTGTGGGGTATCTTAGGGAAAGACCAACAGGAGGGCCATTTCAGAAAACACTTGGTAAAGGAAGTAATTTCATGAACACTTAATTGTGGACTACCTGCTTCACTATATAATTATTTATGACTGAACTACTGAAATGAGGGGAAGGAAAAAATCTTGAATATACACATTTGCTTTAAAACATATTCTGCTATACAGGACATTTAACAGAGATTACACATTACACATTAAAAGCAATAGGTGTGTGTACATGCATGTGCCCATGTTTATGTGTATAAATAAAGCCTAATTACATGCATTGCATAGTATGTATATATGTACAAAAAACATTTTGTTAGGTGCTATGTAAAGATACGTAAGGAGATAAAACTATGCATGTAAGAAGTTTAAAATCTAAATAACAACATACATACAACTAAATGGTTACTAAGAGTAACCTAGGATACGTGCCAAATTTGTGGTGTGGACACCAGTAGTGCAAGGAGCTTTGAGAAAGCAGAGTTCACTCTAGGGTAAAGCAGGAGGGAGATTGGATTCGGTCTGAAAGGGTTCGCAGCACATGGGAAGTGAGGAAGAGGCAACATGGGGTGAGAATGCCGGGGACGGCCTCACGCAGCGTGAGTGAAGCTACGTGGGCAGAGCAAGAGGTTTGCAAGAGATCACAGAGGTGAGGTGTGAGCATACTCTGGTTGAGTATAGTATCATCTGAACTCAAATGTCAGAAAATTAGTTTGCCATGCTAGACGCTGTCCTCCCATTCGTGGTTCTTTACAGCATTGTGGCAACATGAAAGCCATCTGTGGATCACAGTACCTATTCCAAATTTTTCTTTGGAACACTTACGTGCTTTGTTGTTAAATGGTTTCTCCAGCTCTCCTGTCTTTAGCTTCGCTCTTTGCTTTAGGTTTGATGTTTTGTTCTGGCCCTTGCCGCTATCAGTGACTGATTTTAAATCCTTATTGACTTCCGTCTGCCTCCTGCAAGGTCTAGGGAAGAGGAAATCTTGCTGGTCCTGGGCTCACAGATTTTTCACTAACTGGTTCCACGGGTGGGGAATCCATAATATCAGACACACAGAAGTGATAGTCTCACGTGTCTATAACTATAAATAACCTATAATAACTATAACTATATATATAACTATATAACTATAATAATATATACTATATATATACTATAATATAATATAAACTAATAACTATAAATAAGGATTTATGCAATTCCCTTTTAATATTTATTGAGCGAATAGAGGATGAAGTGGAGAAGAACCTTTGGCATTTTTTTAGTGCCAGCCCAGGTACATTTTCTGCCTTTCTTTTACTTTCCATTTTCTCGTTTTCGCTCCCCCACACTGTGCTGCTGACAAGGCTACCTCCTTGCTACAGCTCCTGTTCCTGGCCCCCTCCCATCCGAAGCCCTTTCACAAATCATCACCTCTCTCCAAATAGCTTTTTCAATCTTCTTTCCAAAAATATGTCACCAGCTCTTCCAAGAACTTACTGACTACTCCTCTTTCTTTCTGACAGTTTCTAAAAACCTTTCCAAAAAATTTTGACTAACACTCCATTCATTCCAGAGAAGACTTTTACTGAAGCTATGCCCAATTCCCACAGCACCCTCCCCTCTGCCCGCTCCCTATCTGAAGTTTGTCCATTTATCCGGCTTCAGTCCTCGCTTGCATCTATCTTCATGGACCTACCTGACCACCCCAGCCTGAAGTGATCCCTCCCTCTTCTGAACTCTTGTAAAATTTATTGTCTGAATAATTTATCTGGCAATGAATCATGTTCTGCCTGTGACATCTCTTTTATAACTGTCTGGTGCTGTTATTTAAATATTTTGTTTGGTTTTGTTTTCTTCTTCACAGGGTTGTGTGTTTTCTTTTCTTACAAGGCAGCATTTATATAGTTTATATTTTCTACAGTTCCTAGCTCACGGCCTTCAAATGTAGGCCATTTAGGAGATATCTATTGATTTGAGTTGATTTCCAATTTTATTAAAGCTTAGTCAGTCATTTTGATCATTTTTCACTTCGCCCCCCATCCTTGCTTTTTTATTTTACTTAAGGATTGTGCCTGATTAATCTGGTCTCTCAATGAGCTCTTTCTGTTTGGATCTATCCCATCTACAAATGGCATGATTTTTGAAGAAAACATCAGTGAACCCAGGGTTGGAACATTAACAATAGTGAAGTCTCTCAGTGTAGTTGGGTCAAGTAATGAGGTAAAGTGGTAAGGTGATAGTTATGAGGTCATATGATTAGTAATATAATGAAAATCCACTTGAAAAAAATATATAAGCAAAAAAAGATACAACAGAAACTTTAAAAGTCTCAGTGACAAGGAAATAAAGATTCTATCCAAAGTTCCAAAATTGCACAATTGTTTTAACAGCGAGTAGAGTTTTAGGCTTTTATAGTATAGATGAAGAACAAAATCAAGACCTGTCATTCTGATGTTTTTTCGTATTGGACAAGGGGTGGTCAGTCATGGAAGTGTTGCAGGCAAGGTATATATCAGTGCTAGCTTAACATCACTGAGTATGAGGTTGACACAAATGGGAAGAATAACAGCACAATTAGGTAGTTTCATAATAGTGGCAAATTGTACCCAAACTACTTACTGATGAATCCATGTTAGCCTGGATGGAGAATTGTGGAGACTTTATACAAGTCTCCTTTATAGCCTTTATACTTTATAAAAAAAAAAAAAAATTGCCTTTTTTTTTTTTTTTTAAGGAAAGCTCAACTTCTTTTTCATCCTGACAGGATTACCATAAAGGTGCTGCAGAAGAAGCAACACTTAAATAAGAGTCCTCAGGCAACATGGTTTTCTGGCTGCTCAGGCGCCTGAGATTCAGCCGGTCTGGCCCACTGCTGACGGTGGTCACCGGAGACAGCGAGGCACTAATCCTCCAACACGGAGATCTTAGCTTCCACGTATTCCAGGGCCTTCGCCTTTACTGCCTGCACGTCCTTCTCAGTGCCATGTTGTTTCTCATAGTCCAGGTAGCGCTTGAAGGAGAATGTCATTCGCTTGGGGGCCAGGCTGAGATGAATGATATATGCCATTTATTCAGTGACTTGCCCATCCTGAAAGAAAGTCTGTGATTACCTAGAAGCAAGGAGAGATTGAAAATAGTGGTCCAACAGTTGGCACTTGTGGTCTAATTTTTAGAGAAAGAAATTATATATATGTATATGTGTATAGATGTGTGTGTATATGTGTGTGTGTGTGTGTGTGTGTATGTACATTCATAGTGGGGATCTCACTCTCTCTGACACATACTATCTCAATGCATCTAGTTCCCTAGTACAAGTTGCACAAAGGTTGGAGAACAAGGGGATGGAGGCTATGATGGGTCTATCTAGAAAAAAGATGGTGTTTTAGTTACTCAAGTTCAGTAGGAACTGGACTGCTATCTGACTCACTGCATTGAAAATTGTTATTTTCCTTCATTTTGTTGTAATTTGAATTTTTTATTTTTCTTCCAATTTGAATTTACTTATGGGAAATCCACTAGAATATTGAGAAGACTTAAAACTGGTCAAGTGGGAGGGAAAGAAGTGGGGGAGTTTTTTTTAAAAAAGGAGCAGACTCTGGAGACTTGCACTAGCTACCTTCAGACACTTGAAAAAAAAAATGGTACAGAGAAGAGGGGTTACATTCATTGTGCTGAAGCTCTGGAGGGCAGAGCAGTAATCCATGAATGAGAGTTATGAGGAAATGCATTTAGGTTAAATATAAGGAAGAAATAACATTTAGAGCCAAAATCAGATGAGGTAGCCAGTGGAAGTTCTTACATTCACTGAGGAGAATCGTCTAGGGAATCAGTTCAACAAAACCTATCAGGTGAAATGATTCTTCGGGTTCCTTCTGTGTTTGAGCCCAATCCTAGGACCCTCCCGGTTTTCAAATGCATGTTGGATAGTATCCTCTTTCAATTATGAACCTTACTGTACGAAAACCCAGCAAACTAGTCACATACCTAGTGAGGGTGTCCTTTCTCTGTATCATGGAGGCTCCCTACAGATTATGCGAGAAATGCGTCTACTTGGTGATTTAACTTCAAAATTGCTTCTATGTCTTCTCTAAAATATGATTGTTTGTAGTATTTATAATGATCTATTTCAAAATATAAAGTGAAACTAAGAGTAAGATAATCTCTGTGAATTGTCTTCAGGAAAATTTTCTGTTCTATTTTAAGGCTCTGGAGATGATTATTGAAGCCCAGCCCCTTGAACGTTGGATGCCCTCCTAACTGCTCCTTCTATATAGCTGAGGACCTCATTACTTCCTACGCACAGTTAGTTTTCTAGTAATGGCTTGACTTCAGTTGTGCCTTCCTAAAATGACCTTCTATATGACGAGCCTACTGATTGTCATTTAAATAGTACTACAGAATAAACCAACCCAAAAGGAGTGACTTAAAAATAACAACCCCTTTTTCTCATGAGTCTACCAGTTGGCAAGGTTGCTGGTTGGAGACCAGGACTGGTCTGAAAGTGACTCACTCTTGTGTCTTTGATCAGTTTAGGGCCAGGTAGGTAGCTCTGCTGATCTTTGCTGGGCTCTATCACGTGGACAACTGTACTGACTTGGCTCTGCTCAATGTGGCCTCCCATTCCTCAGTAGGCAAAATTGGATTTATTCTCAAGGGGGTGTCAGGGTTCAAGAGAGACAGTGGAAGTATGGAAAAGCATGCTGTCACTTCCTTTGCATTTTACTGGCTACAAGTCAAAAGGCTAGCCCATATTCATGTCACATTGCAAGGAGTATAGTTGTAGCAAAGGGGTGGAGAATTGGGGACATTTTTGTAAGCAATTTGCCATATGAGTCTCTTGAGAATATACCAATTTTAGAGTAAAGAATTCAGAGACTGATAAATGCCTAAATTGAATCAAATCCAAACTTTCCAACCTGGCACCAAGGACTTCTACATTCCTACCTAGATTTCTCTTGCAAGTCTTAACAGTAAGAATGCTCTGTCTCTAGAAATGTGATGTGGTTTGGCAGGAAGAGGAGGAGCTATGGACTTAGAAAAACTGACTGTAAACTGGGAGTCATGTTAAACATTATAGCCATGATTTATAATTTGTACTTTAGAACTATATCATATCTATCCTTTTTCATTTTGTAGTTTTGCTGTATGTCTTGTTTACTAAATTGAAATGCATGGTAGAAAAGCTTCTAAGATGGTCCCCATGGTGTCTGCCTGCCTAGGCATTCATGACTTTGTGTAATCCCCTCCCCTTGAATTACTTGTTTCTAGCCAGTAGAACACAGCAGCAGTGATGGATGCCACGTCAATGATTAGGTTAGAAAACAGAAGAAAGATTGTGACGTCCATCTTGCTCCACTAAGTGAGACAGCCTCCTTTTCAGTCCAAGAGGCAGGGGGCTAGTGGGAAGCAAGGGAGGGAGGATTTATTTAACAGCTCCTGCCGTACTGGTCTAGGTTTTGCCCTGTGGAGCAGGAACTCACTCACCCCTTCCGTTTGCACATCACATATGAGTACTGGGAATCCTGTGGTCTCTGAACTTAGGCACCAGCAAAGAAGCCTCAGGGCTGGAGGCAAAACATGAGAAGCATAAAGGTAGTCAGAAGCCCTGCCAGAAGAGATAACCTCATCTGCAGTTTGGGACTGAAGATCACAGAGCTGACAGGACCTGGAACATAACAATATACATGTGGATAGAGAAGAAGAGAGTTGAGGAGGGCAAGTTTCTGAAAGGTATGTGCTATAGACTGAATAGTTGTGTCTCCCCAAAGTTTCTCTGTTGAAACTGAATCCTCAGTATGATGGTATTAAGAGGTGGGATCTTCAGGAGGTGATTAGGTCTTGAATTAGATTAGTGCCCTTATATAAGAGACCCCTGATAGCTTTTTAGCTTGTCTGCCGTGTGAGGACACTATGACGAGACCATGAACCAGGAAGCAGTCTCTCAACCAGACACCAGATCTGCTAGAGGCCTTCATCTTGGACTTCCAGCCTCCAGAAGTATGAGAAATAAATTTTTGTTGTTTATAAGCCACCCAGTCTATGGGATTTGTTATAGCAGTCCAAACAGACAGAGAGAGGTTGTTAACCCAGTTGGAGGTGAAAGGAAGCAAGGATATATTATAGAAAGACCGTGAAGACAAAGATAGGGTTTTGCTAAAGATTAGGTAACAAAGTGAAAAGTAAAACATTAATCCCCATTAAGATTAGGGGCCAAAGAGATCAGAGGTATGAAAATTACATACTCTAAAACACAAAGAAGCACTTTGTGTGTAGGGGAGCAAAACATCTTGGAAGAGGAGGAAAATTTGACACAAATCTGGTAAATAATACAAAATTAAACATACATAGCCTTCTCAGCTAAAATTAATGAGGGACATAACTGCTTCTAATATCTGAAGGGTGTTAACAGGGAGAAGGGAGCATAATTACTTAGCACCATACCAGTAAACATAATTAGGAATAATGGTATGCAATTAAGAAAAGAAAAATTTAGTCACAACCTCATGAAAGTTCCTCTGTGCTAGTGACATCTATTAAACTATGGCATCATTTTCCAAAGCAATTGGGAGGAGTCCTATTCCCCGAAGCACGCAGAATAAATGAAATTAGGCTGCAAAAAGAACACTTTGTAGTGTCAAAGAAAAAAAAAAAAGATGCTGTAGAAACATGAATAGGTCTGAATCACTGATTTTATTTCTTTGAACTGGGGACTTAGGAGAATAAAGTACCAGGGTTTCTTTTTTATCTCACGTTGTTACTTGCTGCGCAGGGCCTTACTGTGCGTGTACCCACGAAAACCAAAGCATTGGCCCAACAGTCATTCCCAAGGCTGTGCAGGGCTTTGAGGTGTTTCCCGCACTTCTAAGGTGAAAACTGGCAGTGGAAATAGCACTTTTAGGGCAATTAGAGTGTTTAGTATTCTTTTCTTCCATCTGAAACGTTTTGGTGAACTCCTTTTAAAAATAGATGGGGATTAAGTAGCGATCGGTTGCTGGATAAAAGAAGGGCAAATAAGGGTGACTGGTCTCAGCGTCAAGATTCCAAAGCGGTTACTGCAGAAGTGGCAGAAAGTACAGGAATGAAAGGCCTATTAGAGAGACCTCAGGTTGTTAAACGGGGAACTAATGGTAGGGAGAAAAGGGTAAAGGGAATTGAATAGTAATTTTTTATAGTCTACTTTTAAAAAATGCCAATGTTCCAATTTAGTCTTGATGCTTTAATAACTCATAAGACATTGAGGCTTTTGCAGTGAGCCTGTACATTGAAGGAAGAGCAGTTGGCTGCAATGTAAATATTCTCTGATTTGTATGAAAATGGCCCGTCCTCTTCACTTTCCTTTGTGATGTTGACAAGAAAGTGACCTGATAGCTGCATGAATTATGTATTTTCAGAAGACAGAGCTGCTACAAACTGAAGAAGAGAACGCTTACTTATATATTGTTTTGTGCTTTTCCTACAGAGGGTATCTGCGTAAATTGGCTCTGGTTAATTTATGAGGGAGGCTATCTCTGTTTAATATCCAGGGCGCAGAAATTTGTTCTTCACACCTTTATTTCCAGAGAGTTTAGGGTATTTCTGGTAAGCCAGCTGATCTGTGCCTCTTGAAAGGAGTAAAAAGCAATCAGAATTGGTTATTAGTTGGGTAAAACTAGAAGGTGTATTTCCCACTCAAATGGCTTTCCCATCCAGAATGTGATAATTCTGCATCTTAATTTCAGTTACTTTGGTAAAGGCATAATTTACTAATGCACCCTTTTAATATCTAAATGGTTTGTGGCTTATAATAATATTTATCTCATGGGATTCTTATAAGGATTAAATTTGGATGACTTAATGCCTATAAAGTGCTTAGCATAGCACTTGGTGCATAGTAAAGATCCAATAAACACTGGTTATTTTATTATGATAATTATGATTATGATTATGACTATAATTATTACATTACCTGCGTAAAGTAACAACCTCACAGTGTAATGCAACAACGATCATTGACTTGTGACTTCTTTAGCAGACAATAGGGCCCTGAGAAATAGGTCACAAGGTAGGAATATTTTTGTAAGGATCTGAGATGACCAATTTGGATAGCCCTAAAGGTTGTTTCCTCCTCGCTTTGCCAGGTTAGCCAAGAGCTGACCTAACAGTGGTGTTAGCTCAACAACAACAACAACAAAATCTAAGCTAATTCCAGCTACTGGGTTGCATGACTCTACCTTTTAAATGAGGCCATTTTCTGTTGTTACTTTGTAGTATAAATGTTTCCTGCCTCCCACCTTACGCCCTCCCCCCACATCTGTTCCAGTAAATATATAGACCATTACAAGTTTGGGACCTCTCTCTACAGGATTGTTGGCCATGGTGATTTCAGACCATCTGTGCCCAGCCTAAGCTGTAATTTAATGAGAAGTTAGGGGACCACCTAAGTTCCACTCCTTCTCTGCTTGTGAGTTTTTCTCCAGTTAACCTTATATCTGTACCGCATGGCATTAGTAGTGGAGATCCACAGATGCTTTGTAGAACAGGTTGGGTTCATTAAGGAAGGAGTACAAGCTCTTGGGTTTCTCAAGAGCACTGTACCCTGTAGAAAAAGAGTGGAGAGTGGAAAGGACTCAATAAATGGAAATTATTAACTCAGCATAAATTTCAGTTTTACCTAGCCCTTGTTACAAGTAACATTAGTGCTAATACAATAGCATTTTCCAAGGAAAATTGATGTGTGAAATCCTAACTCAGTTTCTCTTTTTCTCTGGTCTCTCTGCCCTGAAGCAGTTTATTCATTTCCATCCCCTTTAATTCAGTTGTCATCAAAGAGGACATTAAAAAGTTGGATTAGTAATTAGTTCTTCTGATCAAATTGTTATAGTCATTTAAAATATTACACACAGAGGCATATATTACTGTTATCTATTTCAAATTAGAAATTGTCTACCACTAATTAGAAATGAATGGTACACTATTAAATAAGGGATTAAATATTATGAAGTCATATTAAATAAGAAATAAGAAAATGCCAAAAGAAGCCCCCAACCAAAAAAAGAAAAGTTGAAAAAAAAGAATCAATATGATCTGATAGCTTAAAGTGTGTCTGAAAGAGAGGGAAGAAATACTTCCTTCTAAGCACCACTAAGACAGAAAATAGAGAAATAAAACCACTCCCATCTGACATTGAAGAATGCCCATCTCTTAACAGCAAGTATGAAAAATAAGTAGGTCATAAAGATGAGAATGTAAAATGGTATGATATTGGCTCCTTATCTTTAAATGAAATTCTAATTTGACTCTAGCACAAGGAAGGGAAATGAATATGGTATGTTTTCCCATGCGAGCTGTCAGAATGATAAAACGGGATATGCTCTAAATCAGCTTTTCCATGGACAGCTGGTTCATCATCATTAGTATGTATATCCTTATTAATATCTAGGCCACTCAACTATATAAAAACTAGATTGCTGTTCTTTGAAATTTAGCACTGCTCTAATCAATTGCAAAGGTCTGTATACAAATATGCTACAATGAACAAAGAAATATTATTTGTTCCTACTGGTTTCTTCTACAAAGGAAAATATTTTGCTACACCATTCAGCTTTAAAAATATTCTAATGGTTCCTTTTAATGGTATAGAATATGCCTGTTTCAAGCCTGAATATCTGTGTATTTCTTATCCCCTTATCTCCATAAGGAGCTCAACATGCCATGAGTCAGAATGCTTTTTCAGCTGGCTGAAGTGGCTTGCTAGGGAGCAGAGGTCCTTTAAATTTCAAGTGAACTGGATTAAAATAATTGACCATAAGACTTGAGTTCCTATCTAGAAGTTGAGTCATATTTTTGTCGTCATTATCAAACTGTGTTTGGAAGTACAAAAACCATGTAAAAGAGCTGAAATGATCAATTCCAACATTCATTAGAAGTGCAGAAATTGAAACAAAGACAGTTAAATGAATTACAGCACAGGATACAGCACAGATCTAGGCCAAGAATTAAGATGAAACTTCTGGGACTCTTCCCTCCTATCATATTGGATTGAGGAATATGAAAATGTTTCCTGTGGTTCTTATCAGCATGCCCATATGATTTGCCCAGTGTTGCTATAGAATTTCTGGTATCTGGACTCTAAGAATATACAGTGGCTTAGGCACAATAGAAAATTTCCATCCTTCCTCCCTCCCTCCCTCCCTCCTTCCCTCCCTCCCTCCCTCTTTCCTTCCTATTTTTTTTCTCAACTAAATGGTAGTTGAGGCCATTCGAATAGGCTATGCCTCATGTGTGCCTGGCGAATACTCCATTGTGGTGAAAACTGCTAGCTATTCACCAAAATCCATGTTCTCTGATAAACTTTAAAATCAAAGGGCTTTTTTTTTTTTTATTCAGATGCTCTCTCGGTATTATTTCCTATTTCTAGGTTACAATTTACTTTTCAAGTTTTAAAAATCCTGAAATACAAGACTCTGTTCACTTGCATTTCTGCTGTCAAACCAGGAACTCTTTCCTGAGTTCACCTCTTTATTGTATTACCTAAATATCAGGAGCAAGGGGGTACCTTAAACACATAATGTTCTAGCTCTTTCTAACTACCTCCCAAAGTAATTGATCTGTAAGGGTGTTCTCTCCTTCCATTGTTATATTTCAAAGATAGGACACTTAGGTCTTTAAGAAAGATATTTTGTGAGTCCTAAAACTGAAGAGAACCTGGGAAAAGATTTACATACACTTCAAAGAGGCAGGAGAAGAATTTACACAGCTTCCAAGGTGTGATGATAAATTCATCATCAGATGAAGGAGAAGGAGCAGAGAGAATGACGTCACAAGGTGTTTATTGGCCAGAGTCGAGCATAATGGCACTTTTGCGCATGGTCTACTCACAATAGTTCCAGCATGTGGCTCTTTTACCTTCAAAGGCAGCTAGCTATTGTGGTCTTGCTCTGGTCTGAGGGAAGAGAGAACATGGATTTTGGTGAATAGCTAGCAGTTTTCACCACAATGGAGTGTTCCCCAGGCTCTATGCCAAATCAACAACTAGATATATGATATTATTTAAATACGGAGACAACAACCTGAGCATTAAGTATTTGCGTCCTCATTGTGTAAAGGAGTTCTAAGGCTTAGAGTGATTAGTAACTTGTTCAAGTTTCACTTGAATAATCAATGACAGAGTAAATATCCAAACTGTATCTTTATGACTAAATAATCCGTGATCTTCACCACTCTGTCACACACACACACAGAGACACAGAAAAACAGAGAATGTGTATGTGTAAGGATGTGTGTAGAGTGAAAGAGAACAGATGAGGTTTAGTTGTGCCTCATAGTAGATAACTATAATAGTGCAATATGAATGGCATTAAGATCAATCCCAAATATTCTATTATAGATATCTTTCAATTCCCAACACAATTCTACCTCCCTAAAATGCCTGCCCACCTCCACCCCCGTTCTCTCAGGGTACTTCATCTCAGATTATCCAAACTTGATTTGAATAGTGCCACTTTTCAACTCAAAGTAATAAACCTTCAGTAAATCAGGCATGTACAAAACACAAAAGGGATATCATTTTTGGAGCATGAATAGCAAGCTTGCCTATTTAATCTGTTTTTCTCAAAAGATGTACACCACTGCAAAATAATGGAAGAAGACATAGAAAAACGACAGAAGGGAAAGAAAAAGGAAGAAGAATTTTAAAAGCCAGGGTAGAAAGGAATCCAAAAGGCAGAACAAGAAAGTTATGAATTAGATGAAGAGAATACCAAAAAGGGAGAACTCATCTTCAGTTTGGACTAGACTATATATCTCTAGTAACTTTAAAATTTGAAAATGAAAATAAATGCAAATTTTTGAGGATTTTTAAACTTTTTAAACAACAATGAAAGATGTTGAGTTACTCAAAGGAGGGCAAGAGGCTTACTTTCTAATTTTTCCTTGTTGAACTTGACCTTGGGCGTATCTTATGTAATAGACCAGAGTGTATGCCAAGTGTATGAAGGACCTTTCTAAATTACATGTGGTGGTTATATGCCACAGAGTAATGATGTACAGTGGGACTCAAGATAAGTTCCACTTTTTATGTAAAGCCACAAGCATTGCTCAAGTTTTCTGCCTCTGGGACGGATTTTATATATGGCTCAGAGATGCTTGTGCTAAACTGCTAAGGATAAGCAGGAGAAGAAGCTGTTGTTAATTTAAATCACAGGCTATAACCATATATCTATACATATCTGTCTATATGCATATACACACATACACTTACACACTTTCTCAGTTATTTCTAATTCTGATTCTTTCTGTGGAATATAGGTTTGCTTTTAGCAATAATATGTCTGTATTTACAGAAATCCCAAGCAATGGAATATTGTGAAGGTATGTTTTAATGGCAACTTAAATTAAACATCAATAAAAACATCTAGAATTGCCATGTGATAATACTTCACAAAGAAATTATGTTTTGTAAATACGTGTGTATAGGCATTCATGCAAAAGTAATTATTGATTAAGCCCTGTTCTAGATGATGAGGAAGCAGTGGCGGCCAGAACAGACAAAATTTTCATAGAACTTTTATCGTAGCCCACATATAATTATATGCCTGTGCTTAAAGAAAACACATTTAAGAGAAAAATATTAAATTTGGTTATTTATATGAATATGTTTTGTGCCTTATAAAAACCTCACTACAGTGAAATAAATAACAGGAAAGACAGCAAAGGAGTTTATTTTTTTTAAGATTTTATTTAAGAGTGAGAGAGAGCACGAGTCTGGGGCGGGACAGGGCAGAGGGAGAAGAAGACTCCCCGCTGAGTGGGGAGCTCAGTGCGGGGTTCAATCCCAGGACCCTGAGATCATGACTTGAGCCAAAGTCAGTTGCCTAACCAACTGAGCCACCCAGGCACCCCAACAACAAAGGAGTTTAAATCTCAGTATTTTCCAAAAGGATAGAGGAGTGGTATTTGAATGAAGTAAAAACATATGTGTTGTCTGTGTCAGAGGTTGGACTCATAGACCCTACAGGTGGGGAGAAATGTTCCTGCAGAGTCCCTGAAGGATCCTGTGCTTAGAAGTAACAAGTAGTGCAGAAGGTGCAAGGGAGGAAGAGCACTGAAGACGGGTGACTACTCGGAAGTCTGTCAACAGAAACCTTGGATTTCCAGCACTCTCCCTTTTCCATACAGCCAAGCAACTGCTCCAACCCATGCCCCAGGAGGTGAGAGGAGCTTTATTCTTTGGAGAAATTGGAGAAGAGGTATTCTCAGCTTATGGGCACCAGACATGGTAGTGTTACCAGACAGAGAAGCGGTTCCAAACTCAGATCTGGCTACTCACCGCTTGAAAATCAGTATTTGAGAGACAAGCAATGGTGGGAGAGGAAAGTTGGCTTGATTCAGGAAGGTGGAAGCCTGAGAAGATGGTGGACTGATGTTTCAAAGACCATCTTTCCCATCCAGGCAAACCTGGAGAGTTTTAAAGGCAAGACCCTGGGGCCCTACATGCAGGAGAAGCAGGTGCTCAGGTGGTGAGTCGGATGTGGTGTCACCCTGTACAGATGTGCTGGCATCTGCCATAGTGTTTTCATGTGTGATCAGGCCCTATCTTCTGGGAGAGTTTGGTTCTTCACTCCTGAGGGCCGTGGTCTATAATTCTCAAAGAAGGTTAGTTCTGCTGCAGATCAAGGGACTTAGGTCCAGCAAGCAAGTAGTCCATAAGCAAGTTAACATGCAAAAATGGCTGGAGTGCTGTTAGAGTAGAAGGCAGGAGTGAAACCAACAGTGGAAATAGAATCAGTTGGAGGGTGCCTGGGTAGCTCAGTCAGTTTTGGAGCTCCTGGGTGGCTCAGTCAGTTAAGCATTTGACTTCAGCTCAGGTTATGATCTTGGGGTCCCAGCCTTGAGCCCCATGTTGCGTTCCCTGCTCAGCGGAGAATCTGCTTGTCCCTCTTCCTCAGCCCCTCTGCCCGCTCATGTTTTTGTGTTTTCTCGCTCTCTCTCAAAAAATGTATTGGGAAAAAAAAAAAAGAAAATGGAAATAAGTTGAAATCCATAAGCAGGACTATGGGATCCTCAGCCTTCCCTGTTTTTGCTTTTCAGAGTAAAGGTGGCCAGCTACAAGGTACTTTTCCATTTCCCTACAAGAGTAAATGCTTCTTTGATGAATCGTAATTGCCTGGTAAAAAGACCCTTGGTTTCTATGTTACTTTTAGGCTCTCTCTTTGCTTAGAGGACCCCTTTCAATATTTCTTGTAGGGCTGGTTTCGTGTTTGCAAATTCCTTTAGTTTTTGTTTGTCCTGGAAGCTTTTTATCTCTCCTTCTATTTTCAATGACAGCCTAGTTGGATATAGTATTCTTGGCTGCCTATTTTTCTCATTTAGTGCTCTGAATATATCATGCCAGTCCTTTCTGGCCTGCCAGGTCTCTGTGGATAGGTATGTTGCCAGTCTAATGTTCTACCACGGTAGGTTACAGATCTATTATGCTGAGCGAAATAAGTCAATCAGAAAAAGACATGTATCATATGATCTCACTGATATGAGGAATTCTTAATCTCAGGAAACAAACACGGTTGCTGGAGTGGTGGGGGGTGTGAGGGCTGGGGTGGCTGGGTGGTAGACATTGGGGAGGGTATGTGCTATGGTGAGCACTGTGAATTGTGTAAGACTGTTGAATCACAGACCTGTACCTCTGAAACAAATAATA
Organism: Callorhinus ursinus; assembly: GCF_003265705.2. Classification (NCBI taxonomy): domain Eukaryota; kingdom Metazoa; phylum Chordata; class Mammalia; order Carnivora; family Otariidae; genus Callorhinus; species Callorhinus ursinus. The sequence goes on from NW_027397116.1 coordinate 16,129,341, forward strand.
CATTTTATGTTAAAAAAAAGACATATGGCATTTGTGGGTCTCTTAGTTTTTAAGGGCTGCTCAGAATCTGGTTTTGGGGGTAGGAATCAGGGTCAGGCTCTTCTATGCTCTGCTACACTTAATCTTTGTAATGGAGATGTGGGCTGGAAATTCTCTATCTTCTGGATTTTAAATTTTATAATTCCAAGTTTTCTGATTAGAGACTGAGCATACAAAGACATTGTGCATAAAAAATGAAAAATTCTGTATTCTTCCTCAACTGCCATCTACCAATTAAACTAGAATTTAAGATTCAACTTTTATTCCAGGCATTTACCTTCAGAATCGGAATAGAGTCATCTTCAAAGAAATAATTTTAAAGATGCCTTGCCTCTTTATAAACTCTCCACATACAGAGTTCTGAAGACTCATCATGAAGGTCTGTGGGATAGAGTAAAACATAACATACAGCTGCCCCTGATTTCAAAGTGCAGAAGACAAGAGAATCAAAGATTAAAAAAATACTTTTGTTACTTGACCAGATGTTTTGTTTAAAGGTTTTTTTCCTTTTCTTTTCTGGATATTTAATTGTTTCTCTGAACACTCTATTAAAATGCAAATGATGGATTTCTTTTCCCATTAGTTTCTTTTTTCTTTTATCCCCGGAGGCATATAGTGTATTATTAGTTAAAAATATTTTGATTAAAGCAAAAAGCAATTTTCACAGGAAATTCCATAAAGGTTGTCACTGAAAAAAAAATAGGTTTCTTTCCAAAATCTTATGAACAGTCTTCTCCTAACTAGTGCGTTTTCCAATTATGACAGAATAAGTATAGTTTTCAAAGCTTAAATACTTAACCCTTAATTTTTTCCAATTTGGTTGAAAATCAAAGAGAGGCAAAACTCTTGTATAATGTACTGCTGTAAAAGAAAAGCTCTTAGTTTTAGCTTTTTGGACCTTTTAATTGACACCCATTTTATTCACAACTGTCATAAACTTACAACTATTAGAATCTTATCTAATTAGAGATTTTCTGGTTGACTCCATTACCTTATCTGAGCACATCATGTAATTTATCAACTCTTTTGAAAGCTGCTTTTAATAACACTCTATGGCAAAAAATTGTCATTCTGATGTAAACAAATTCTGCATATGATGACTCAAATACAGTCATGAGATGGTATGTCCTGTTCTTTTTAATTTCATTAAAAAAAAGCCTCAACCTAGCAGATGGTTAATAATAGAATCCTTAATTGTTTTGCAGAGACATGACATAGAAGATGTTACTTTGATCTACTAAAACTTCTGTTTCTGATCATTGCTTTAAATACAATCTTAGGCTCTTTTTCAAATGCTAGTATAGAACTGCTATTTGTAAGAGACTTTCATTTAGCCCATTTCTATTATCTTATTAATTCCAGGCTTTGATAAGTAATGTTGAATAAGGCTAGGGTACAATTGTATTATTTGGCCTGTTTTTTGTATTTCTTTTTTCTAGAGCCTAATTTTATACATAATCATATTTTTCTTGAAATAATCCATTTTAATAGGTGATTTCTTGGTTTGTATATTTATCTGCATACCATTTTTCAAGATTCATATCGTTTTTCTCTTGCTTTGTGTACATGGTTAAAACTAAAACACATTCTTCAGTCCTGATCCATTTTTAAAAAATCTTCAAGAATCCCGTTAAATAACCCATGCTATTGATCTTTCACCTAAATGTGATTTTTCAGAGATCTCTGTTTTTAGCTAAGTTTAGGTGGATTTTAAAAGCATGGTTCAAGGAGTTACCTGAGCTAGGGAAGATAGGGTGATAGCAGACCTGGGAAACTGACTGATTTATCACCAGTTCCTTGGGACGCAGGAGGGATAGGATGAGTTATATAGCAAATAGGTCAAGGAGAGTTAGGAGAAAAGAGGAAATAAAACCCAGTGAGGATAGCAGGTGGAGGGTGCATCTTGGGATCTTGAGATCATCACCTTGATCAGGTGTATCACTACAGGGATGCATGGTGACACAAGATCCATTTATTTACGGATATAAGCAACTTCAATAGTCTACTAAATATTATGGGTTAATGGAAATCTCATTTGTCCATTATGCATGGACATAAGTTTTTAATGCAAATGGGGGAAGAAAGAACTTATCTAGTGTAAATATATTTGGAATGTTAGCTGACTATATTCACTTTGCTTTTACCATGATGTAAGAGGCACTCAGGTGACTTACTTTACTCTTTCTGATAATCATTTCCTTGTGTGTTTCCTTGAATATTTCCTACCCTGCTTTCCTTAATTTATGTTTTCAAGTATTAGATAAATGGTATTTGACTTTTAGTAAACTACTTTTGCTTTGATTATTTCTGATGGTAAAATTCAGTAAAAAGTAAATAAAGCTTAGAATTAATGGAAGAGAATAACAACAAATAAAATTATTTCATGGAAACCTCAAAAGTTAACATATTTCTATTGTTTGAATGGCCCAGGACTCTAGGCTTTTTTCCCCCAGTTCATCCATATCACTTAGGTTTCGGAAGTAGAATATGGTAGTGATTCATTGTATTTTAAATATGAACTACTCTTCTACCCTCTCCCCTTGTCCTCATTCATTCCTGTTTGTAAATATATCTTGGTTACTGTTTTTAACAGAGTCCTAGGAAAAACTTGCAGTTATTGTAGTGCTCCATGATGTGCATTTACTTCCCTACAAATAAAACGGACAGAAATTATTGTCATTATTTTGTTGCTAAATTGATGCACAAAAAATAACTCGGGGAGAGGTATGCAGTTACCTAAAGATCAGGTATTTATGTAGGATCAGGGAGTTGAAGTCAGTGAATTATTTAATTTTAAAATTCTTTTGGCAAGAACATCCCTATTATGAGGTGGATGAAGTGAGTGCTGTTTAACACCTTTTGCATTCGTTTCAAAATAAAAACCAGAAGGTACTCTTAAATAGTTCTTTTGCCTGTTTGCACTTGTCCTAATTGTATGATTATAAAATCTTTTTTTTCCCCTTATCCAATGTTGGTATTCCTTTAGGGAGGGAATGCTTTGGTCATTAGTATTCTAATACTTTTCATTTTATATTTTCATTCTGATTTTATATTTACTTTAAATATAAAATATATGTATTTTATGTTTCATTCTGATTTTATAAACTTGGTTAATGGATATTCTCTGGTATGTTAACAAGTAAGGTTTCTCATACAAAAGTTTAGGAACAGATATTGTAAGAGGGCAAGTTTATCAAGGTCTTGAGTGCTAGTGTGAGAAGCCAGATGGGTCATTTATTACATCATAATCTTCCCAACATGGGCATATGAATTCATGCATATGTATTTCTAATTTTTAGAGAAAGTTAAGATGAGGTCAAACAGTAGTAATATACTGTATTTCTGTGCCTTTGGCTCTTACTTGTTCTTTGTAGGTTCTAACATTGGGTGCTCAAAATATCCTTTCAAAGTCCTTCACCCCACATTATTGAGAAAAGTTCCCACTGGGAATACATAAGCTTTAAACTCATCCTATCAGCGGCCATGTTTTGCCTTTTTATTTGTTTGTCTTTGCTGCATCTTCCACTGTAACTCAGGCCCTCTTTGTAGACACTTGACCATGAAGATCATTTGTTTGGGCAATCCTATGGATATCTTGAATTTATTGATACTATTTTTATTTTATCCACCACCCCCTTCTATTTGCTCTTCTTTTTTAATCTGGAGTCCATGATTTGTGATGATTATTACTGCTTATTACTGCAAATAAGTATTTGCAATACTTTGCAAATATTCTGAAATGTCTTTCCTTTTCCTTCTCTTAAATCAGCAGGACTCCATGAGCCCAAACTTGTGCCTTCTCTATGCTTGCACCTGTATTGTTAAATATTGTTGGAGAAAACAAAACAGTAAATGCGTGCGCGCACGCGCGCACACACACACACACACACACACAACCATGTTGAAGTCATTATAAGTGCATAATTGTCAATTTTGAAACAAGACTTTCTCTGTAAGCTCATGAAAATCCTATTCTTTCATAACTTATCAAACTTCTTACTCTATATGTAATTTCAGCTGATGCTTTTTCCTTCCTGGGGAAAAAAGAACCTCACATTTGTAAAGGCTCTCACCTTGTTATCACCAGATTATTCATCTGTAAGCCCCTGCGTGCATCTCCTAGTCTTGAAGAAGAGCATGTTTCCCTCTTCTTATCAAGGCCCGTGTATTCTCACTCAGTTCTAACCAGATCCACTTTCTCCTTTTTAAGGACTTTTCTCTTCCAGCCATTTCCACTCTGCCCTGCATCATCTGTCTCCCTCCTGATTGAATGGTCATCCTCAGAGTCCACATATGCTCCAGTATCCACCAGTATAAATTCATTTTTTTCATTCAGTCCTCACTTTTTATGAAAACGTTATTTGTACTTGCAGTCTCCACTTCCTCAGACTTCCTTACACTCTGTCTCCATCTAGCTTCATCTTGAAATCCATTTCTGATCTTTCATGGGTAGTCATCAAGGACCCCATGTTGCCAAAGTCAATAAATTACCACAAACTTAGTGGCTGGAGTGACAGAAATTCATTCTCTTACGATTTTAAAGATCAGAAATCCAAAATGAGACTTACAGGACTAAAATCAAAGTGTCAGCAATTCTGGCTTCTTCTAGAGGCTGTAGGGTAGAAACCACTCCTAGCATTTTCCATTTCATTCTATGATCATGGTCCCACATCACTTTCCTTTTTCTTTCTCTCATTCCATCATTACAATGCCCTCTGCTCGGACTCTGTGTCCTCTTATGTTCCTCTTAGGATCATTGTGATTACCTTGGGCCCACCCAGATAAATAGGCTAATGCTGCATTTCAAGATGTTTAATCTTATCTGGAAAGTCCATTTTGCAATATAAGCTAAAATTCACAGGTTCATGGGATTAGTGCCTGACATATTTGGGGGGGGATAATTATTCAGCCTACCAGAGTGTTCTTGATGAGGTATTTTCCCTTTAAGTGGTGATTCGGAAATTCAGGGGGTCTTTCTTTTTCTCTTTCTGCCTCTGCTATTTTAAACACGAATATCCCAAACTTGTTATTCTTTTCTTGCCTCAAATAGGAAAGGGAAAGAGCATGGAAGCTCACAAATAGGAAGTGTTAAGGGATGAGACCTCTAAGTGACAGTTTTCACTCCCTCTCACATTCTATTGATTAGAAATATTTTATATATCCAAATATAACTGAAAAATCAAGAACGAAAACAAAAATGGGAAAATGTACCCAAAAAGAAGAATAAGCAGATTTGTTGATGTGCTTGAAATCTCTGCTATGTTATTTTATATAATATTTTTTACTATGAAATGAGAGGTTTTAATTTATTCCACCCTGCCCTGCCCCCCTGATAGTGAACGTGTGGACTCAGACCTATTTATTGTTTCTTCTATTCCTTTTAACATATTGTAGTTACCATTATTCATTCATTTACTTATTCATGCACACTGATCACTTATTAAATATCAGGTACTATAGTAGAAACACAAGTATTGATTTGGTCTTTATGTCTAAAGAATAATGTTGGTGTAATGTAAAGATAGGGTTAGAGAAAAGAAAGACCATATGCATATCAATAAAGAGTGTTTCAGTAATCCAGAGAAGACATAATGGTATTTTGGGCTAGAGTGGTATATGGAGGAAAATTTGAAGGATTTGAGGTGATATGGCATCATACCAGAATGAATGTGTGATCGGGGAAGGAGGAGTCATCAGCAAAGTTTCTCCTATTATTTAAAAATCAAGTGAGCGGTGATTATATTTGCTGAGAAATAAGAATGTCAGGATTTGGTGGAAAGAGGATGATGAGTTTATTTTTGGATGCACCGAGAACAAGAAAACTGGAAAACATTCAGATCGATGCACCCCAAAGAGTGTTGGACATGGGGGTCTGAAGGTAAGGGGAGAGGTCTGGTCTGCAGATGCAGGCTTGTGAGTTGGAAGTACTGAAGTGGTTAGAGTAGATTAAATGATGAGGGAGGGTATACAGAAGAAGAGAGGAAGACTCAGGACAAAACTGAGGAATGATAATCATGAAGAGCAGGACCAGTACATTTTTTCTGCATAGGGCTAGACAGTAAATGTTTTAAAATTTTGCAGGCCATATGGTTTCTGTTGTAACTACTCAGTTCTACCATTGCAACGTGAATTCAGCCATAGACAATATATTAACATATAAACAGGGCTGTTCGTTTTTTAAAATGAAACTTTTTTTTTTTTTAAACAAAAACAGGCCAGGTTTACACATTTACTAGTCATTGGTCAAGAAGATAGGAAAGAGCTGGTGAAGAAGAAAGGAAAGCCAAGAGGGTGTGATGTAGCAGACCAGGGGAAAGAGTGCTTTAAGAAGGAGAGTAGTCTAGAATTTTAAATATAATAACAGAAGGTGTAAGACTTTCAGATCAGTGTAACGTTCTTTGCCTAGTAGGGGACTTTAATCACATTACATCCAAGAAGAAATCAAGAACTTTTGGCTGTCCTTCATTCAAAATTGGAAAACTAATTATCCCTAAACGTCCATTTTGTAAAACTTAATTATATAGATTATTAGGTACATTTAAAAATCATTCGATTGTTGTTGTTGTTGTTGTTTTTCATTTGGTTATAGTATTAGATGTTTATAAGGCCTAATTTTCATTCCTTTGTAAATAGCCCATCTGTTTTCTCTTTTTTTGATCCCTGTAGAAATTTATTCTTTAAACATGCAACTCGAAAAAGATTTACCATCATGTTTTTCTTTCAGCTTAGTGAGGTTTTCTCTTATGCATTTATGGTTAGTTTTGTTGACTTTTCTAATTTTAAAATGCTTACTTTGTTCCATCATTTAAATCTCATTATCCATTTTACTCTGCATAACTAATTGTATTTTCTGTGATGAGATTCCAATTCTTTAAAACTTTCAGTAGATAGATTGAAATCTAATTTTAAAATTTAGTTTCTTTGTGACTCCAGCTTATTTCAGTCAGCTCTCCTTGCATCTCATTTTATGTACTAGTCTGGCACTTGGCACTTCATATTTTATTTTCTGCATCTTATAGTCCAGCTTTTTATTTATATATTTTCTGATAACTTATACAAATGATTTAGATGTTTTCTTTAGGTTTTGGTATTAAATCTTTTAAAAAATATTATTTTCTCATATATATAGGATTGCCAAAACTTTTTTTCATACTCCCCCTTTTGTTTTCTGTTTGTTCACCCTTGATTGTATCCTCACAGTCAATTTGAGGGTTAACACACATTTTTTCACATTTTAAGGTAGGTGTCAGGTTTATATGTAAGCCCCTGTTTCAGTCAGGGTTAAGTCTATGCTGATAAAACAAAGACCCCAAAATACAGTTGCTTAAATAATATAGAAATTTAGTTCTTCCATAACAGTTTGGAAGTTAGTTAGACCAACAGGGGCTCGACCTTATGAGACCATTCAGGAACCCAGTTTCCTTCCATCTGTTCATCTCAAAGAATGTTTTCCTTATCAAGTCAGAGCTAGACTACTACCATACCATGTTTCAGTCTGAGAGAAAGGGTAAGTGAGGAAGGGAAGGTCAGGTAATTTCCTTCCTTCCTTCTTTCAGGAAGGAAGGAAGATATTTATTTATTTGAGGGAGAGAGACAGTGAGCAAACATTGGCAGGGGGAGGGGCAGAGGGAAAAGGAGAGAAAGAATCCAAGCAGACTCCATGCTGAGCACAGAGCGGGGTTTGATTTCATGATGGTGATATCATGACCTGAGCTGAAATCAAGAGTCTGACGCTTAACTGACTGAGCCACCCATGTGTCCCAGGTAATTTTCTTTTAAGCAAATTACTCAAATTACAAGCATCATCTCCACTCACATGCCATTGTTTAAAACTTTATTACATCCCCACCAGTAGCTGAAAGAGAAGCTACATTAGCTAGATAACTATCTGATCAGTTAAGGCCTTATTGCTATGGAATAAGGAGAAATAGAATTGGATGGAAAATGGCACCAACTCTAGTGATTCTGTTCACAATTCTTGCTTTTCTTTTTATTCTGTAAGAAGAAAGTTTTCCTAAATAATATGTATCAACTGTCAATCTACTTTTTTTGGGAGCACTAGAGTAAATGTTCCCCTAAGCTCTACCTGTCTCTTACTTAACTTACTATTGACTTAACATCTCAGAATATAATGCCTTACTTTCTGTCTCCTTGCACTGTGCCCTGTCTTATTGTATTCCCTGAATGCTCATGAAAAGGAAAGGCTGATAGAATGAAATTGTCTTGAGCCCATAAAAAGAATCACTGAAAAATTTGCAGCAGGGACAATGGAAAGTGGGATATGGGAGCAAAGGGCATCTGCTTCTGTGTATTGAAAGACAGCAAAATGACACTGTACACAATAGCAAAAGACACTACAGGTTAGATGGAAAAAAGTCAGCCTCCTTTCTACTAGAGATGAAACCACATTATTGGAGTCACTAGGGAAAACAAGGAACAAGATTGAAACTTTGTAACTTAGCATTCAGGAAGTGTTTTCTTACACCGTACCTGATCAGTCACTCAGCAATTATTTTTCTGTGTTTAGAGGACATTTACTGCAATGGGGCCTTTCAGAGTTACACATTTTGTTTCTGAAACTCTTAGAGCTACAGTTAGTAGTTAATTTATTTTCTTAGGAGGCAGTTTACAGAGAGAAGATTGTGCTAACCTTCTCAGCCTACATGACAGAGGGTTTCATATTTTGAAACAAAAAATCACAAAATTTCTTTGTGTTTTTTGCTTAGATTATATTACTACCCCAAAGGTCTTGGGAGATACAAAGATTTATAAAGTGCAACAGTAAAGATACTAATTTTGGGGCGCCTGGGTGGCTCAGTTGGTTAAGTGACTGCCTTCGGCTCAGGTCATGATCCTGGAGTCCCGGGATCGAGTCCCACATCGGGCTCCCTGCTCGGCGGGGAGTCTGCTTCTCCCTCTGACCCTCTTCCCTCTCATACTCTCTATCTCTCATTCTCTCTCTCTAATAAATAAATAAAATCTTTAAAAAAAAAAAAGATACTAATTTTGGTTTTCTTTATAAACATGCCAGGATATGTATGGTTGCATAAAAGAAATTTCATCTACAAAGTAATTTGCTAAGGGGAATTTAGTACAGATAATTCCAATAATACTATTATTTTTAAAATAGCATTTTAGAAGGGCGCCTGGGTGGCTCAGTCATTAGGTGTCTGCCTTTGGCTCAGGTCATGATCCCAGGGTCCTGGGATCGAGCCCCACATCGGGCTCCCTGCTCAAGGGGAAGCCTGCTTCTCCCTTTCCCGCTCCCCCTGCTTGTGTTCCCTCTCTCACTGTGTCTCTCTCTGTCAAATAAATAAATAAAATCTTAAAAAAAAATAAAATAGCATTTTAGAACTTTTTGGAATTAGGTTTTGCATAGGAAGCATATAACTTCTCTAAAGATAACTCATCCTTCTTTTTCTTGCTCGTGGTGGTGGGTTTAATTTTGGTCAGTTTCCAAAACGATATTTTCCAATTTTATTAAATATGATATTCAAGCCCATTTAATAATACTATTTAGAGTTATATGTGAAGTGATGACAACATGAAAAAACTGGCTTTACTTCATTGAATATGTGGAGACAACTCCAATAATTGATGCTCCAGGTTAGGAAAACAAAACATGTTAAATATGTCAGTCCTTTTTAATTAGTTAATTAAAGTTAATAAAAATTCAAAGTAGTCCTTTTTCTTAAGCTTGAAAATTATACAGTATTTAGCTGGGTGAATAAATTGCCAAGTAATTTTTTGAAAAAAGGATAACAATGACTGGGAACTAATTTAATTACTATGAAAGTTTATATAAACATATATTAATAAGACAGTTGCAGATAAAAATAAATCTGGTAGTACAGAATGGAAAGTATGGAAATAGAGCCAAGCATGTATGAGAATTTATTAAATGACAAATAGAATTGTAGAAAAAGATTTTAGATTCTTATTTCATAGTACATAAAAATAAATCCCTAAGAGGTCTACTTCTGAGCTTCTAATTATTTAGTTAAATTTTTCTTTTAAAATGTTGGGATGTTTGTGTAGATGTAAAAGGTTTTCTTTATTCCAAATTATGCTCTATTATTCCACATTTTCTATATTTTATAGTTTTTAAATGTTTATTTCTCCTTTGTGAATAGTATAATAAAATTTTAAAAATGAAATTATAAAGTTGAAAGAAAATATGTGAACTAGATGCAACATATATTTACAGGAAATGAATTAATATTCATGATGTTAAAGTATCTTTTATAAAGGGAGAAAATAAAATAAGGAAAATATATATACCTGTAGCTTTTAATAGTATTTATTTATTGCTTATTCAAATTAAATTATTTCCTATTAACGCTATATTCAAATTCTAGATTTCATTCTTGTTTCTTTCTTTTTTTTTTTACAAATAGATTAGAAGAAAATTGGATCAGTTTCCTTTTTCCATAGTAGATAATCTGATCTGTGTATTGACTCTCCTCTTACTGAAATAAAAAATAAATAGACTTTACATATTTAAGTGTACAATTTGCTGAGCTTTAATATTGTGTACACTCATGAAACCATTACCATATTCAAGATAGTGAATATATCTGTCATCCTAAAAACTTTCCTTACACTATTTTGTTATTCCTCCGTCCCATTCCATACTCTCCCTACCTATCCTTCCTGGGTAACTACAATCTGCTTTCTGTTCTAATGGATTAATTTGCTTTCTCTAGAATTTTAAGTAAATGAAATTGTATGCTATGTATTTGTGTGTGTGTATGGCTCCTTTCACTCAGCAGACTTATTTTAAAATTCATCTGTGTTGTTGATATATGGGCAGTTTATTCCTTTCTACTGCTAAATAGTTTTTCATTGTATGGATATACTGAAATTTGTTTTTCCATTTACTGCTTGATGGATACTTGGGTTTTTTCCTATTTAGGATATTAACAGTTCTCTTGGTAACTACCTTAGAGTGGAATGGATAGATTGTATGGTAGATGTATGGTTTAACTTTAAGGAAACAACCAGACTCTTTTCCAAAACATTTATACAATTTTACGTTTCTCTCAGCAGTGTATGCGAGTTTCTGTTCCTCCATAACTTCACCAATATTTCTCTTTTTTTACGTTTTATTTATTTTTTATTTATTTTGACAGAGAGCACAAGCAGGGGGGGGTGGCAGGCAGAGGGAGAGGGAGAAGCAGGCTCCCCAGTGAACAGAGAGCCCGATGTGAGGCTGCATCCCAGGACACCTGTATCATGACCTGAGCTGAAGGCAGATGCTTAACTGACTGAGCCACCCAGGCGCCCCTCACCAATATTTCAAATAGTCAGTGTTTTTACTTTTAAACATCCTAGTAGATGTAGAGTGGTACTTCATTCTGGTTTTAATTTGCATTTTTCCAGTGTCTACTGATGTTGAGGATCTTTTCTACGTTGGCATTTCTCTTCTGTTTATCTTCTTTCATGAAGTGTCTGTTCACATCTTTTGTCTATTCTTCCCCTCCCCAATTGGGTTTGGTTTCTTATTCCTGAGTTTTGAGAGCTCTTATCAAATATGTCCCCTTTTCAAATATGTCCCTTTATCAAATATGTCCCTTACAAATATTTTATCACTGCCTTCACTTGCCTTTCATATTTTTAGTGTCTTTTGGAGACCAGAATTTTTTAATTTTGATGAAGTCTAATTTATAAATTTGTTCTTTTGTGGACTATGTTTTGGTGTCATAGCTAAGAAATTTTGCCTCATTGAAGTAAACATATCTAATATATATCTACCATGTTTTCTTCTGAAGTTTTAGAGTTTTAATTTTATACTTAGGTAGGAAATTCATTTTCAACTAATTTTTGTGTTTGGTATGAAGTATGGATTAAAATTCTTTTTTTTCTTTTTGACTATGGAAATCCAGTTCTAGCACCTTTTTTGAAAAAATATTCTCTGATTTATTTTTAAACTTTGTCAAAAAATCTGTTGTTCATTTGTATATGAGTTTGTTGATCAATTTGCCTATCTCTAGGCAAACACAAAATTATGTTTGCTTTTTTTTTAAAAAATAAATTATTCCTGTTATTCTTCAGCTGTTCTAGGTGCTTTGCATTATCTTATCAATTTTAGTTCCAGTTTTCCAACTTCTACAAAAAAAAAATCTGCTGAGATTTGGATTGGGATTACATTGAATCAAGGAATCAATAAGGGAAAAACTGACACCATATCAATATTGAGTCTTCTGACCCACAACAAAAAAGTGTATCTCCCTCTTTAGTTTAGGCCTTCTTTAATTTCTCTTAGCAGTGTTTTTTAGTTGTCAATGTGTGGGTTTCTTACATCTTTTTTCATATTTACCTCCATGGATTTCATATTTTTGTTGCTATGCAAATGATACTGTTTTATTCATGTACCCCTGTGTATATCTTTTTCTATCATTTTACTTTTAACATATTTATGTCTTTATATTTAATATGTGTTTTGTGTAAGCACTCCAGACTTCTTATGCTTACTGTTTGCATGTTATATATTTTCCCCATTATTTATTTTTATCCTGTTTCTTTATATTTGAGTTTCCTAAATAGCATATAATTGGTTCATGTATCTATTTCCACAAGCTTTGCCATTCAATTAGAGTACTTATGCTATTGATAATTTAATTATTGATATATTTGGATTGTAATCTGTAATTTCACTATTTTCTCTATTTGTAATCTTTGCTTGAGTTTCCCTGTTCCTCTTTCTCCTTCTAACTTTGATTTATTTGAACATTTGTAGGTTTATTTTACATATGTATGGCTTTAAGTTACACCACTTTACTCTTTTTGTTTTTGGGGGGTTGCCTGATTATTACTTTTATATTGTTTATAAATCTAGTAATCTTTGTATAAACAGTAACACAATCACTTTTTCTTGATCCTTGATTAATGTTTGATTAAAATTGAGCTGATTTAATAAGTAGTCTTATTCATAATCTTGAGTAATTAAATTGCCTCTAACACTTAAAGTTGCATTACACATTTAATGATTTCAATTTTCTTTTTTAGTACTTCAAATGTCAAACAGGTCCTTACAAGGAAACTTTACCTAAACATTCAAGCAAGTCTTTTAAATTGAATAAATTAAACTTAGGACATTAAATTCTAAGTATTCTGATACTATTTATAAAATTAGACACATTGTCTTACCTCTTTCAACATCAAATAAGAAATATAAAGTCATTTCCATACTTCAAGTAAGAGTCACAAGTCTAATCTCACAGATGCCCAGATTTGTTTTAATTTTGCCACACTGTGCATAAATACACATATATTATTTTTATTCTTACATGGAAATATCTGCATTATGGATTTGTTATACTTTTTCATCTTATATTTAAGTCTTTATCTTTTCAGGTTGAAATGTTACTAACTCAACTAGTAGGACTAATTTTATTATCTCAGATGGAGGATGGGGTTAAAGATCTGGTTTGGTATATGATTGTGTACTGGGTATAGATTTTATGTAAGGGCACAGAATCTAGACACCATATGATTTCAGGAAGATCCTACCTCACCAGAAGGTATATATGATGTCTCTTCTATTTTCTTAATACCTGCTCTGTAAACAGTTAAACTCTAATATATTTCCTTCCATTGAGATAGGTTTCTCGGTGTTTCCTGGTTACTATTTAAAGTTGCAAGGCTTGATTGGATGCAATAGATCTCTTTAGGCTTTATTGAAATTTAATAGCATCATATTTTTGACATATTATTTTTTAATGACATTCCATTTCAATTTTACATTTCTATTCTGTATTCTTAGAGCTGCATGACCTTGAGCAATTATTTAATTTCTCTCAATCTCATTTTCTTCATATGTAAAATGAAGATGGTAACAGAAGAGGTTCAGAAAACTGTTATGAGCATTAAATGAGGCAATACATGTAGAGTGCTTAGCTCAAGGCTGACAGATAATGCATAATTTTAGCTAAAAATGTTATTGTTACAAAAATTCTGCTAGTGACCTTCTTCATATTAAGGCAAGGACTTTGAGTTTTTGTTTTTTTTTTCCTAATGAGGGGACTAGATTTGTGATGATGTCAAGTCTTCCTGAGATCAACAATGTATTTATAGTGACTTTCTCGTTAAGTTGTGTCACTTCTTGGGTAGATTGCCCTGACATGATCTGAAAACACCATGTTGCACATGTGTTTTAGTACACTTCTTCACTGAATCTCTGTCATATGTCTACATTTGCTTTTACTGCTTACTACTAAATGTTGTTTATACACAGATAAAGTAAAAATGACCATATGTGCTTGTTTGGTTTGACTTTTTGAGATAATTTAACCAACACTGGCACTTCCAAGCATCATTAGTTGAAGTAGTAAAGGAGTGTGATATGATGTATAGTGTTTGGTAGCACCAAAGCAACAGTTAAAGAGATTGAATTAGTGAAACGACAAGGGCTGTTATAATATAGGTTTTCTTTGCCAGAAGCCCCAGATACAAACAAATAATAGCTACCCTAAAATCATATTTAACTTTGGTGTTTTATTCTTCATAACCTGAAGTAAATAAAATATTTGATTAAAGTTTCATTTAAAATAATAGTTAATGGGGCACCTGAGTGCCTCAGTTGGTTAAACATCTAACTTTGGCTCAGGTCATGATCTCAGGGTCCTGGGATTGATGTGGGGCTCTTTGCTCAGCAGGGAGTCTGCTTCTCCCTCTCCCTTTGCCTCCCACTCATTCTCTCTCTCTCTCTCAAATAAATAAAATCTTTAAAAGAATAAAAATAAAATAAAATAAAATAATAATTAATTCTTCATGCTAGCATAGTCTTCACATTCATTAGAAACCTTAGTAATTCTCAGAGCACTGCAAAATGGGTCCATGGCTATATGTTTGAGATGCCAAATGTTTAACTTGTTAAAGGTACAGAATTGGGGACTTTTGTGACTGGACAGGACGTTTGACCCCCAAACCAAACCTTTGCTTTTCACAGGAGCTAAAGGGAGATAACCTATTCAAACTAGCTTAATAGTGAAAAGTCTACTACAAAGAAGTGTTCATTAATTTAAAAACTTTTCCAGCACAGACTGTTATTAATTCTGTGGGTAGCAGTAGGGTGGAATACTTGTAAGAGTTTTACCAATTTTTTAATTAGCATACTTCTTAAAATAAAATCATTATTTAATTCACAAACTGTAGCAGTTCAGAATATCAAGGAACTTTATATTTAGATAACTCAGTTCATGTTTCTTGGCATTTTAGGCTTCACTGGAGCAGAGCAGTGAAAGGATTTTCTACATTTATGCTGTGTGTTTTTCTGTCCCCAGGTTACATTAACTTCTGCTTTAGAGTTTCACATTTTTAGTTTGTTTTAAAGTTATTCATTTAATACTCACTTAACATACTGAACCTAATTAAATGTAGTTATGAGAATCTATACGTGAGTAAAGACAATGGAATTAAGCTCACAGTTGAAATTTAATTTTATTCCAATCATTTTACAAACAAAGCAGTAAGACTTCCAGGTCATTATAAAACTTGGCAAATATACCTATATAAAATACTCACTGTGTCATTTTGAAGTATGATATTTCTCTTGGAATTAAAAATTTAAATGGATTATCATTTATTATAAAAAAACAGACAAAATATAATGATACAGAAGCCCTCTTCCAGTTCTTTTATCACTGTTATTTTGCTATTTGTATACCTTACTTTTATTTTGTATGTGCCTTTTATTCTTAATATCTTTGAATACTTAACAATTTATAATGTTATTTAAGCTTAAAGGGACATTTTTATTATAAGTCCAATTAATTTTGGCTAAGTATATAGTATCTTTTCCCAAGGGTGGCTAATCAAATTTCATTTAAAAATAGAATCAACTCGGGGCGCCTGGGTGGCTCAGTTGGTTAAGCGACTGCCTTCGGCTCAGGTCATGATCCTGGAGTCCTGGGATCGAGTCCCACATCGGGCTCCTTGCTCGACAGGGAGTCAGCTTCTCCCTCTGACCCTCTTCCCTCTCGTGCTCTCTATCTCTCTCATTCTCTCTCTCTCAAATAAATAAATAAATCTTTAAAAAAAATCTATATAAAAATAGAATCAACTAATAATTAATTCTTTACAATCTATCATCCTCAGGCAGAGAATTTACTACTAAGGTTGCATTTCCACTGAAACAGATTCATGCATTCACAAAGATTCATCAAGGCAAGTGATTGATGGCAACAATGTCTTATTTGTTTTGGAAATATAATTTTTATACCAAGTGATTTCTGTAACTGCTTTAAGGAATATCCTTCCACCATCCCATGGTAGAAACAGCATCCCAGTGATTTTATGTTAATCTTGTGGAAAAAAAAACTATTTTAACTCATGGTTTCTTCAGAAAATATCTTTACATGCTATACTGATGAACACGTTGAGGACACACCATGCAAATTCTTAGTTCAGATCCCATGTATGAACTTTAATAAAGTTACATATGGTTTCCACATAGTCACACATTCCCTGATTTACATTGTAAATCCCCTTACCCATCCCTAAGACATATTCCATTAAAGCCTTCTCAGGTTTGTTTGTTTTTTTAATCAAGAGATAAAAAAGAAGAGCAAGCCCGGTTTGGAGATGCTGTACTTATTTTCTCTATTTTAGTCTAGCAAACCTTTTCTGTAGGCTTTTGGTATCTCATGGCACACAGATGTGCCCATGAATGACTTTATCTATAAAATAGGAAAACAATAAAATTATGCAGCTTAAACAAAACTATGCTTCTCATGCTGCATGAATATGAATTGACCTCAATTGTACTGTTTTGTTGGTAGCTATTTTCAGAGTTATATCTCAACATTTTCTGCATTTATAAGGATCTATTTTATCTAGTTCAGAGCTTCTTGACTGATAGCCTCTTAGCACATTTCAGGTCCACTGTTTAGATTTACTTGTATTGCTTTTCAAATCTGCAATTCAATTATGTCTTTTGAGATAGTGTCAGTAGCAAATAATCTTGACTCAAACTGGCTTAAATGATAAGGAAATTTATTCTTTTTTTTCCCAAGATTTTATTTAAATGCAAGGTAGTTCATATATAGTGTAATATTAGTTTTGAGGGTAGAATTTAGTGATTCATCAGTTGCATATAAAACTCAGTGCTCATTACATCCAAGTGCCCCCCCCTTTAATGCCCCTTACCAAGTTACCCCATCCCCCTACTCTAAGGAAATTTATTCTTTTTCATCAGGAGTAGTTCCTACGTCTTCTTTGTGTTCCCATCCTGTTTGTTAACTTCATCCTCAGAGGGTTTTTGAGGGGATAATACCCATCATTTCTGGACATAGGAACATCCTTAGGAAGATGGGGCTGAGGCTATTCTCCCCTGTATCTTAGGAATGATGGATACTTTCTCAGAAATCTCACCCAAACAGGCTTTCTCTCACGTCTAATTGACCAGAAATGGTTCAGAAGCTCATTGTTTAACTGATCGCCATCCAGGGAAGTGGAGTCCTGTGATTGAGATTCATAATTAGAGAAATCAATTTGTCAAATTCCTGTCACCCACTTCCAAGAATACAAAAGCATGGAAGGAGCAATTGCAATTTAATTCAGATATTAATTTGGAAAGAACTGTTATTTTAATAATATTAGGTCTTCACATAATGGAAGTTGACCCATTTCTCTATATTTTTGGTCTTCTTTTGCCACTTAACATAATTGGGTAGTGATCCCATAGAGTTTTGTTTTGTTTTGTTTTTAATTCTGTGACATTTTATAATTTTGCTGATTTTAGCGACTTTCATCTCTCTGGTTAGTGATATCAAAAAGAAAATTATTTATAGTTGGATTCTAATTATTCTGATATCTTTAGTTGAGTACTTTAGGTTTCTAATGATATAATCTCATCTTTTCTCAAAAAAAAAAAATGTTGCCGTCTTCTTTGTCCAGGATTTTATAATTTAATTTCAAGACCTCTCATTGCATTTAGTTAGAAACTCCACATCACTGTTCAGTATGAGAAGAAATAGTGACAGTGCTGTCACTATTTCTAGAACCACTTCTAATGGTTCTTCATAAAGTTAATTCTTAAATATTTTAATAAAACGAATTTTGTTGATAGATATTTTAATGATTGAGTCATCTTTTCATTTATGGAGTAAGTCCTAATTTGTCTCTGCATTATTCTTTTAAATGCTGGTGGGTTTTTGTTGTTGTTAATCACGCATTTTTAATCTATCATCCTTTTACAAATAAAATTGAGATTTTTATTTCCTTTTTCAGTTTGTGATAATAAGTGTAAGCCAGCATTGCAAAATGGAGTGGGAGGCAATCTGCCTTATACTGTGATTTTTCATACCCAAGGAGTTACCTACCACTTGAAAATTAAGCATGATTAATCACCTTGCATTTATTAAATAATTTATAATAAAAAAGTGGTCTTTTGCTGAAACTTTCAGATATTTTTGTTTCTTAGTAAATCCCTTTGTATTCTTAAATAATTTAATTCTTTACTTTTTTATTTAATGAGGTTAAATATTTTGGCATCTTCTATGGAAGATGAGTATTTAGTATGCTTTCACTATCACCCCCTACTTTCATTTCTGCTATAACCACAATATATCCTGTATCATGTATCTTCTTTCCTGCTTATGTTTATTTAATAAATTGATAGGACCATGTAATAAAAGTCCTTACATATTTTTATACAAGAAGAATGGATTTTATTCTATATGAAATATGGAGCAACCAGAATTTTTATAGAGGAATGGCATAAACGGATTTTATTTTTAAAAGATCATTTCTTGGGGCATCTGGGTGGCTCAGTTAGTTAAACAACTGTCTTTGGCTCAGGTTATGATCCTGGAGTCCCATGATCGAGTCCTGCATCCGGCTCCCTGCTCAGCGGGGAGTCTGCTTCTCTCTCTGACCCTCCCCCCTCTTATACTTTCTCTCTCAAATAAATAAAATCTTAAAAAAAAGATAATTTCTTTTACTGTGTAGATATATATAAGGAAAGCAAAAATGAGGGGCACCTGGGTGGCTCAGTTGGTTAAGTGTCTTTCTTTTTAAAGTGTCTTTCTTTTTATAAAGATTTTATTTATTTATTTGAGAGAGAGAGAGACAGAGAGCACAAGCAGGGGGAAGGGGCAAAGGGAGAAGCAGACTCCCTCCTGTGCAGGGAGCCCAATGTGGGGCTTGATCCCAGGACCCTGAGATCATGACTTGAGCTGAAGGCACATGCTTAACCAGTTCAGCTACCTAGTCACCCCTTTTGTACAATTTTTGACTTAAAGTTTATTTCATCTGATATTAGAATAACTATGTAAGCTCTCCTTTGGTTACTAATTTGCATGGGATTTAGTTTTACATTTTTTTCCCTTTTATTTGTGTCTTTGGATCTAAAGCAAGTATCTTACAGAGAGCTTATAGTTGGAAAATATTTTTTTTTCTTTTTAAATTCTATTCTGACAAATCTCTACCTTTTGATTGGGGGCTTTAAACCATTTGTGTATAAAGCAATGACATATATATACTTATATATACTTATGTATAAAGTAATTACTGATAGGGAAGGACTTCTGCCATTTTCTTTTTTTTCCCTGTATATTTTATCTAATTACTGTTCTTTTTTTCCTCCATTACTGCCTTTTTGTGTTACTTTTTTTGCAGGGCACCATTTAGATTTTCTTCTCATTTCTTTTTCTGTATATTTTTGAAGTCTTTTTCTTAATGGTTAACATGGGGATACAGTCAACATCTATACTTATAAGAAGTTAGTTTGAATTAGTACCTACTTAAATTTGACAGTATACAGTATCTCTGCTCTTATGGAGCTCCATCTCTCCCTCTCTCCTGTGTGTAATTACCATTATTACATCTTTATACATCATATGCCCATTAACATAAGTTTATAATTATTATTTATTCATTTTTTAATTAATATAGGAAACAAAGTGATTACAAACTAAATATATATTAATACTGATTTTTTTATATTTACCTATACATGTTCTTTTACTGGTGTTCTTTATTTCTTCATATAGGTTGGGTTCACTCTCTAGTGTTCTCTGATTTGCTTAAAGGATCCCTTTAGCACTTATCGGGCAGGTTTACTGCCAACACTTTCCTTTGCTTTTGTTTTTCTGTGAATGTCTTTATTTCTCCTTCATTCTTGAAGTTCAGTTTTGCTGGATACAGAATTCTTATTGAAAGTTTTTTTCTCAATACTTTAAATATGGTATTCCACTGTCTTCTGACCTCCTTCTGATTAGAAATTGGCCACTAATCTTATTGAGGATTCTTTGGACACAATGAGTCATTTTTTCTTGTTGCTTTTAAAACTCTTTTGTTGTCTTTCAGTAGTTTGATTATAGGTCTTGTTGTGGATATTTTTTACTTTATACTACTTGGAGTGCTTTGAGTTTCTTGGATGTGTAGATTTATGGATTTCATCAAATTTTGGAAGTTTTAAGCTATTTTCTTCAAATTTTTTTTCTCTCTCCTTCAATGCTTAGCCAGACCATTTACAATCTTGCCTTAGCCTTCATGACTTCTTGCTTACCTAGGGACTAAAATACAGCTAGTGGAGGAAACTTATGGTCGTCTTAGATCTTTTCTGAGTGTGTGCTTGGCCTTCTGGAATCCCTGGTGTAGGAATTCTTTAAAACCTTTATTTCCTAGTGTATCTCCTTCCCTAGGTCCTTCATTCCTAGGCTTTCTGGTCTGTCTGCTGCTTGCCCTATCTGTGTATCTTGTGCCAGATGGCAATAGGTATTATATACATTTCAGTGCTTTCAGCAAATGCCGCAGGAGATCACTCCAGCCCTGAGAGAGTTTCCAAAGAAGGTGAAATAAGTACAAGCCCCTGAGCAGATTCATTAGGGAGTGACAAGACCGGGCCCAATGCATAATCATAATTATTTGAGAACAAGGTCTCTGTTCTTGTTCTGACTTTCAAAGATAACCAAAAAGCTTCACAAAGAAAAGGAGCTGCCATCCCTATGGCCATCTCTAAGCTAGATAATGGGGGATGGTAGGCACATAAGCAAAATGCCACAACATGCTCTTTCCAAAATCTAGCAGATTCTTTTTTCATTAAGCACTCCCTGATTGTTTTAAGATTCTTATTAGATTCCCAGTGTCCTGCAAAAGTTGATTCAGACAGTTTTTGCCAGATTAGTCATTATTTTAGTTGAGGAATGGAACTCCAGTGCTCCCTAAATTTTGATTGTTAGTGACATCACCCTATTGCCATTTTTAACTAACAGTATTATTTACATGAATGGTACTTACTTCTTTCTTTCTTTCTTTATTAATTATTTGCGAGGCAGGAAGAAAACAGAGGGAGAGGGAGAAAGAATCTCAAGCAGACTCTGTGCTCAGTGCAGAGCCGAAAACAGTGCTGTAGCTCATGACCCTGACATCAAGACCTGAGCCAAAACCAAGAGTCAGACACTTAAGCAACTGTACCACCCAGGCGCCCCATGCTCATTTATGTTAATTGACTAATAGACAGTCACTTTCAAAATGCTTAGAATGCATTGAACTTGGCCAATACCCTCAGATTCTCAAGATACTTCCATGTAATTGCCATAATAAGAGCAAAACATAATGTAAAGAAAGGGTTTCTAAAGAGGTTAAGCTCTGTACTCTGAAAACATCACTAAAATAGCATTGAGTAGATTTTTAAAAACAAATCCACAAAAATGAAGGAAATTGAAGAGGAAAATATAGCAACAAAATCTTGGATACTGCAATTCTGAAGCTTATGTTGTAACTGACTTAGATGATTGGAGAATGTAAAAGCTAGCAATACAAGAACCCCAACATACTTGCTCTTAAAACCCACCAGATAATCAGGAGTAATAGCACTAGGGCACTCTGAAAATAAGGGGTGAATGTGGGTATGTAACAAGGAATATATTAATTGAAGCTTTGTTTTGTAAGTTGCTAGATCACTGGTATTATCCCGCTCATAGACACACACACACACACACTCACACACACATAAATGTCAGCAAAAGACTAGAGGTTTATTTTCTGGAGTAGTTGATCCAAATTGAATTTGAGCTGGTGAACACCATGTAGGGATACCATATGTAAAAGAAAAATCAAATTGATTCTATGTACTGCAGAGTGGATCACTTACTCCTCTTTTACCATTCGGTTTCCATAGTCATGGTGATTTCCAGGCAGGAAATTGATAGATTTTTTCCTCTTGGAAATTTAGCCCCAAAGAAACAATGTAAATACACTATTGTTCAGTGTTTCCTCATTGGAGTGGCTCAGCAGGGTCACTCTGTAGTAAATCCAACAAATTAAAACTTCCCCACTCTGTACCATAGAGTTTCCTTTAAACTTTTCACCACTGCCTTAAATATGGGGAGACATACATGGAGTCCTAGACATCTGAGAAAGGTTTTAACATGAAATACCAAAGTTAAAACAAAGAGAAAAAAAATGGGCAAGGAATAGAGAAATAAAAGTTATTTCCTCTCTATTCCTTGAGATTGTCCAGGTTTTATTTATTTTTTTTCCTTATTATTATTTTTTTAATGCATTGGTACACTCAGGATATTGTTTTGTGTTTATAAAGATTTAGTTGGAAGTTTTGTTTTTATATCTATATCAGCTTTATCAAGTTTTGGCATTAAAATAATTCATTGTAAATTCTAATCATTTTCTAAAATATAGGAAAATGTAATGTAATGAAGGAAGTGCCATATTTTTTTTTCCAAGGTTGACGTAATATGGTATTAAATCTATCCAGTCCTGGTCATTTTTGATGGATGTTAGTATGTGTGTACTGGGGATAAAGGGTTGGACAGTGTGGGGAGATAGAATATTCTTTAATGACATTATTTTTCTTAAATTCAATCAGTGCATTTTTACTTTTTAAGCTATTGGATCTGTTGATTAATTTAAATTATTAAATTTAATTTAGTTTGTTGATTTATAAATTATAAATGAAAAATTATACAGAATTATTCATCATTTTATATGTTGTCTCTTATTTACTGGTATTAAATTATACTTTTATTTGTAATTTTGCTTTTAATATTTTGCTGATTATATTTTTTAAAGTTTGTTTTCTCCTTAATCTTGAGAATCTTTACAATATTTGAGAGAAGACGTGGTATGAAAGATGAAAATTAAAAAATATATATTGTTCCATATGCTTTTCATGATTTTTGACATCTGAAATAAGTTTATCTAAAACTTCCTTTGGGATATATAATTATTTTAAATATGTGCTGAAATCCTCTTCTTTTCTTTGCAATGATTCTATAATATTTGATACACTCATTACTTTTCCTATCAGTGAATTCAGCAATTGTTTATAGTGTATAAAATCACAACAAAACAGTTTAGGACCACAATAGAAGACCGCATCATTAAATGAAACCACATGGTGAATTTAGATGGGCTGAACACCATCACCCAAGCTGGAATATCTCCATTCTGGCAGCACTAATGCCTATAATCCTGAGAAGTCTCTGTGGTCTGTAGTAAACTTAGTTGGTCAGGGGTTTAGTTTGCTTTCTTTAAAACTTGCTAATTCGGTTCTGTATGAAGTTCAGAATCATTGGGGGTGAAAATAATTTTCATTCCCACAAAGCATTTGCTACAGAAATCCAATGCATATGGCATATGATATCAGTTTTCAGTTTCAAAAGCAATTCTTCAGGTGAAAAATATAACTTTATGGCTTAAGAGTCATATTTACTAGAAGCTAATGGCATATTTAAGAATATATGCCCAACAGTTTTATAAGAGTATGAACATTTTCAAGTACTTTTCAGTGAGGAAGATTAAAATAATGTTGACAGTTCTTAGAGTACAATACTGTGATTCAGTAGAACACAGAGAACAGTGGCACTTCCTTCCTATGTAGCTCATGATAGAAATGAAATATGCAGTTATTTTATTTTGGAAGAGAAGAGATGTGTTAGATTGAAAAAAGAGTTATTTTAATGTTGGAGAATTAATCGAGGTCTTATCATGATGATAGCTATAAAATATTAACAGATACCAGTGTTGATATGTCATGAATGGGCTTTACTTGATTCAACTTTAACAGATACTGCTAAAGATTCATTTAATAGATTTAGAATACCAATGTCTTCTCTTTGGTAGGAGCAATGAATGACCTCTTAGTAGGTAGGTGTAGTCTTTACTGTTTCTACCTCATATTCTAATGAGACAAGTTGGATTATGGTAGAAGTAAGAGTGAGATTACACAATGAGGAAATAACTGAAATTTCCCATTTATTCAGGAAATTGAATCATTCTATACTCCTGAACTTTTTATATATCCCCAGTATTTTAGGTTAAATTCTTGTTCTTTTGGCTAGTCTCTCCTTTCCTCAAGTCTTTGCAAAGGCAATGATAAAAGTTGAGGTATAATACAGAAAATTTCAAATTTCATCCAAGTAATAGAAACCTTTTTTCTCTCCTAAACAAAATCTTATCAAAATGTCATATAGATGATAAAGGAGAACCCAAGTTACCCTCTGCTTGGCCTTGTCTTTGTTTCCTTTAGCAGCCTTTCATGAACTCTAGAAAAGGAATCCATTGTTCCTAGTAGTCAAGAAGATAATGCATTTTGGTTTGTTTTAAAGCAAAGGCTTCTCCTGCAACTAATTGCAGCACTTAAATATACTTTTGGAAAGATATGTCTGATCTGACTTGCTACCCTTTATTTGATTCATATAGAATGTATGTTGGGGATTATACATTTTGGTGTAAAGTGTGGTACAACTAAATGGATTTAACACACTTAGAAGTATCTGGTACTTCCTATATGATGCCAATTGCTTGGTTATTTGGAAATGTCTGCATTTGGGTACTATGAACAGAGAACTTGAATGCCATTACAGACCTAAGCTCCATCTCCACTATCAAGGATTTTTAGTTAAGACAAATAAAAGCACCTTGCTAAATCAGACTAATTGACAGTTGAAGATCTCATCACTTACAGCTGTGTCACTGACATATTCCCATGCATATGTGATGATAATGCACTTACAACTTATCTGTTCTTTATAAATACTGGGAGTAGTTTTAATTTCATTGCTAATTTTTATGATTTAAACAATTATATCTACCATTATTAACATATTTTAATTATTAGATGGTGAAACATATTGCTAAGTTAACATACTGTTAAAATAAATTTTTAGCAAGGAATCCAAATGAGAAGTAATAAATGAAATTACATCAAGTTCCAAACTCTTAGATGACATTTTTAGTGAGATTTATGATGGAATCTCAGGGTCAGATATTATCTCATATTTGTTTTCTATTTAGAAATACGGAGAAGGTAGACACAGTTTAATAAAGCAATAATGTTGGGATCAAATCCTTTGATGAATGACATTTGAGATTTATTACATATTCTCTTTTCCCCTTGATCCACATCCACCCCTCCTCATTTTTTTAAAATGATCAGATCATTGATAGTGCAAATAGAAGAACCTTGAATTAGCCTTTTCCTCTGCCAAGTGATTTTATATTAAGACTGAAAGATAAATAGTTTCCTACAGTTCATTCTTAGTACTGCACATCGTCTGCTTTTGGATTATTTCACTAATTATGCATCCAAAATTCAGGAGAGAATATCAAGGAAAATAACATGATGTTTAATTTTAAAAATTCTTATTAACTCAGTGTTGGGTCCAGTTGAAATCTCTGATAAGGCCCTATAATACTATGTTGCCATAAGTTTCATTGACACTAAGCAGATACTATTTATAGTTACATAAACTATAGCGTACTGTCTTCTCTAGTCTGCTAATTAAGATTCTGTGATGGTGTACTCATTTCTTATATCTGATTCCAATATGTTTGTTTGTATGTTCCAACATTTCTTCTTACATTTTGGGGAATTACCTATAGGGTCTTGTACATGTGCTTGGATATGGTATGGTTTACACACACTCCTTCAAGTATCAGTAATTGAAACTTTGAAAAATTTCTATATAATAATTCATTGTTGGTTGGTTATCAGCAGTGCTGATATGTTATGAAAAAGGCTCTGACTTATATGAGCTTGATATTTACCTGGTGTGGGAAATACCCCTTTTCTTGAATTTGAATGATTTTTAGATACATGCTATCATTAAAAATTTAGGTAAGCTCATTACTTTAAAATATTTTAATACAGAACATTTTTTTCTTTTCTTTTCTTTGAGTCCAACACAGGATTTGTATTTATGACTCTGAGATCAAGACCTGAGCTGAGATCAAGCGTCGGACACTTAACCAACTGAGCTACCCAGGCACCCCCAGAACATTTGTTTTCTTATAATTTAAGTTTCCAAAAAAAAAAAAAAGATAAAAAGAGCAGAGATACAAAAACTCTAGAGGGCATTTTTAATTTTTTTTATATGTAGGGGATATATTAGAGTTTCCTTCTTGTTTATGGAGTTATAACATTTGATTCTTTAAAACTAATTTATTAAGAAATATCTTACAGATGTTATATTTGTAAGGTTGGTAATATGAGGGTTTATTTTATCTTTTTTGGTTTGTTTTTGTTTTGTCATTAGATAAATTGAGAGCTCGCCACGTGTTCCGAAGGCCTAATTTTGTCCAAATAGATGTATTAAATCTGCTGCTAGAAAGCTTAGTGAGAGTGAACCCTTGATTGAGTCTGTGGGGGAACAGTTCCCCACTGAGCCTTTACAGAAGAACAAATGTTTAAAGAAGAATGGAAAGTAGAACAGACACAAAGTTAAAAGACAAATGTGCAGACTCCTGCTTTTAATGGTATTCAAGAGTTTAACAAACCATTAACTTTAGTGCTGTGGAGTTGCTGAAAGGAAGGTTTAAAAATAAAAAGTGGTGGCTATTGAGGGACTAAGATGCTGCTGGATCCAGAGAGATCATTTGCTATTGGAAAGGATCTCCAAGCATGGATGGTCAGAGTCTATTGAAAAGAAATATGGAAATGCTAATTGATTCCCCCCTGAAAAGATGGTGGCTATTGCTGAGAAGGAGAACAAAAAAATAAGCAAATCGTTAGTGTTTTAAATAATGGAAAAGATGCTTTGTAAATCTTCATAATGATCTCAAATTTTATATTTATTAAGGACAATTGCCTTTGCGCAAATAAATTATCTGCAATTGTTATTAAAAGTGAAAAATTTTCAGTGTTATTAGTAACTTATACTAGGGAAAATATCCCATGAAATACCATATTCTATCCTGCCAAGGTACCCATCCCTGATATGCTTCTACATCCTGAGGACTGCGTAAATTCAGTGTATAATCCCCAGTATCCTACTACCCATTTTGTCATTCATTTTGTCCCTGTTTTGTAAATTTTAAAATATCACAAAGAGCCAGATATCTTGTTCTGTTGAAAATGAGACAACCAGTTTTAATCCTGTGGTTGGTATCAAATTTTCTACTATCTAGCATGCCCATACTATTTTTAATTTTTAAAAAATGGTAAAAAAGAATCTGATTTTCCTTTAAATTTACATCTGCTATTTATAAAGTGGAGGGAAATATTATGCCTTAATTTGATTAATTGGCGATGAAGATGGTTTATTATAAATCTTTGCCTGTGATTCTTCTTTGTATGAAAGGAAACTCATTTGGAGCCAGGTTATCAGCAGGAAGTGAATGCGCTTTACTGTTATACTTATTTAGAAATAAGTGTTGCATTGAAGCCACCTATGGAAAAGCTACCATACATGGTTTGTGATGAGAGAAAGCATTGAAGATGAAAACAGAAACTTGCATCCTACCAAGAAGGTGAATGTGTAGCCCAGGACAGAAAGGAAACAACTGACTAAACTTTTAATTGCATTCTTACCTGGTTTTCAGCTTGCCTCGTAGTGCATGGAGTTTTAGGACATTCAGATTCTTGTAAAAGGGAACTGGACTCCTTTGCCATATCATTGTTTCCAGGTACTTTGGCTTTACAGATAAGGCCTGGGAATCTACATTATTAAAAGTTTCTAAAGACTGAATAGCAGTGTTAGGACATAAGATATTTTAAAAAAACAATGCTACATGAGAAGAGTTTGCAGATGGATTTCAGAAAGTCTTGAGACAATAGTGCTGCCTGTAGACAATGAAATACAACTAGAAACTGTACAATAGATACAAGTCATAAAGCCGTATCTAAATGTGCAATGTAAGAGTTCCCATTCTCTAAGTAGTTTCAACTGTATGAGAAATTATGATATAGTCTATGATTAAATGCCTTTGAATATCAATGAATATTTAATTTCTCTTGTCTTGAACTGTTTGCATATATCGTATGAAAATATTTGTTTTCACCTGTCAGGTTTATATTCTACTTGTAAGCAATCCTTGTTAAAAAATTTTAAGCCTTATGTCTTATTTCTAAAATGGGTCAAGAATGACAAGTTCAAATAATTTGAAATATCTTTTGCTTTTGATGCTGAATAACTGCTGACATCCTATTTTATAAATAGATTTTATTTTAAATATGGAAATTCATGGCTTTGTAGTAGATGAAAATGGGATCTTAGTGTTTTATAAGCAATTTCTTTTTCTATTTATAGTAGAATAGTAAGTAGGCAATGAATTATTACTAAATTTCTTCAGTGTAGCTGTTATTTAACACATTGGAACATTTATAACTTGCTTCTTTAATTATTCTGTAATTTTTTATGCATATAGATTAAGCTGTTAACTACATAAAATGAGATAATAATTATTTTAATAACAATAATATATGAGTTGATATTTTTCTTGACTATACAGCAGGATAAAAAAAGGAACTGATTTAAAACCTTTAATGAAAAATTATATCTGTATTTAATATTCTTTTGCTTGTGTACTAGTAATTACATTCATTAAAATTTTAATTTCGAGCAATATTGCCTAGATAAAATTAAATAAACATCTCCTGTTAGTATCTGTTTATATACTGATCATTACCTTTTAGCCTTCATTTCTTGCAATCTACATTCAATTATAATTATTTTTTTCTCATTTAATGCTTACCCATTTTGTAATAATGCTGTAAGTTCTGCAAAATCATATAGAGCTGCAAGAAAATGTGAAATATTTATTGTACATATAAAATAAGCTTTATATATTCATCTAAACTAAGTTTCAAATTGATAACAATCATCTTTAAGACATTTAAATTAGTACTCCTTGAGGTATATAGCCCTTCAACAGGTAGCTGTTTTAGATAAAGGTTTATGTATAATTTGCCACATTCATTCAATATATTTTGCTGTTATATGATAATTCTTGATGTATAATTCTTGATATTTCATTCAGTAATTGCTGAATTAGCTTCTTTTTATCCATGGAGTTGAGGCTGAGTGATGAATCCAAGGAAACACGATTTATCTTTAAAGATGAATTTACCTCAATTTTTTAACCTATATGAAAGAAGGAATTGAATATTTTACAGTTTCTTCCAGAATCTTCCCTGTGTTGCTTTGACAGTGGCAACTTTATTATAGATTGTACATTCTGTACTCTGATGATATATGTGACGAAAGGAAGATAAAAAACACAAGATGAGAGGAAAAAAGAGATTTAGAGGGTGAAAGAGCATCAAATAATCATAATAATGAAAGTTGGATATCTCTTGTGACTTTTAAAAATCAGGTTAATATGGAGGAAACACAATTAAAAAAAAAGACTAAGGCAAGTCAGTTCATACTGACTGAATTTTTCCATCCAATTCTGATTTTACTTTTACTATCTAGTTATAATGAGTACCATCTTTAAGGAGATATCTGCATTTTGCTTCTTTATTCAATATGTCCATTATCAGTCAATATAGCAGTCTATTGTGCGGCAGTCTAAATGAAATGTGAGACTTACAGTAATTGATCATATTTACCATAGTTCCTTAGTTATATTATTATTATCATTTTGCTTTTCTGCTGCAAAGTCTATAGAATTTTAAGTTTAATTTTGTCTAATTAAGAAATTAGAGCTTGGAGCTGAGCAATATGTGTCTGTTTTCCCTGTCACATGATTCTAAATATTAGTCAAAATGGATGTTGTGATATATTTGTAGATAGGCCAGTCCCAAATCAACAAGGTAAATATGTTAGTCATGGATAATATAATCATAACCCAGGAATTCATATAAATCATCTTTCAGGTAGGATGAGTGGCTTTTTGTAAGTTAGAGAAATGAAGGAGGAAAAAAGGCAGATCTTTAGAAAAGAATTTTCCATGCCAATATAATGTCTTATTTTTTGTTCCCTTTTTTTCTCTATCAAGTTTATAATATCTGAGCAGATCATTTCAAAATATCCAAGGATCCAAAGATATAGTCACATCTATATCTTAGGTGTTTCAGAAATGCTTGTAAGATTTCGAAAGCCTTCACTTTATGTGCACGACTCAGGCACTGGGGAAGGGGATATTACCATTGCCTTAGAAAGGAGGTGACAGAACCCAGAGGGAGGGGAAAAAAAAAAAGCAAACAAAAATTGTTCTGCTATTTCAGCTTCTATGAAAAAGGTGAAGACTATATAAAAGTTTGAAATTTGAGGAGTTAGAAAAATAATGCTTATAAATTCCATTTGTTCACTTAATATTTGTTTTATTTTTAACACTTATTTTCAGAGTGCCCTAAGTATTATACTTTTTGAGGAATAGGGATAAATGTCCATTAAGAAGACTGTAGATGAATATTGTTAGAAATTATAAATATAGCTGTCATAGGCTTATAAAAATCTAGATTAGGACGTGATTTAAAAAAAAGTGATGTTAAGAAGTCATTGGTTGCATTATGGAAGAAAAAGATGAGCAATGAGCTAAATGCAAGCAAAAGATGACAGAGATAAGGCAGTTCCAGGAGAGGAAAGATATAATGTATTTCATTTTTAATATATAATATTGGCATGATAGAGCATTGGGGTAAATATATAGAGAAGATTATTAGATCTTCCAACAGGGCTCAGGAGAGATGTATATCATTCTAGTTGCACACATATCCCGCATACACATGAATGACATAAATGACATATCCACATGCATATGTGAGACTATATTTGCACACGTATATGCACATTCATGCATGTGAATGAAGGCATAAATCTGTGGATATGTATGTTTGTATGCATTAATATGTCACGTGAATAGAGACGAAGAGAAGCTGCAAAGTTTTCTATGATCTCTGAAAAAGAAATATAGATTAAGACATAGAGTGCTGGAGACAGCCTCAAAGCATGTTCCTTTTCAAGGAGATCACAGCAAATGGAGTGGGAGAGGAGGTGTGTGATGATGTAGAAGGAATGCTAGTGCAGCAGTCCAGTCTCAAAGAAACAAAATGAGGAGAAATTTTCAAAAAAAACGCTAAATGTGTTAGAGTAGGAACTCACTGGAGCCTTCATCACTGCTGTTAGAGTCAACTACTGAGAGTCCAATTACAGAGGATGAAGAAACAAGGACTGTGAGAAATGGGGTGAGCTGGTATGCATTATCAGTATAGAAGCTTGCCAGTCAAAGAAGTGACTGAAAAAGTTCCTTTAAGTTTTTTTCCTCAATTTTTGTACTTATATTTTATGGTTTATATTTCAGAGAAGAGTATAAACAGCTTGGAATAGCCACTAATCTGAAAACTTCAGATAAATAACTGAACAATATACACAGAAATTAGGAGGTATAGCCAGCCTAGCTTGGATTTGTCATGTACTCCCTTGTTCATGTGGCGGTGGAAAGTCCACAGGTGTCTCAAGGCTCAGGTTTCTCATGTGTTAAGCATTAAATATGTCCTACTTTATTGTAGAACATTGATAAAAATTAATTCCATAGATGAAGTTGAACATTAAAATGAACTGCATTGATAACAAGGAAATATATTTATCACATGGAATCTACAATTCTAGGAGTTAGTGCAGAAGTAAGGAAAGGGAGATATGGATAAAGGGAGATGTTCTTAAGTTAGAGTAGGCATGACTCAGTTATAGGCAAGGAAGGAGTAGCCCATGATGTGGAAAGACTATATCTTCAAAACTCAGATGGAATTTTTTTGAGAGAGAGAGTACACACATGTGAGTGGGGAGAGGGACAGATGGAGAAGGAGAGAGTGAATCTTAAACAAGCTCCATGCTTAGCATGGAGCTTGACTTGTGCCTTGATCTCAAGACCCTGAGCTCATGACCTGAGACAAAAATCAAGAGTCGGACACTTAATCCACTGAGCCATGCAGGCACCCCAAGACCTAGATAGAATTTTAGTGGATAAAGTTCATAAAGAAAACAAGGGATGAGATCACAGCATATGTTAAGAATTAAGACAACTTTCATTTTGTTTATTTATGCTACTTGCTTTGGTGGAAAAAAATATCCGGAAAACATAGGTAGTATTTAGAGGAGGGAGAGCAGTGAACTACATGTGTGGTTGAGAAAGGTGTTCAGGTTGCTTCAGCTCCTATTTTCAGTGTTACATGAATATACAACAGATCGGGTGGTGTAAAATTTTATGTCATGTAACTCTGTTGTTGTAAATCAGTTGTATCAAACTAGGCTGGCTGCTCTATACAGTGAATGCCTGTTTATAAGATATTAAAACATGGTTAGAGGTGGATGGAATTTCTGAAATTTAAGAGAAAAATGAGATCAAGAATAATGATTATGTCTTTAGAAACAAGAATAAATGTGAATTACCTATTAAGGTTTATATATGTATTTACTGTAGAGATTTATGAGAAACTTCTAATAATTGTTCACTTTCATATTAATGAAAGGGAGGCACAGCTAATACTGATCATGATTCAGAGTGGAGATAATGGAGAAACTCCCTGTAATCATTAGTTTACATATCTCCTACTCATCTAGCACCAGAAGTGCTGCATAAACAGTAAAACGGACAGATTTAAATGTTAGTAGTATATACCTTTTGGAGATATTAATTTTAAGGAATGAAAAATAGAGAATATCGAAGAAAAAAATTTTAAGTGATTTGGTACCCAGCGAGCTACGTGGACTCTACTTATCATGACTCCATTGCCTTTTTTTAAAAAGAAGTGATTATTAAACTGTTCATTTGAACTCAATATTTGTTGACTAAACATATATCTATTTCAGTATCTCTATATCTGCTTTTATGTCTTTTTATCTATCTACTAACATTTGCTATTTATTTCATCATAAAGCATTTTTTTTCCTCAGTTGATTCTATTTTCCCTACATAAACTTCTCTTCAACTGATGTTAAATTGAGGCATTTCAACTGAGAGAGCTACTTGACTTTTATAGTTATAACAGACTGGAGGGAACAGCTTAATGCAGCATATTGATTTTTGACTTAGATGGGCCCTTTTTTACATGTCCATTAACTTAAGTCCAATTTTGTAGAGGATTTACACTGGATTTTTTTTCCTCGCTGTGTGTCTTCCAGTAGAAGTACATATTAATTTATCTTGTTTCTTTTTATTCTGCACATAACATGATTTATTTTTATTTTGAAACCTCTTAGCTTGCATCCTAAAATTAACTCTTACTAGAACCTGGAAGGATAATGTTCCATTTATGTCATCACATTTTCAACTAGTCTCCCAATCATCACTTGTATGGATTATTCTGTCAATTATATGTGATTCAGTGTTACTTGATGGAAGGTTTTCACTCTGTTACTCCTAGATTTTGATTATGAACACATCAAAAGTAAATTCCTAGCAATTTTAGTATTAAATTTTTATTTAAAATGCATTATTTTTAGGAGTAGCTTTTATGACCTAAATTAAAAGGAAGTCTGTTTTAAGCTGTGCCATCTTATCTCCATTTCTGACACAAAATTAATTCACAAGAGAATTGGTGAATTCCCTAAGGGCAAAACAACTGAATTATGAAATACACCACACCGCTTAAAATTTCTCACAAAGTTGCCAAATTTGGGGGTAACTATTCAGTCTAATTTGTAATATACTTAGTAAAAGTTACATGCCCTCCCACCCCCAACCAGACAAAAATTTTCCGCAGCAGTATGGGCTCCTGGGTGAGGCTCACAGAGAGTGAAGGAGGTAACTGTGACATATTCTAAGCTGATTAGTGTGAGTTGGGTATGGGGTGGGTGTTAGGGTAATACCTTAGAGTGTCTGTATTAAGTCTTTGTGAATTACCACTAAGGGTCATTGCTTCATCCTTAGGGTAAGCAATTTCTTTGATGGGATGATTGGGTAGTTGGTTCATGTTTTGCCCTTACTTTTTACTTGGAAGTTTAATTCTGTTCTGAAAAGAGATCAGTTGTTGCAGTAGAAAGTGATTTTGTCCAACATGTTTATTCTGGACAATGATGATTTAGGTATTATTTCTTTTTGTGGCAAAAACGGGTATCAGTTTTAACAATTGTATAGGTTGCATGAGGTGCTGTGATTTTTGATAAAGAAAATACTCTGTCTATATGCAATGTTGAGAAATAAAGCAAATGAATTTGTTTTACATTACAAGTAATTTTTTTTCATGAGCTCCTTCTTTTCTTCTGTTTAACACTATATTTCTTTCTTCTATCTCTGCTGTTCTTGCTTTCTTGTGTCTCCTTGCCTTTCAATACAAACTTACATTATATACTTAACACTGTAAAAGTAGCACTTTAATGTGCTTTTGGCGTTTCTCTTCTAATGATTTTATATGAACTTTTATTAATCTATGTAGCTGATGATACTGTTCATCTAACATGTGAATTATCATTTTCAATTAATATTGTGTTAAAATAATTTGTTAATATTAGTCATTCAAATATTCCATAACTATCCCATCATATGCATAAAAATTATCTTGTTAGTGGATATCATTTGAGTCTTATGTTTGATGTTATAGTGATATAAGAACACCTTTGTTCATAAAATCTTGTTCAAAATTCTAGTTATTGGTCTAAGATAGATTCCTAGGAATAGAATAAAGAACATGATTGATTTTATAACCCTTAATATATACCACCTGATCATATTCTAGGATATTAGATTGATTTATTCTTCCTCCACAATTACATCAAATCATCTTTTTATTCCACCTTTGTCAATAATGGTTTTTGTTATTTTTTAATCTTTGAAAATATATGCATCTCGTAGGTTAGGAGCTTTTTTTTCCAATTTGGGGGGCAGTGGTGTGCTATTTTCTACATCTATCTATATTAAATGATGGGGATCTGAAAATAAAAATGCTTTGTTAATATTTCTTGTAATGTGTCCTCAGAGGTGGGTACTGTTACAGTCCTTTATTTCCTTATTCATCAATTAAGCAGAAATAAATCATGGGAAACTCTGCTTGCTCTTTTCTCTTAAAATATTTATTTTTCCTAATTATTATGAAAGGCTTGACTTATTTTGATATTGTGCAACCTGTTAATGCTGGAA
Source organism: Callorhinus ursinus (assembly GCF_003265705.2). Lineage (NCBI taxonomy): Eukaryota > Metazoa > Chordata > Mammalia > Carnivora > Otariidae > Callorhinus > Callorhinus ursinus. The sequence continues at coordinate 16,164,645 of NW_027397116.1, forward strand.
ATGGGGAAAGGAATTAAGTTATGTCATTGGTGACAAAATACCAGGAGTAGCCACATTTAGATGAAAATTTTCAACACCGTTTGGATGGCACTAAGTATCAAAGGCCAAGAACATCTGCAGCTTCTTCTGTTAAAAGCATAGGAATCAACCTTCATTCATCTCTTTCCTTCACCATCCCATTCTCATTCAGTCCATCACCAAACCTGTCAACATGGCCGTCACAACATGCCCCGAATCTTTCCACTTCTCTCCATGTCTTCCACCATCAGTCCTAGTCCGGTCACAGTCATCTTTTGCCAATCCTGCTTGTACCTGGGCTCCCACTGCTTTCCACTCAAAATCTTTATTTTTAGCCCCCAATTTTTTTCACAACAGCTGTGAATGTATTAAGTGGTTAATCATTCATAACCCCTACCTCTAAAGGATTATAGGTACTTCCTTACCTCCCTCTTTAGACTTTGCCATATGCTTGCTTTGGCTATTTGAATGTGAATAAATGTGGTGTGTGTCATCTCTGAGAGGGAGTTTTTAAGAGACGCCATGTGGGGGTACCATTGCTATTTTTTTCCTTGGCAGCCAGAAAAACGATGCCCTGATAGAGCTTGTTCCTAGTCTGGATCTCAGAGTAAAGAAGATGTGTAGTGCAGAACCACAGTGAACCCATAGCAGATATGTAGCTGAAACAGATTTTGCAATGGTAAGCTGCAGTCTCATCTGTTTCAAAATAGAAAATGAATAACTCTCTTCTAATCCTGCAAAAGTTTATTACATCTAGAATCAACTGAAAAGTTCTTAGCATGGTCTTTAAGAGTGTATTATATGGACCCTGCCTACTCTCAGATTTTATCTTACACATTTCTGTCCTTGGGTCCTCATGGTCAAGCACAGTGGCATTCATCACCATCGCAGAGCCAGCCAGTCTTATCCCTGCCTTGTGGCCTCTGTCGTTCTCGCCTCACCATCGTGTCATTCCCACATGCTTATCTCTCTCTCCATCCCATCTTGATTTCCTCACAGCATTCTTTACTGTCTGAATATATTTGCCAGTTGATTATTTTCTTTCTCCTTCATCTAGAATCTAACTCCCTGTTAGTGTGGCTTGTATTCCTCCTGCCTAGAACAGGGCTTGCCCTGAAGTAGGCACTGAAGAAATATTTTAAATGAGTAAGTGAATCTCATGCCCTCTGCCAGGTCAAATCTGATGCTAGTAAAAATGCTGTTATTCCCCATCTCTCAGCTTCTTTTCCATGGTATTTCTTTTTCAAAGAATGTCTTTCAACATGTCTTAAATTAGAAAATATTACCCAGTCTTTAAAAAACTTGAATGTTTCTAGAACACAGTAGCCACAACTTTATTTTAACACATTATATACTAAAATTGTTTGTTCTTATAATTTTCCCACTGGTTTATGTGTTCATTACAGGGACAATAAGAGCACAGTATGGGGGTAAATGGCCCACGGTGGTGAAGCCATAATGCTCAGGTTCAAGTCTTGGCTCTCCTATTTATCTGCTGTGTGTCCTTGGGCAACTTTCTCAATCCCTTTTTTTTTTTTTTTTTCATTGGAAATTAAAAAAAAAAATTTATTCTTATGTTAATCACCATACATTACAACATTAGTTTTTGATGTAGTGTTCCATGATTCATTGTTTGTGCATAACACCTAGTGCTCCATGCAGAACATGCCCTCTTTAATACCCATCACCAGGCTAACCCATCCCCTCACCCCCCTCCCCTCTAGAGACCTCAGTTTGTTTTTCAGAGTCCATCGTCTCTCATGGTTCATCTCCCCCTCCGATTTACTCCCCTTCATTCTTCCCCTCTTGCTATCTTCTTCTTCTTTTTTTTTTCTTAACATATATTGCATTATTTGTTTCAGAAGTACAGATCTGTGATTCAACAGTCTTGCACAATTCACAGTGCTCACCATAGCACATACCCTCCCCGATGTCTATCACCCAGCCACCCCATCTGTCCCACCCCCCCACCACTCTAGCAACCCTCAGTTTGGTTCCTGAGATTAAGAATTCCTTATATCAGTGAGGTCATATGATACATGTCTTACTCTGATTGACTTATTTCACTCAGCATAACACCCTCCAGTTCCATCCACGTCGTTGCAAATGGCTAGATCTCATTCCTTTTGATGGCTGCATAATATTCCATTGTGTATATATACCACCTCTTCTTTATCCATTCATCTGTTGATGGATATCTTGGCTCTTTCCACAGTTTGGCTATTGTGGACATTGCTGCTATAAACATTGGGGTGCACGTACCCCTTCGGATCCCTACATTTGTATCTTTGTGGTAAATACCCAGTATGCAATTGCTGGATTGTAGGATAGCTCTATTTTCAACTGTTTGAGGAACCTCCATACTGTTTTCCAGAGTGGCTGCACCAGCTTGCATTCCCACCAACAGTGTAGGAGAGTTCCCATTTCTCCGCATCCCCGCCAACATCTGTCATTTCCTGACTTGTTAATTTTAGCCATTCTGACGGGTGTGAGGTGGTATCTCATTGAGGTTTTGATTTGGATTTCCCTGATGCCGAGCGATGTTGAGCACTTTTTCATGTGTCTGTTGGCCATTTGGATGTCTTCTTTGGAAAAATGTCTGTTCATGTCTTCTGCCCATTCCTTGATTGGATTATTTGTTCTTTGGGTGTTGAGTTTGATAAGTTCTTTATAGATTTTGGATACTAGCCCTTTATCTGTTATGTCATTTGCAAATATTTTCTCCCATTCTGTCGGTTGTCTTTTGGTTTTGTGGACTGTTTCTTTTGCTGTGCAAAAGCTTTTATCTTGATGAAATCCCAAGAGTTCATTTTTGCCCTTGCTTCCCTTGCCTTTCGCGATGTTTCTAGGAAGAAGTTGCTGCGGCTGAGGTCTAAGAGGTTGCTGCCTGTGTTCTCCTTTAGGATTTTGATGGACTCCTGTCTCACGTTTAGGTTTTTCAACCATTTTGAGTCTATATTTGTGTGTGGTGTTAGGAAATGGTCCAGTTTCATTCTTCTGCATGTGGCTGTCCAATTTTCCCAACACCATTTGTTGAAGAGACTGTCTTTTTTCCATTGGACATTCTTTCCTGCTTTGTCAAACATTAGTTGACCATAGAGTTGAGGGTCCATTTCTGGGCTCTCTATTCTGTCCATTGATCTATGTGTCTGTTTTTGTGCCAGTACCATACTGTCTTGATGATGACAGCTTTGGAATAGAGCTGGAAGTCCGGAATTGTGAAGCCGCCAGCTTTGCTTTTCTTTTTCAACATTCCTCTGGCTATTTGGGGTCTCTTCTGGTTCCATACAAATTTTAGGATTATTTGTTCCATTTCTTTGAAAAAAGTGGATGGTATTTTGATGGGGATTGCATTGAATGTGTAGATTGCTCTAGGTAGCATTGACATCTTCACAATGTTTGTATCTTTCTCAATTTCTTTCATGAGTATTTTATAGTTTTCTGAGTACAGATCCTTTGGCTCTTTGGTTAGATTTTTCCTAGGTATCTTATGGTTTTGGGTGCAGTTGTAAATGGAATCGACTCCTTGATTTGTCTCTCTTCTGTCTTGTTGTTGGTGTATAGGAATGCCATTGATTTCTGTGCATTGATTTTATATCCTGCCACTTGACTGAATTCCTGTATGAGTTCTAGCAGTTTTGGAGTGGAGTCTTTTGGGTTTTCCACGTGAAGTATCATATCATCAGCAAAGAGTAAGAGTTTGACTTCCTTTTTGCCGATTTGGGTGCCTTTTGATTTCTTTGTCTGATTGCTGTGGCTAGGACTTCTAATACTATGTTGAATAGCAGTGGTGATAGTGGACATCCCTGCCGCATTCCTGACCTTAGGGGGAAAGCTCTCAGCTTTTCCCCATTGAGAATGATATTTGCTGTAGGTTTTTCATAGGTGGCTTTTATGATATTGAGGTATGTACCCTCTATCCCTATACTCTGAAGAGTTTTTGATCAAGAAAGGATGCTGTACTTTGTCAAATGCTTTTTCTGCATCTATTGAGAGGATCATATGGTTCCTGTTCTTTCTTTTGTTAATGTATTGTATCACATTGATTGATTTGCGGATGTTGAACCAACCTTGCAGCCCAGGGATAAATCCCACTTGGTCGTGGTGAATAATCCTTTTAATGTACTGTTGGATCTTATTGGCTAGTATTTTGGTGAGAATTTTTGCATCCATGTTCATCAAGGATATTGGTCTATAATTCTCCCTTTTGATGGGGTCTTTGGTTTGGGGATCAAGGTAATGCTGGCCTCATAAAATGAGTTTGGAAGTTTTCCTTCCATTTCTATTTTTTGGAACAGTTTCAGGAGAATAGGTATTAATTCTTCTTTAAATGTTTGGTAGAATTTCCCTGGGAAGCCATCTGGCCCTGGGCTTTTGTTTGTTGGAGATTTTTGATGACTGCTTCCATTTCCTTAGTGGTTATAGGTCTGTTCAGGTTTTCTCTTTCTTCCTGGTTCAATTTTGGTAGTTGATACGTCTCTAGGAATGCATCCATTTCTTCCAGGTTATCTAATTTGCTGGCATAGAGTTGCTCATAATATGTTCTTATAATTGTTTGTATTTCTTTGGTGTTGGTTGTGATCTCTCCTCTTTCATTCATGATTTTGTTGATTTGGGTCATTTCTCTTTTCTTTTTTCCAGTCTGGCCAGGGGTTTATCAATCTTGTTAATTCTTTCAAAGAACCAGCTCCTAGTTTCTTTGATCTGTTCTACTGTTCTTTTGGTTTCTGTTTCATTGATTTCTGCTCTGATCTTTATTATTTCTCTTCTCCTGCCAGGTTTCGGCTTTATTTGCTGTTTTTTTCTCTAGCTCCTTTAGGTGTAGGTTTAGGTTGTGTATTTGAGACTTTCTTGTTTCTTGAGAAAGGGTTGTATTGCTATATACTTTCCTCTCAGGACTGCCTTTGCTGTATCCCAAAGATTTTGAACTGTTGTGTTTTCATTTTCATTGGTTTCCATGAATTTTTTTAAATCTTCTTTCATTTCCTGGTTGACCCATTCATTCTTTAGTAGGATGCTCTTTAGCCTCCATGTATTTGAGTTCTTTCTGACTTTCCTCTTGTGATTGAGTTCTAATTTCAAAGCATTGTGGTCTGAAAATATGCAGGGAATGATCCCAATCTTTTGGTACCAGTTGAGATCTGATTTGTGACCTAGGATGTGATCTATTCTGGAGAATGTTCCATGGACACTAGAGAAGAATGTGTATTCTGTTGCTTTGGAATGGAATGTTCTGAATATGTCTGTGAAGTCCAATTGGTCCAGTGTGTCATTTAAAGTATTTCCTTGTTGATCTTTTGCTTAGATGATCTGTCCATTTCAATCATGAGGGTGTTAAAGTCCCCCACTAATATTGTATTGTTGTCAATGTGTTTCTTTGCTTTTGTTATTAATTGCCTTATATAATTGGCTGCTCCCATGTTAGGGGCATAAATATTTACAATTGTTAGATCTTCTTGTTGGATAAACCCTTTAAGTAGGATATAGTGTCCTTCCTCATCTCTTATTACAGTCTTTGTTTTAAAATCTAATTTGTCTGATATAAGGTTTGCCACCCCAGCTTTCTTTCTGTGTCCATTAGCATGGTAAATGGTTTTCCACTGCCTCACTTTCAATCTTCGGGTGTCTTTGGGTCTAAAATGAGTCTCTTGCAGACAGCGTATTGATGGGTCTTGTTTTTTAATCCAATCTGATAGCTTGTGTCTTTTGATTGGGGCATTGAGCCCATTTACATTCAGGGTAACTATTGAAAGATATGAATTTAGTGCCATTGTATTGCCTGTAAGGTGACTGTTACTGTATATTGTCTGTGGTCCTTTCTGGTCTATGCTGCTTTTAGGCTCTCTCTTTGCTTAGAGGACTCCTTTCAATATTTCTTGTAGGGCTGGTTTCATGTTTGCAAATTCCTTTAGTTTTTGTTTGTCCTGGAAGTTTTTTATCTCTCCTTCAATTTTCAATGAGAGCCTAGCTGGATAGAGTATTCTTGGCTACATATTTTTCTCGTTTAGTGCTCTGAAGATATCATGCCAGTCCTTTCTGGCCTGCCAGGTATCTGTGGATAGGTCTGTTGCCAATCTAATGTTTCTACCTTTATAGGTCCCAAGCTGCTTTCAAGATTTTCTCTTTGTCTCTGAGACTTGTAAGTTGTACTATTAGATGTCGGGGTGTTGACTTATTTTTATTGATTTTGAGAGGGGTTCTCTGTGCTTCCTGGATTTTGATGCCTGTTTCCTTCCCCACATTAGGGAAATTCTCTGCTATAATTTGCTCCAATATACCTTCTGCCCCTCTCTCTCTTTCTTCTTTTTCTGGGATCCCAATTATTCTAATGTTGTTTCATCTTATTGTATCACTTATCTCTCGAATTCTGCCCTCGTGATCCAGTAGTTGTTTATCTCTCTTTTTCTCAGCTTCTTTATTTTCCATCATTTGGTCTTCTATATCACTGATTCTCTCTTCTGCCTCATTTATCCTAGCAGTTAGTGCCCCCATTTTTGATTGCACCTCATTAGTAGCCTTTTTGATTTCGATTTGGTTAGATTTTAGTTCTTTTATTTCTCCAGGAAGGTGTCTCTAATAACTTCCATGCTTTTTTCAAGCCCATCTAGTATCTTTAAAATCATGATTCTGAACTCTAGGTCCAACATCGTACTAATGTCTGTATTGAGTAGGTCCCTGGCAGTTGGTACTACCTCTTGTTCTTTTTGCTGAGGTCGTTTCTTTCATCTTGTCATTTTGTCCAGAGGAGAACTGATGAATGAGAGAACAAAATGCTAACAGTTTAACAACGTCCCCAGAAAATATACTCTAAACAAATCAGAAAAGATCTGAAACCAGGGGAAAAGAAAGGGAAAGAAAGAAAAAAGAAATAGAAAAAAAAGAAAAATAAGATGAAAACAAACAAAAACAGAACAAAACAAAAACAAAAACAGAATATGATCAAATATGATCAGGCTAGTGCATAGATCAGTGCCACACACTAGATTTTGGGTGTATTTTGGTCTGTTAGAAGATAGTGCCTCCTAAAATTATAAAGAAAGAAAGATATATATATACAAAATAGGGGTCGATACAATGAAGGGATGAAAGATGACTGTAAAGATGAAAATTATAAAAGATTTTATAAAAGGAATTGATAAGTTCTTTGAAAAAAGAAAGAAGAAGATTTAAAAAAAAAAGGGAGAGAATGTGATCAGGCAGGAGACTCGAACAAAGGCATACACTAGAGATTTAGGGTATATTTTGATCTGTTAAACAAAACTGTATCTCACAATTTTAAAGAGTGAATGACTTATATATATATGCCAAAAATAAGGGTAACTACTATGAAGGGATAGAATATGACTCTAAAAATGAAAAATAAAAAAAAAATTTTTAAAGGGATTGATAAGATGTTGGTTGAAAAGGGAAAAAGAAAAATTAAAAAAAAACAGTTAAAAAAGTTAACTTTGAAAAACTAATGAATCATGGTAAAAAAGCCATGAATTCTATGTGCAGTATTCCCCTAGTGCTGGAGTTCTGCCATTCTCCTTGATTGGTAAACTTGGTCTTGGCTGGCTGTTTGTGCTGATCTTCTGGGGGAGGGGCCTGTTGCCGTGGTTGCCAAATGTCTTTGCCAGAGGCGGAATTGCTCGGCCCTTGTGAGTCCGGGCTAAGCAATCTGCTTGGGTTTGCTTTCGGGAGCTTTCGTTCCCTGCAAGCTCTCGGTACAGCTTTGGAGGATGAGAGTGAAAATGGTGGCCTCCCAATCTCCTCCCAGAGGAGCTGAGAACTCGGGGCTCCACTCTTCGGTGTGCCCCCAGAGAAAAGCAGTCAATCACTCCCGTCTCCCCAGTCTCCGGCCGCACTCCGTGCTCACCCGGCCTGTGACCAAGCGTTTCTATCTCTGGCACCCGACCCCGCGTGGAGTCTCCAAACCCAGCAGATCTATGCAGTGAGCTCCCGCACCGCTCCTCCGGGGGGAGGAAGGGGAGTCTCCCCAGCTCTGCTGCTTGTTGGGTCTCTGCTGGAGGAGCAGTGGCCCGGCAGTCACCGATCACAGTTTATGGCAACCCCGAGCTGAGAGCCCGTGCCTCAGCTCCGTCTCTGCAGCCGGCTTCCCCGCTCCAATACCTGGGAGCTCTGCCGCACTCAGGCACCCCTGGTCTTTCTGTGACCCCGAGGGTCCTGAGACCACACTGTCCCACGATGGTTCCACCCCACCCTTAGCCACTGGAGCGACGTCCCTCAGCGGAGCCGACTTCTAAAAGTTCCGATTTTGTGCTCCGCAGCTCTATCACTTGCCAGAAACGGCCCATGGAGGCCCCCTCCCCCGCTGTCTGTCCTCCCGAGTATCGCCTCGGATTCACTTCTCTGCACGTCCTACCTTCCAGTAAGTGGTCGCTTCTCTGTTCAGAGAGTTGTTGCTACTCTCTTCTTCGATCTCCTGTTGAGTTCGTAGGTGTTCAGAATGGTTTGATTCTCATTCAGCTGAATTCCTGAGACCAGCCGAAATCCAGGTCTCCTACTCCTCCGCCATCTTCCTCCGCCCTCCTTCTCAATCCCTTTGACACTCAGTTCCCCGATCTGTGACACTTAATTGAGTAGCGACAGCATGTTCCTTACAGGTTACTGCTAGGATTAAAAGAGTTATATTTGTAAGCACTATGTTTTCAAAACTGCTCTCATATAGTCAGTGTTATATAAGTTTTGACAAAAAAATTAAATCCTGTCATATTTATTTTATTTCACTGCTGAATAAATGCTGCTTGAAATAAATTGATCACAGATTCAGTTTGTAGGTCATTAGGTAGAAACTTTTATTTTCCTAGTGATAAATTGATTGTATTTCCATTCACATGTCAATGATCCACATTGTTCTGCAAGGAAGATTTGAATTTTTAGAATGTTTTGGAGGTAGAGCTAATATGACATGCTAATGAACAGAACATGGAATATGAGAGGAAAAAAGTATCAATGTATCAAAATATCATAGAATTATAGTCTTTTATCCCACGTATTTGGATGATGATGCCTTATACTGAAAAGGGGATTTTGGGGGGCTAGCATGTTTGGGGGATGAGGAAAAATATAATTCTCTTTTGAAAGTATCAACTGTGAGATATCTGACTTCCATGTAGAGATAGTGAAGGCTATTATATCCTGTTGTACATAGAGTCCTGGACTCAACAGAGAAGTTAGAGCATTAAAAATCCATGAAAAAAAAGATGACATGATCTGGGAAAAGAGAATAAATTTAAACGAGCTCTGAGTGAAGTTCTCAGTTGTCAGCATTTATACATTTAAAGGTCAAGTGGAGAATGTAGAAGACTCTAAAGAAGAATTGCCAATGATGTTTCGGGAGTGGGTGTTAAAGAGTTGTATATGATTTTGCAATCACCTTCAAGGAGTTAAAGTCTAAAATGGAGCTCACCTCCAAATCATAAATATTTTGAGAATATATAACATCTAAGATATGCAAATACCATTAACTTGTGAACTAAATTCTTTCCTTTTCCTTCCTCATTAGTATTCAACAATATAAGTTTTCAAAGTAGAGAAAGTTCTTAAAACTTATTCACATGAATTTTAATTGGTAAAGTACTTGTAGATGTTTTGAAAGTTCTACATTTTGTGTTAATATACAACATTGGTTTTCAGTGAATTAAATCAGGGCAGTAATAATTATTTTTCCATACAATAATAATAAAAAAAAGTCCCAATTTCTAGAAAAAACCCCTGGATGCTGTGTGCTCCTTGCTTATTTTCCAGGCCATCACTTTCCATTTTTATAGCCTTTAGTGCTCTCATTCTTAGCTAAAATTGTGTCATGTCTATAAAGTGTAATTTCCATATCTTTAACTTCCCACTTCTGTAATCAGTCTCCTGTGAATTTTTCAATTTCAATTAAGGTCATTGTGGTCCGGATCACATCCAATTTACTACAAATGTCTCCTGCATTCTTTTCATGTAAGTCTGACATGTTGAATACGCCAGTTCCTTGCCATTTTAGGAAAAAGATCTTAAGTGTTGAAATGCCTTTAATTTTTCTTTTTGATTTATAAAAATTTCATGACAAATTCAAAATTTTGAATGGTTTGCTTTATTCTGTTTATTTTTAAATGTTTTACTTCATAATAATGATCTCATAGATTCATAATGGAAAATGTTTGAGGGTCTGTAGAGAAAACTAAATTTTTGTTACTTAAAAACAAATATTCCCTTTGATATTGTTGTGGATATGAATCAATTCTTATAATTAAGGGTTGTTAATAGTAGTCCTCATTCAACTCTGAACCACCCTTGCAAGCCTGGTGTAATCTCAAAATTAATAGAAGCATTTTGTTATTTTTTCTGAAGAGCCAGGGTGTAAGATATTTTTGGAATGCTTTTTTCAAAATTGTGGTCATAAAGGCAATTAAACCTGCCAAAATAAGCAAGCCTGTCTCTTTGCAAGGGTATTATGTCAAATAGGAACTCTCCTAAGTAAATTTATTAAGGATTAGATGCCTGGAGGTAGTATTTTAAACTGTCGAATTAGCTTTCTCCCAGGAGCTACAGGAAAAGTCAAGTGAGTAAGTGTCTTTTTATTTATAAATAAAAATCTCTAAACAGAATTTTATTTTTTTACTACCCAGCAGAATTTCTGATGTAGAAAAATTTTATAGACAACTAAGAAACATAGTGCTAAGAGAATCATAAGCATGAAACTTTACATCAGACTTTACAATATTGACTCTATGTTAAGTACATACAATTTAGTGGAAAACTAAACTACCAACTCACTTTTCTTTTTTATTTAATTTAATTTATTTAGGAGAGTGCGTGTGCAAGTGGGAGGAGGGGCAGAGGGAGAGGTAGAGAATCTCAAGCTAACTCCATGCTGAGCACAGAGCTGACCTGGGGCTCGAGCTCATGATCTCACAACCCTGAGATCATGACCTGAGCTGAAACCAAGATTTGGAAGCTAAAATGACTGAGCCACCCAGGTGCCCCACCAAGTCACTTTTTTTAAAAAAGATTTTATTTATTTATTTGAGAGAGAGCGCAACAGAGCACAAGCAGGGGGAGCAGCAGAGGGAGAGGGAGAAGCAGACTCCCCACTGAGCAGGAAGCCTGACATGGGACTGGATCCCAGAACCCCGAGATCATGACCTGAGCCGAAGGCAGATGCTTAACCAACTGAGCCAAGTGCCGCAAATCACTTTTAAAGTAGGAATCTGGTGTCCACAGATAAAAATTTGTCAGATGTTAGTTGGGGATTGTATTTTCTGAGATTAATTTACATGAGAATAAAGTGGATAATGTAGCATTTTTAAGAGATAACTTATTATTTAGGGATTTTAACCTATAGATTGATCTTGAAATCTATCTAGGCCATAATGAAGGTAAAATAAATAGCTCTAATATTAAAGGAAGTATGTCAGCTTTGCTCATTTTTATATCTCCAGCACCTAACATGGAAAATGTACAAAATATATTTGTTGAATAGAGAGAAGTGCATATGTACACACTCACCCACACACACTTTATATAATTATTCTCCTTCTACAAAGTTGTATCAGAGACCCTCAGCTGTCTTCAGTGTTACTTTCATCAGAGCTAGCCACAATCCTGGAGAGGCCTTATGCCCCATCCTTCCTCACTTACTTAGTAATTCTGACCATAACACTACAAACTGCCCAAGAGACCAGTCCCAAGTGGAATTGGAATTCATTATCCATTAAAACAATAATCATCTCTAGGATGATAATGCCTAATAATAATGCCCTGTTTCCCTTCATCATCACAAAAAGTAAGTTTCCAAGGTCATTTCTCATCACCTGGACTTTTATCCTCATATTCATGCCATAAACTGACCTGATTTCACACCTTTTCTTAGCCTCTCAAAACTTCTAATGTGCTCTCTAGAAACTCAGATTTCCTTGTGTTCTTAAGTTCTTTGAGCAATAACTACCCTTCCCATCAAATTACTTAGACTAAGGTTTGTAGAGGCTCCCTGTGTGGATTGTTGCCACCCCAGGCCATTGTTACAACCCCCTTCCTAGCAAGCTCCTGCTCTTTTGATGTGCACAACACCATAGTCTGTCTTCAACTACCATTTTACTAAAGCCATCTTGACTCCTTCCACTCTGTATTTGTATCCCTTCTCCACTCTTCTTACATCCATTTAAGTTAGGACTTTAGATACGGCCAAATCCAAAATTCTGTCTTCCAGTCCACAACCTACTCCACCCTCAGAAATATCCAGTTGATCACTCTGCCATTATTGAAACTCTTTCTTCACTTTGTTCCGAGAGACCACACACTCCTCTCCTTCTCCTACTTAACCAGTGGTTTCTTTCCTGACTTTTAATGATGTCTTCATCTCTTCCTACACTTTAAATATTATCATGTCTTACGACTTAGAAATTGGACTTCATTTCGTTTCTGTCCAAATCCATTCTGTAAGTCATCTAGCACCATACTATTAAATATAATTTGAAGGTTAATGACTACTAAATTTACATCTCAAGTCAGAGCTTTTTTCCCTGAGGTCCACATTGATATATTCAATTTTGAACTTGATATCTTTTTTTGGTTGTCTAGTAATATCTCAGACTCAACAGGTCCAAGACTAGTTTGTTGAAACATTGTCTCTCACCACTCCCCATCTTAATCAAGTGTACCACCATTCACCGGGTCCCTTGGGGAAAACACCTCAGTGACCATCTTGAATCTCTTCTTTATCTCATTCCTTAAATCTAATCCACCAGCAACTCCTACTCTTTCTTTAAAATATTCCCCCAATCTTTTTGTTTTTCATCACTTCCATAGCTCTCATGCTTTTCCATGCCATCATCATTAATTGTTTGGACTATTACCATGGACACTCTACTAAACTCACTGTTTCCATTCTCACACCAATTTATTTACCTTTGGGTGGTCAGAGTAATGCTTTTTTAAATGTAAGTGGTTTATCACTTGCCACTTTTTATAATAGAACTATAATAGAGTTCTAAATCCCTGTGATGGTTAGAAGGTTGGCTATTTCCTCTATGGAGACCTTCAGCTTCTTCACTAGGTTACATTGTTTACTTTGTCCTATCTCAAACAAGTCAATTGCACTTCCATATCAGGGGCTCTGGTGGCTGAAACTCTTTACCCACAGATATCTTCATGACTCATTCTCTCAGTTTGTTCTCATGCCTACACCCTTTTTCTCTGAACACTCTAACTAAAATAGTAACACCTATCACCGACACATAGCTTGCTCACTTTTATTTTATTTTTATAACCACCCTCCATGGACTTCATCTGATTTGTCCTTTGCTGCAACCCCTACACAAAGAACAATGCTCCAGATAAAGGAACTCAATATTTGTTACAATAATAAGTAAATGAAAATTAAATATTTTTCATATAACCGAGAGAAGGGTTTTTTCATAGAAATCACATGGTATATTAATTTTACAGTAAGTGATTTTTCTTCTGAAGCTAGTATTTGGCAGGTGTTGATAGGAGGGGCTTGAAATAACTCAAGCCATCTGCAGTGCATCTATTTAATATGATATTTAGAAATCATTAGATGCATAAAATGTTTCAATTTTTAATTGACTGCCCTTGTTAGAAAATAAAACATAACGTTTAAAAATTACTCTATGTGACTATTCTGTAACATATTATTGTTTTATCAAATCATTTTGTCAAATGTGTATGACTCACATCTCTTTGACTCTCCTGAAACCTAAATGGGTGTAAACCTATTTTGGCATGCTTTTGTATTTAGGAGGCTGCTCCAAAGGCTTTGGACACCAGGCATTGTCTTAATTTTTTGTTTTTATTTTCAAGGATGCAAAGGCAAGAATAATTGTGTAAGTAAAAATACCTTTACAGATCAGAAGGGAAATGGAATGCTGAAGAGAAATACTTCAGTCTTACTTACATAAGTGCCTGGAAAGAAACATCCACATTGTCACACACAATAGATTTTACAATTGGATCATGAATTCAATAGCCACATGGCAAGTGGCATGTTTTTCACATTGAAAGAATTTACCTTCATCTATATAATGGTCTTTCTATGTAATGCAAGAATAACCACATGCTTTTTTGACCCAACAGGCAAACTATTTTAAAGTGCCTGGTCTTTGGCTCATGTAGCTTTCTAAGATGCAAATGCAGTGAGCTTCCTCACATTATCTGTCTACATTTTATAAGATATAATGATATCTTGTAAAATATTTATGTTTGATCCAGTGCAGTTATTGGAGTATCAAGCAATTGCTTCCCCCTCTAATGAAGAAAATGATATTTACACTCCTATAAAAGAGTAGAACAGAAATCATGTGGACATTATTTTGGAATAAAACCAAGTTTACCTTTTATGAACTAATGGATGTATTCTGTTATCATAAAATTTAGAACATGTGTTTTAGAAATTCTAGAAAAACGTATGTTAGTCCAAGAGTTGTTTTTCTTCTACTTATAGTCCAGAAAGCTAGTTTAATCAGCATATTAGTTTTCTGTTGCTGCGTTATCAAATTATCACAAGTCTAGTGGTTTAAAACAGCACCCATTTATCATCTCATCATTCTGTATATGGTCTCCTGGAGCTAAAATCAAGATGTCCACAAGGTTGCATTCTTTTAAGAGGCTCTATGAAAGAATTTGCTGTCAAACTCATTTAGGCTGTCAGCAGAATTTAGTTCCTTGCGGTTCTAAGACTGAGGTTTCAGTTTCCTCGCTGGATGTCAGATAAGGGCCAGTCTTTGCTTTTTTGAGGCTGCTTGCATTTCTTCCCATGCTTTCCGTGATCTCTAAGAGGCCTCCTGTTGGGCTGTGCACCTTGGCCCCTACATCTCAGAGCCAGCAACTGTGTGTCCAGGCCCTCTCACACTCCGACTGTCCCATTCTCCTTAAGTCCTGTTTCTTTCCGTCTTCCATCATGTCTCTCAAATGCCCTCTGGAGAAAGTTCTCTGCTTTAAGGACTCATTGTGATTAAATTGGGCTCACCTGAATAAGCCACGATGCTCTCCCTGTCATGAAGGCAATCATCTTATTTTTTTTTAAATTAATATATAAAGTATTATTTGTTTCAGGGGTACAGGTCTGTGATTCATCAGTCTTACACAATTCACAGCGCTCACCATAGCACATACCCTCCCCAGTGTCCATCACCCAGCCACCCCATCCCTCCCACCCCCCTCACTCCAGCAACCCTCGGTTTCCTGAGATTAAGAGTCTCTTATTGTCATCTACAAAAACTCTAAAGAAACTAGTGTTTGATTGAATTATTGGGGGTGGGAATTTTGGGGGACGGTTCTGCCTACCGCACTGAGTTTGTATTTCAAAACTAAAGTATATGTTTTCCAGGTTTGTTAGCTTTTGAAAGTAATACCATGAGAAAATGTATCACATAGTCAGCTAAATTAAAAAAAAAAAAGCAAAGGCAGACATACTCATCCTATGACTTGCTTTCTGATGCTTTGGCATCTTGAATGACTAAACAATACTAAGTCTATTGAATTCCATTGAAATTATAGTATTTTTTGTAATGTTACATAGTAACTTCATGAGAAAATAACTTTATGTTTTTCTTCTCCTTGGCCTTCTCTTTCCTCTCTATTTTCTCTCCCCTTCTCTATCTCCTCTTTCTTCTCCCTCCACGTTCTCTCTTTTTTAAATTTTTCTTCTCTTCCAGTCAATTACTATTTAAAATCACTTTTCTTCATAACATTTGAATTCTCTAAAGACATGTTTTATTTGATTCTTACAAGCATTTTTTGTGAGATAGGCATATTTGATATCATTGCTGCCATCTTAGTAAAACAAAACAGAAAATAGTTTTCAATTATTTTACTAAGCCCACGTTTGTTGTATATGACAGAGAGAGGTGTATGATATCTGCCTCTGTTCTTGTCTCAGTGTTGTATCCACTATACTGTAAACTCTACCATGGTTTGGCCTCTGATGCGTACAAATAAAAGCATGTCAGTTATTTATGTTATTAAATACTTAGGCAATAAAATTTATTATATAAATATATCTATCAAAGATATATGTATATAAATATATCTCACTAAAATCTGAAAAAGCTTAAAATTAGCAAGATAAGACACGAGACACGAGAAGTGAATATTACATAGTTAAAAGCTAAATATGATATAAACTTTAAAATGTTATGGGGCTTCAGAGAAAGTACAAGGGTTCTATAGAAGGTAGCATGTGATCAAATTTATTAAGGTGGGATAGAGTTGGGAGTGTTTGTGGAAAGTGAAGGGAACTATAAATGAAGCAGATGTTGGGGAAGTAGAAAGAAATAGAAAGAAAATGTGAGACCAGAGTATACACCTCCAGTCAAGTTAGAGACTTGTAATATCTCAAATCTCTTCTTGTCAGATAATTTTGCTTTCTGTTAATAAGCAGTCACGTTGACTAGTCAACTTTGAGCACATTCCATCTCCATATGATGTCTAGTATAGATACTGTTCAACTATGAAATAGGTAAATGATGGTAGCATAAAGAGAAGGGTATGTGCATGATCACATTGTAAAGTGAACAAACTTTGAATATTCTCTGTGTTCAAATTTAAGCTTGTGATTTTAGTCATTTATCTTTACCAAGTAGAGCTTACTATTACCCAAATATGGTGAAGAATTTGATCTTATCCATTTGAACAGTCCAAGTAATACAGAAATCATATTAAAAAAAAAATAACAATTTGAACTCTGGTGTGGAGGATCCAACTCCAGAGAAAACTAAATTGTATTATAAAAGGTGAAAGGAGACCATATATTTAAAACACTTTGAAAAAAAAACACTGAACTCTGAATACATCTTCTCTAGACAAAATGTTGTATTTCATCTTATTTATCCACATAATTATTTTGTATCTTTTGATTTCATTTGGTGGGGTTATTTTTGCTATATCACCCATAGTGTTTTTAAATAGTTTTGGTATTTACATTTAAAATTTAAATAATTACATTTTTTAATGTAAATTAAATTTTACAAAAAAATTTGTAAAATTACAAATTTTAATGTAAAATTTAAATAATTACATTTAAATAATTTACATTTAAAAATGTATGGCTTTATTTTTTTTAAAGGTTTTATTTATTTAAGAGAGAGAGCATGAGTGGGGTGAGGGGCAGAGGGAGAAGCAGACTCCCTGCTGAGCAGGGAGCCTGACTGGGTGGGGGGCATCCTGTACTCTGGGATCATGACCTGAGCTTAAGGCAGGCAGATGCTTAACCGACTGAGCCACCCAGTTGCCCCCAAAATGTATGGTTTTATATTTGCCAAACATACAGAAGGATATTATACATATACATATATATATATATATATACATTCCATAGCCCAATCAGGATATAGAACATCTTCACCAATGTATAGTTTTATCATGCCTTTTTAATTAATGACCCTTTCCCTGTTTTCTACCATAATACATTAGTTTTGGTTTTTCTAGAAAGTCATCTAAAGGATAGCTTATGTAGGTGTGTGTTCCTTTGCATCTGACTTACTTTGCTCAGTGTAGTGTTTGAGATTCATTCATTTTCTTTTGTGCATCATCACTTTGTTCCTTGTATTGATAAGTGGTATCCCATTTTATGAATATACCAAAATTTGTTCATTCATTTTCCTGCTGATAGAAGATAAGTTCTTACCAGTTTTTGGCTATTAGGGATAAAGCTGTTCTGAATATGCTAATACAAGTCTTTTGTGGATATATGTTTTAATTTTTGGGGGGCAAATACTTAGGAGCAGTTGCTGAGTTATAGGGTACATATATGTTTAACTTTAGAATAAACTGCCAAATGATCTAAAAAATTGATTATATCACTTTATACTCCCCCCCCACCCCAGGAATGCTCAAATGCCTAGTTGTTTCATATCTTTGCCAATACTTGGTTTTGTCAGTCTTTGAAAGTTTATCCATTAGAGTGACTAATTGATAATTCCATAACAGTGAGTGAAAGCTTTCATATGGCAAAACATCATGAGAAAAGTCGAAGCACTAACCACAAAATGAGAAAATATTCATGCTCTGAGTTCAGGTGGATTTTCCAATCTTTTCTGACTCATTGTCTTTTCATACTCTAATGTATTATTTTAATTTTCCCTGTCTAGTTGAGCAACATATCATCTTCAGTCATACAAATCAATGTGTTTAATTTCAATTATAGCCAAAAATTAACTTTATTTATTTCTTCTTTTGAGGAGTATTTCTGAAGAATCCTCTAATTAACTCTAATTCCACAATATCTAGATCCAAATGAACTTCCTAGTGACTATCAAAAAGCAAATGTTAAAAAAAATTTCCATTCTGCCTCTGGGAACACCAGAAAATTCACAAATAAAATGTCCACTGTTGTAGATGTATTCCCATACAATTAGTGGATAATGGCAGTGGAAGGGGGAAAAAATAAGATTTTGAGATTCTGTGGACATATTGCATTTAATTCTTTATTTTCTTGGAGGAACTATAATTGTTTAAAGAGCTTTGATAACAATAGACCCATAGCTATGTAGTCTACTAAAAAACATATTTTGAGGGGAAAAAAAAAGCCTAGATCTATCCCTAAAATAAGCACCCATTCTCTACAGCTTTATGGATAATTTTTTTGTACACTTGTTTTTTATATTTTATTGTATGTAAATCATACCTAGATTATTTTTTGAAAAATTTTAAAGGCAGTGTAGTTAACATACAGTACTATTTTCAGGAATATACTATAGTGATTCAACAGTTCCATGTATCACTCAGTGCTGTTAAGTGTACTCTTAAATCTGTTCACCTATTTTACCTCTCTACCCATCTCCCCTTTGGTAACCATATGTTTGTTTTTTATAGTTAAGAGTATGTTTTTTTGGTTTCTCTCTCTCTTTTTTTTTCCCTTTGTTTAGTTTCTTTTTTTTTTCAAATTTTTATTTAAATTCTAGTTAGTTAACATATAGTGTAAAATTGGTTTCAGGAGTAGAATTTAGTGATTCACCAATTACATATAACACCCAGTGCTCATCACAACAGGTGCCCTCCTTAATGCCCATCACGTGTTTAACCCATCCCCCACCATCTCCCCTCCAGCAGCCCTCAGTTTATTTTCTATAGGTAAGAGTCTCTTATGGTTTGCTTCCCTCTCTTTTTTGGTATGGATGATTTCTATGAAACTTTCAGATAGCAAATCATTTCTCTATTTCAATAATTCAGAAAGTCATCCTCCACATAAGTAAAATCAATAGCAGTTATCATAACTATTTATTTACATTGCCTTAAAATATCATTAAAATTTAGCTAATTGTGGATCACCCTTAAGGTCATGAGCAACATAGTAAATGAATGCATTAACATTTTAATAGTCATTTATTTTGCCGAATCTTTTTTCAAAAAATTTACTTTCTGTAGCTTTTTAAATATGGAAGTTTCGTTGATTAAACATATTTTCAAAATTTCATTTGGGGAGAGTCTGATTCAAGAAGAAAACTTACTTCTGATACCAAATTCCTGAATGCAGTTTTTAAAAATCAGATTTATTTGCATAAATTGTAGGATTCTTCCTTTTCATAAGAGAGGTTTTGCATAGACTGCTACTTGCCTACCCAATGTCATTTTTCATTTTCTTTAAAACAGATTTCATTCTAAGTAGTTATGATCCTAAGTAAAAACCTAAATTTCACAGCCTCCTTTTCAGCTAGGAATGATCTGTGGAGAAGTAAGTGGAGAGTTTTCCTTAGAGCATCCTTAAATGGGTTGGTTCACCTCAGTATTATATTATTTTTCCCTTATATTATCTTTTTGCTTGGAATAATGATGTGATGCATAGAAGTTCCATAGCCATCTCTGACCAAGGGTTAAGTGTGGAATCTAATGCCAGAGATGATGGAACAGAAAAGAAAAAGGAGAATGGATCCCTAAAGACCATGTAGCTGGTATGGCAACTCTGAATTGCTTATCCCTCAACCTCCTGGACATAAAAATTAAAATAAATCCCTACTTTTCTTTTTTTTTAATTTTATTTATTTATTTCAGAGAGAGAGAGAATGAGAGATAGAAAGCACGAGAGGAAAGAGGGTCAGAGGGAGAAGCAGACTCCCTGCTGAGCAGGGAACCCGATGTGGGACTCGATCCCGGGACTCCAGGATCATGACCTGAGCCGAAGGCAGTCGCTTAACCAACTGAGCCACCCAGGCGCCCTAAATCCCTACTTTTCTTAAACCACTTACTTGGGTTTCTATTAGACAACATCTGAGCCTCATCATAACTGAAACAAGGTCTATTAAAAAACAAACAAATGAATGATAGTGTTAGGCACCTGTGCACATTAAAACAAAGTTTATTGGAGTTAAATCAGTATCTTATTAATGTTTTTCCTTTCCTATATTATTTCTGTAAGATTTACCTCCTTTCCCCTAATTTCTACACACACAAACACATTTACTTTTTCTTTATGGGAGAAACTAGGTAAGTTGACTATGTATATGAGACTTTCTCGGCTTCAGTTTCACCCCCTCGCACATCTGCAGTCTTGGCAGCCACTTACTATTTGTCTAGAAAGTTTCCAACCGCCGGTCTGGCTGGTGTTGATATCTCTGTACCAGAGACAGTAATGGCACACATTACTGTCTCTGGTATTTCCACCCTACAACTTCAGGCCTTATTTCCCTTAAATCTAGATTTCTTGTCTTCTGGTTCCTTGTTCCAAAACTGCCTGGAAAGCTGCTAATGCTATAATTCACAAAAGCAGTCTGAACATTTTAACTCTGGCCATTTAGGATTGCTATTTATTTTCATCTCAAGGTAATAAACACCTTGGGGTCAAGGGAGAAGTGGACTTAGGCATTGGGAGCAATTTGTCCTTCAATTTCCAACAGTGTTGTTGTGATCTTTTCATAAGGATAGCACAGCCTCTGGTGACATCTGGTTTCCCTGTGATTTCCCACTGTCCCCCTCAAATCAATTCAGCCACTTGTCTCAGTTACATTTGGTATCTTCAGCATGGTTGCTAAAACACAGTTGTAATGTGATAGAGTCAAGAGTAGTTGATGTGTGTGTACTTCTTATTAAGAGTAT
The DNA here is from genome assembly GCF_003265705.2 of Callorhinus ursinus. Classification (NCBI taxonomy): domain Eukaryota; kingdom Metazoa; phylum Chordata; class Mammalia; order Carnivora; family Otariidae; genus Callorhinus; species Callorhinus ursinus. The sequence continues at coordinate 16,185,699 of NW_027397116.1, forward strand.
ACCTACATAATTAAAAAAAATGTTTAAAATTTTATGGATGGGATTTTCCATCACATTTTTCCAATTAATTATTGTTTATATAAGGAAAACTTTTCAATATATTCAGATTTCTAATTCAGTGAATTTTCATCTATTAACTGATTTTTTTCCCCATTTCTCTTGATTTTGGGGGGAGAAAAGCCTATTAAAGGCAAATAATTACAGATTTCTTTTATTTCTAAGAAGTCTCTTACTGCACAGAGCAATATTTCCAGTAGCAATGGCAATTAACATCTGTATTTTGTTCATGACTTTAATAGAAATGCTTTACACAATACAGAAATGAAATTATTATTACAATACATTTATAGAAGAATACAGATGACAAAGGAAATACAAAACTTGAACTAAATGTGAGGAAATAGTTTTGTATGATATAAAAACTATTTGCTCAAAAGATTAACATACTTCCAGAATCAATCTGTCCTTACCAAAAAGTCTTATCTGATAGTCACAAGACATTTATTTCCTATATGTTATATACCTGTTGATTCTGACTTTTTATTTCTATCTTAGCAGTTGTCACATACTTTTTGTTGTAGTTATTTATAAATATTTATGTACCATCACTAGATTGTAAAGTATTCAGAACTATAAACAATGCCCTCATAAAATATAGCTTATCTCCTCATACATAGTAAGTATTCACTATGTTACAATGGGGAATAATGTTGGTTGTTTATTTTGCAAAATTTAAATAAGAGTCACATTATTGCCATAACATCAGCAGCAACATCTTGCTATCAAAATATATTGTTAAGTTAATTTTCTGTGACTCTAAATGAGTTGCAAAGTTTTGCGGAAACAGAATTATAGAAAGGGTAGAAAGGGTAGAAACTATTTGGGGGACTGTTTTATCAAATCATTTTATTTAAAAATGTGACTTGAAAATATGAATAGATTATGGTTTTTGAATATTGCACCAAATGCTTAAGATGCTCATAACTATAATTTTTTCTAAATCATTTATAAACAACCAGGGCAAATTTTTTATGTAAAACTGTCCACTGTGGGGTTCCTGGGTGGCTCAGTCATTAAGTGTCTGCCTTTGGCTCGGGTCATGATCCCAGGGTCCTGGGATCGAGCCCCACATCGGGCTCCCTGCTCAGCCGGGAGCCTGCTTCTCCCTCTCCCGCTCCCCCTGCTTGTGTTCCCTCTCTAGCCTGTCTCTCTCCCTGTGTCAAATAAATAAATAAAATCTTAAAAAAAAAAAACAAAACTGTCCACTGTATTAAGTACTTAGGATCTGAAAAATACAAGACATCTCATAAGAAGATAGATTTATTTGTCTAGCAGGCATTTATATATCCAGAAGAAAAGATGGAGGAATCAGGACCTTTCTTGCTCAAGGATGTTTTCGTCTTGTCTTTTGCTCTAGAGATTTTGGGCTGTATACCTGACCTTCAGATAATTTGTCTGAGAGTGGATGGATATCAGAACAAGAAGCCATTTAGCACTAAAGAAATGAGAGACATGGAACATATTGCTGTTCCTTGTACAAAAGATTCAAGGTAGAGAAGAATATAAAACTTGTCTAAATTCTTAGGAGTTAGAATCTACAAACTGCCTTTAACTGGCCTTATAACCTTAGAGATCTTGGCAAACAATTTTGTCTCATTTTACACATGGGAAATTTGAATTGTAATTAAAGTGGCTTATCAAAGTTTAATATTGATAAGGGGCAGGCAGAGCCATGATTGATGTAAACCTCAGTTCTCTGGCTGCCAATTCAAAGCACTTTGTATTAAATGAAGTCCAGGGAACAGAGGTTTTACTTCTACAGTTAATCAGAATTACACTTGCTGAAAACATATCACTCTGTTCAGTAGTTTACATAGATTATTATGTTGGGTTTTCTTTTTTTTTAAGATTTCATTTATTTATTTGAGAGAGAGAATGAGAGAGAGAGAGAGCACATGAGAAGCCGGAGGGTCAGAGGGAGAAGCAGACTCCCTGCTGAGCAGGGAGCCTGACGTGGGACTCGATCCTGGGACTCCAGGATCATGACCTGAGCTGAAGGCAGTCACTTAACCAGCTGAGCCACCCAGGTGCCCCTATGTTGGATTTTCAAAACATCCTTTGATTTATATACTGATATGCCATTATATAGATGAAAATGGTTCATTACAAGAAGTTCCAGTTAAAATTTTCCAAGGTCACAGAACTGTCAAGTGAAAAAGTTGAGTTACAGTCACCAAAAAAGCAAATAATTTATTTATTAAAAGTTTACAATTTAAGTGTATTTGAATTTAGAAGTGTAAATATTACTTGTTTAATTTCTATTACCTATATAAATTAACTATATAAATAATGAAAGAAGTTCTAAAAATTTGTTATTTTGGAACAGTACTTTATCAGTCATGTGAGGGCTGCAGGAATGGAAAATTGTACTGAGTTAATTCTGTGGGAATACCATTTCTAAATTTATACATGCTGTTGTTGAGTAAGCAAGCAAGCCACAGAATGACACGCTTTCTTTCATCAAAAGAACCCCACAAACTTCTAGCATATGGAAGCATTTCTGCACTACAAGTTATTCTGAGAGGGAAACACATAATTTATAAACACTATCAAATAAAATATGCATTTCCAAATGCTGGTAATAAAATATATAGTATAGAAAAAGTTCCCTTCCATCACTTCTTACAATTACATTCTGATGTAACAAATATACTTTGCAGTTGGATCAGTTCAAGTTCAAATCCAGCTGCACCATTCATGATCTGTGTGGTCTGAAGTCTTCTATATAGGGTTGTTATAAGATTCAAATTAGGTAACATCTGTAAAGCAATTAGCCCGTTGCCTGATAGCAAATATTCAAAAAGGGTTGATTTCCATCTTTCTTTTTCTCCTGAAAGCTATTAAAAATATTACTCACAATTGTATATGGGAAAACCCATGCTTAAGAATATAAAGTCACTGTTTCTAGTGGAAATCACGGAAAACTTTATTCTATTGATTAGCAGGATTAACAACACAAAAATATAACCAACAAACATATCTCACCTATCAGGTTGGTACACAACCAAAAGGTATTTGATGATACCTCTGTTAGTGGGTTGTAAGGAAAGAGGCACCTTCAGAGAATGTTGGTAGGATGTAAATTAGCAGACCTCCGTGCAGGGCAATTTGACACTTTCTAAAAAACAACTTAGAAATACATATATTCTTGGACTCAGTAATTCTATTTTAAATCTAAGAGGAATTTGTATTAAAGCTATGCTTGCAAGTCTATGAAGTAACATATACTAATTTATTCAGTGCAGCAGTTGAATAAGTAACATTTTGGAAATGACCAAAATAATACTCAGTAATAAGGAATAGTTGTCTCAAAATTTTGATTCTGGAGAGCTTGGAAAGAGTCAGAATAGGAGGACCCTGAGCTCACCCCATCCCACATTTACAACTAGGTATCATACACATCCAAGTTGATTAACTGGAGAGTGATCCAAAGACTGACAGAATGAACTCCACATCGAAATGTAGAGCAGACGCGGCATCTGAAAGTTTAGGAAGGTCAAAAAGGCAGAGGGAGGCTGCCTGCAGGAGGGAGGGAGTGGTGCATGGAGAGGGCAGAGATAGGGGCCCTCACATGGGTAAGACTAATCCCCGTAACATTTGGCTTTAAAAACCACAGGGGCTACATTTCCAGTTTTTAAAACTAGTGGGATGTGGAACCTGGAGCTTTAAAGTCAGCTCACTCACCACTAGGCAAGCTGGAGGGCAAGTGATAGCTGGGCCACCACTCTTAAAGAGAGAGTAGCCTGCGCAGAGAGGCAACATAAAAAAGGCAGTTTACACAATACCAGGGCAAACAGAAGACAGATCTGTTCATACAGATTTTGGAGCATATTGGGGGTTTCAAACATAAATGACCGTCAACTTAATTTAGACTGCTATAAGCAGAAGAGGTTATATATAAATCTAGTGGTAACCATGTATCAAAAACCACTAATAAATATGCAAAGAATAAAGGGAAATCCAATCACTAAAGAAAATCAGCAAACCATGAAAGACAGACAAGAAAGGATCAGAGAAAATCTTCAGAAATAACCACAAAAGTAATAAATTGGCAATAAATACATTTCTATCACTAATTACTTTGAATCTAAGTGAACTAAATGCTTCAATCAAAAGACATAGGGTGACATAATGGATTAAAAAAAAAACCTATATGTGACCTACAAGAGACTCATTTTAGACCTAAAGATACTTGCAGATTGAAAGTGAGGGGATGGAGAAAAATTTATCATGCAAATGGTTGTCCAAAGAAAGCCAGAGTAGCAATACTTATATTGGGCAAAATCGACGTTAAAACAAAGACTGTAACAAGAGACAAAGAAGGACATTATATAAAAATAAAGGGGACAATCCAACAAGAAGATGTAGCAATTGTAAATATGCACCCAATATGGGGGCACCCAAATACATAACACAGTTGATAACAAACATAAAGGAAATAATAATAATACAATAATAGTAGGGGACTTTAACACCCCACTTATGTCAGTAGATCATCAAAACAGAAAATCAACAAGGAAACGGGCTTCAAATGACACTGGAACAGATGGATTTAACAGGTATATTCAGAAAATTCCATTCTAAAACAGCAGAATACATATTTTTAAATGCACACAGAATATTCTCCTGAATAGATTGCATATTAGCTCACAAAACAAGCCTCAACAAATTCAAGAAGATCAAGTTATACCATGCATCTTTTCTGACCACAACACTATGAAACTAGAAGTCAACCACAAAAAAAAAAATCTGGGAAGACCACAAATACATGGAGGTTAAATAACATGCTACTAAACAATGAATGAGTCAAGTAGGAAATAAAGAGGAAATAAAAAAAGAAAATAGGTAGATCAATAGAACAGAATAGAAAACCTAGAAATAAACCCACAACTATATGGTCAATTAATCTTTGACAAAGCAGGAAAGAATATCCAATGGGAAGAAGACAGTGACTTCAATAAATAGTGTTGGTTGAAAACTGGATAGCAACATGCAAAAGAAAGAAACTGGACAACTTTCTTACACCATACACAAAAATAAATTCAAAATGGATTAAAGACCTAAATGTGAGACCTGCAACCTAAATATCCTAGAAGAGAACACAGGCAGTAACCTCTTTGACATTGGCCATAGGAACTTTTTTCTAGATATGTCTTCTGAGGCAAGGAAAACAAAAACTATTGGGACTACCTCAAAATAAAAAGCTTCTATACAGTGAAAGAAACAATCAACAAGACTAAGTCAACCTTCGGAATAGGGGAAGTTATTTGCAAATGACATATCTGATAAAGGGTTAGTATCCAAAATATATAAAGAACTGATACAATTCAGCACCAAAAAAACAACTAAAGAAACTAAAAAACGGGCAGAAGACATGAATAGAAGACACCCAGATGGCCAACGGTTAAATGAAAAGATGTTCATGACCAATTGCCATCAGGGAAATGCAAATCAAAACTACACTGAGGCATTACCTCACACCTGTCAAAATGGCTAAAATTAACAAAAGAAACAACAGGTGTAGGCAAGAATGTAGAGAAAAAGGAACACTTGTACACTGTTGGTCGGAATGCAAACTGGTTGTAGCCACTGTGGAAAACAATTTAGAGGTTCATCAAAAAAGTTAAAAATAGAACTACCCTATGATCCAGCAATTGCACTCCTGGATATTTACCAAAGAATTCAAAAACACTAATTTGAAGGGACATATGCACACCTGTATTTATAGCAGCATTATTTACAATAGTCAAGATGTGGGAGCAGCCCAAGTGTCATAGATGAATGGATAAAGAGGTGGTATACACACACACACACACACACACACACACACACACACACACACACTAGAATATTATTCAATCATAAAAAAGAATGAAATCTTGCCATTTGCAATGACATAGATGGAGCTAGAGAGTATAATGCTAAGCAAAATAAGTCAGAGAAAGACAAATACCACATGATCTCACTCATGTGATATATAAGAAACAAATGAAGAAGGGGAAAAAAATGACAAATCAAGAAACAGACTGTTAATTATAGAGAACAAAGTGATAGTTACCACAGGTGGGGGTGGGGGGGTAGGGGGATGGAATGAAATAGGTGATGAATGCTGGGTAGGTATGGAATTGTAGAATCCCTATATGGCATACCTGAAACTAACATAATTGTGTATGTTAACCAACTGGAATTAAAATAAAAACTTAATAGTTGGGTTTCTCTCCCTCTCTATATATTTGTCTCCACATATATACATGTACATATATGCGTATACATACATCTATGTTTATATAAATATGCTTATATACATGTATATACATATATATGATAAGTAATAAGGGATATGCACACACTCACAGATACACTTCAGAGTTCTCTGGAACCATTGGGATACACACACACACACACACACACACACACACACACACGGAAAAGGACCCAGGAAGCAGGGAGACAATCACAAGGGCCACTGGGGGAGTCATATCAGGAATTTGATTCCAAGACCTAAAGTGCATTCTTAACCACTTCATAATAAATATAAAGCAGAAAGTGAATTTTGATTTGCATGAGTCAAAAAATATTTTAAAAACCAAACAGTTATCCACAAAGTCATTCATACCTTTTTTCTTTGGATTATAGTTGTAACTACTGTTGCTAAAAATAAGATGGCTGTTAGCTTAGATTAGGGATATTTGACAATGCTGTAAATTCTGCCCTCTACAGTACATGTTGTAACAACAATGGAAGGGAGGAAATTCAGTATCTCATGAGGGTCACTTTGCGACTAAAATTATGCTGAGTATTTTTCATATACTCTATCATTTAATTTTCACAACAATTAGATAATATTTATCTTAATGAACAGAAAATTGAGGGTGAAAGATCCTTCATTATGACATATAGACTGTAAGTGATTAAGCAGGGATTCTTTTAAGGCCTTGTTCCCCTCCACTCTTTGTGAGATCCTGTATACATACAAAGTAATATTTTTTCTTAATTTTCTACTCCAGTATAAAATATGTATAAAGGATGTTTTTTAGATGTCTTTAAGATATTTATTTTTTTATTTTTTTAAAGATTTTATTTATTTATTTGAGAGAGAATGAGAGAATGGGAGAGAGAGCATGAGACGGGGGAGGGTCGGAGGGAGAAGCAGCCTCCCTGCTGAGCAGGGACCCCAATGCGGGACTCGAACCTGGGACTCCAGGATCATGACCTGAGCCAAAGGCAGTCGCTTAACCAACTGAGCCACCCAGGCACCCAAGATATTTATTTATATTTCACCAAATAAGTAATTTTAGAGACCTAAATACAACATGTTTTCAACTAAATTCCAAACATAATTTTGTGGAAGTTATTAGAAACTTGGAACAACTTTTCCCAGGGGAAAAATATTACAACTCCTAATTAAGATTTCTGGTCAGTCCACAAGAGCTGATAATGTAGCTGGGCAAATACAGTCATAGAACCATAAAACCTAATGACTGTTTAGATAATTGTTTAGGTAGAAAATATTTTTACATATTCCAGTTGCAATATTTGGGGACATGTCTTTTACCTCAACTGTAGGTTTGGGAACCCATCTCTTTTCTATCCTCATAATTTTAGGCAGGTAACAAGCTCCTGTTTAGCACAAGTATTAATGTGATCAGAGATTGAGCATCCATGGATAAGTGGAAGAGAAACTGAAAACAAAGGATTTCCTACTGATACTCGTATTTTTAGACCTAATGGGCATTTCGAAAGACGTTCCTGTCAAAAACTATGATTATAAAAATGTTAATATATCCCAGAGGGTACAAGTTAAAGATTTCAAATAAAAAAATATTTGTTCCAGCAGTAGTAGTCCCAACCTTCCTTGAGAAAGGGGCAGGATCACTGGTAGGTGAAGTGTTCATAAGAAGGGGTCTGCTTGGGGTAATTGAATCTATTTTAGGAACTTCTGTCTGTTTTATTATTACCCAGAGGTTGGGTCAAGGAAAGCAATTTTATTATAGGTAACTGAATTTTGCTATTTTCTACTAAAGGAACATATTGAGGCAATTAAATAGATATATAAAATAGCTGAGAAACCAGTCAAAATGAAAAAAAAATTCGCTGAAGACTAGGGAAAACAGCCTTCTTCATTGCCAAATAGTTTTAAGTGTTATAGAATAAAGGGCATTGAAAGCATTTCCTTTATAATCAACAGCTGCTTGCTGAAATCAAACTTTGTGTGTACACAGAAAGCATTTGCCATGGTCCTTGTGGGTAGAATAATAGTCAAAATGATCCTAATAATTGAAATGAAGTAGGCTGTACAGTTCCCAACTGCCACAACAAAAACATTTTGGAAAATTGGATCACTCACACAAGCTAAAACATGTAGCAATTTGTTTTTATGGAAATTACATTTATAAACTTGGCAATAAACTGAAAGCAAGGTCCTAGCCTAGACCTCTCTTCAAGATTTAACATATCCAAGTAAATTAACCTATTGAAAATTCTTCATTTGTTCAAATTGGTTCACTTAAGAAGTTGTAAAAGGCTTTATTAAAGAACATTTTGTAAGGCTTAAGTTATTGAAGAGACTATATAATTCATTACCCTGTGGCCACATTTCCAAATATAGTTAAGAAGGGGCAGACCTACCATCACAATTTAATATGTATAACTGGGGGAAAGGAATAATTTCACACATATATGAAAGTGCTGCCGGAATATTCATCAAGGAAGCTAGAATTATGAAACTTATTTTACAATATATTATGAAACTTATTTTACAATAGTTTTTTCATATGATTTCTTATTTTGGATTTATATTTATTTATTTTTAAAGATTTAATTTATTTGAGAGAGAGAGGACATGAGCCAGGGATGGGAGGCAGAGGGAGAGGGAGAAGCAGACTCCCCATTGAGCAGGGAGCCCAATGTGGGACTCACACACAGTATAGACTATTTAAGTGTGAAGATGCTGGGATAATATTAATTGGGGAGCTTAAGTTTCTTTTATAATGGTAGAGTTGTGAGAAAAAGATGAGCAGTTATGGAAGACAGATGCTACGTTTTCTTTGCAAATGCAAATAATAGTGTGGTTAAATTTTTTAAAAATATTTATTTGAGAGAAAGCACAAGCAGGGGGGAGGGGCTGAGGGAGAGGGAGAAGCAGACTTCCTGCTGAACAGGAAGCCCAAAGTGGGGGCTTGATCCGGGGATCCCGAGATTATGACCTGAGCCGAAGGCAGACACTTAACCACCTGAGCCACCCAGATGCCCCCTAGATTTATATTTAAAAGATATTTCTTTTTCCCTTTTTATTCTGATTGATCACATTACTTATTTGAAATTACAAAATTGGGGTTATAACTGAGGCTTTAAGTAGTATTTACATTCAAAAATGATCTATTTACTCATAAGATATGTAGGTCATTGTGCTTGGTTGGCACAGGAAATGTTGTGATGAATAAGGCAGGTACAGTCCTCTCATCAGGGGGCATACAGTTTAGTTTTGAAAATAATTGCAATTCTGTTATATAACTGAAAGAAATTTAGAGTGTTCAGGAAGGCCATATCAGGAATACCTACCTAATCAAGGCAATTTTTAGTGGTATTGGTCTTTAGGTAGTAAAATTAGCAGTGGCTAAGAAAGATTAAAAAATTTAAAAGCAAACAAAACAAACTATTAGACAAGGAGTAAGAAGACTTGACTCAACAATTAATATTTGTTTTGTTAAAATCATTACATTTAATCTCTCTGAGCTTCCATTGTCCTATTTCTGGTATGAGGGTAGGAATAGATGTTTATCATTTTCCAATATAATTTATAATTCTCCAATATTACAATTTTAAGAATCAAAGTCTTGTGAAAGGGAGAGAGTGGAGGATCATAGATATCCTCTTTGATCATGTCATACAGGTGCTAATTTTTTTTGCATAAAAAAGACTTCATTCAGAACAAAACCTGTCTAGAGTGGTGGATCACAACTCTTTTCTAGTCCAACATAAATAAGAGATAGAAGGATTCTCATGAGTAACTGTGACCCACTTTTATTGTGATTCTCCCATTTCACTTACCTAATTTTTAGAAAGGTGTTTCAGAACCTGGTTTGAAAGGATATTTATAATTTGAAAAGACATCCTACACAACTCTTCCTCTTTTCTTCCCCTCATTCTGACCTGAGAATTATTTCCTGAAGTTGGATGTACAGAGTATTCTCCTTTGGCCACCCCTAATCCATTCTTCTCCTGTTTGTTCTGTACCTTGCAAGTGTGAACTCTGAGAACCGAATCAACCAGGCTCTCTACCCCGTGTTTCCCATGGGTCTTTGCCTATAGTCATTGAGAGGGGATCCGAGGACAACGTGGGAAAGATGTAGGGTACCTGTTCTCCTCACTCCATTCTTGCTGGGCTGGCGCGTGCCAGTGTCTGGCTCTGTGCTCTCCCTGAGGGTTCTCCCAAGTGGCCACTTTCCTGTAGCTACAACCCTCTCTGGGTCTTGCACATGTGCAGAGGACAGGGAACAGGAAGACACAAGAAGACAGCCATCAGTCCCCGAGGAAAGAGGCCCAGAACAGCTGTCTCTTTCACAGCCCTCAGATGGAACTAAGTCTGCTTACACTTTGATCTCAGACTTCTGTCTTTCAGCCACTGTGAGAACATGAATTTATTTTGTTTCAGCCATCCAGTCTGTGGTGGTCAATAAGCTAATACAGATTCTCCCTTCCTTGCACCCTCAGATCTGGGAATAGTAACTGCTTTCTGTCATTGGTTTCCTTAATCCTGCATATGGATTTGTAAATATTCTCTTCTTCATGCTTTCTTCAGGGAAATGGAATCTCAACATTCTCCGAGGAAATGGGAAAGGAAAAGAATCTTTACAATGTGCCATTTTCTCCTGCTAATACCTTGCCTGAAATATAAAAATTGATTCTGAGACATACTTTTCTGTAGCACTTTTTTCTTAATTCCCATCTTTCAATATCTCTTTTTATTATCTTTATCTTTTCCACTAAGGAAAAAATGGCTTTTTAGTAAAATATGTCAAGTATATGATTCACAGTAGGTATTATTATCAACATAATAAATATTAGCCAGTGACACAAATAACAAGCAGCAGTGTCACAAAATTCCAGTTAATCAGAGGGGAAGATGTTTTTGTTTTTAAAGATTTTTATTTATTTATTCATGAGAGGCAGAGAGAGAGAAAGGCAGAGGGAGAAGCAGGCTCCCAAGGAGCAGGGAGCCCGATGCGGGACTCGATCCCAGGACCCTGGGATCATGACCTGAGCCGAAGGCAGACGCCCAACCATCTGAGCCACCCAGGCGCCCTATTTGTTTCATTTGATTTTGAGTTGACTTATTGTACTTCTGGACTCAAGAAAGAGGTGTGAGCAATACTGAGAGAACTGGAATTTTAGCTTCAGTGGTTTAGGAAGGATCCATTATCCAAAAACATCTTCCCCAGGGCACCTGGGTGGCTCAGATGGTTGGGCGTCTGCCTTCAGCTCAGGTCATGATCCCAGGGTCCTGGGATTGAGTCCCGTGTCGGGTTCCCTGCTCCTTGGGAGCCTGCTTCTCCCTCTGCTTCTCTCTCTCTCTCTCTCTCCCTCTCTCTTATGAATAAATAAATAAAATCTTTAAAAAAAATGAAACAAATAACACAGGACTATAGAAAACAGATATAAATAGGCTATCATCATGTATTAATGGTTAGGAGCAGAGAGTTCTATAAAAATATTAAATATTCTGTGAGATTCTAACACTAGCTTTGAGGAGACCAAAGACTTAAGTTGTAATTTAGTGAAACTGCCATTTATAAATCCTTGACATGGATTGTCTTTGTTTTGAAATTGGGGAATGGATTCTGAAGCTGGATTATTGGATTACTTGAAGACAACAAAATAAAATAGACAAAACAAATGGTTGAAATGCATGTAAGCAGTATGAACAAATTTGTTAGAATAGTTCTTACCCTTTTTTCAGAAAAATATTGCCCTTTTAACTCCCAAAATAATAAGACAATGAGTTCTCCAGGGTTTATTTTTGATAGATATTTATACAAAAAGAAAGGAGGTAAAATTCCATTATGTCTAAGGTCTTTCAGGGAAAAAAAATAGTGTCTTTTTTTAAACTAACAACTTATTGTTAAAACTGAAGTTGAGTTAGGCTAATGAATATATCTGGGAAGACTGTTGAACAACCACAGCATACAACATGTACATGTTTGGATGTTCTGGGAGAATGTACGATAACCTAAGGTTGCTTGAAAATTAAGTAGAAGGCCTCAAAATACCTGAATACATTCATAATAAAAAAAAAACAAGAAAAAGTTTTCAAAACCTTGTTACTTTCCTAGAGAAAAGCTTTGTGATACGTATAACCTACAGTTCTCTCTTTTTTTTTAATTTTAACAAATCACATTTACTCAAAGCAAGGAGTCCTAAATTTCTTATATTTCCTAGAAGAATTTCTCATTCTATTACTCTGTTGCAGTGAATGAATAAAGGGTGTGACCTAGTTAAATGCTCAGTTTGAGTGAGTAAATGACATTTCACAAAAACTGATTAAAAGTTGTGAATAAAAGGAAAAATGACCACATGGAAATTGCAATATCAAACTTTCTACCTTATTTTTAGATTTTGGAAAATTAAACATGTTTTCTGGATCATTTACTTATTTGGATTCTTTTTTATTATAGTTGAAGTAAAAGCATGTAATCTGTATGTTATTTGCTGCCTGACGTTGCCTACAAAAGTAAAGACTTCTGAGAATAGCTGTAGTAAATAGGACTTTGAATATTAAAATAAACTTAGTTAAATTTAAAGCAAATATTTATTAAAACATTGTATCAAAACTTTGCACTGATATTTACTAAAGGTAGTATGAGGGACTTGATTAACTTAAGATTTCTCTCATTAAAGAAATAAACTTTTGGGAAAATAAAAAAGAATTCTTTAAGATATATTGATGAGCTTACAAAAATAAGTTAAAAACCCAAGGTGTTTATTACTTACCACTACAAAAGCAAAAGATGAAAATAACAGAGCAGTGGGCATTTCGAGCCCGGCATCAGACTCCGTGCTCAACGAGGAGCCTGCTTCTCCCTCTCCCTCTGCTGTTCCTTCCTCCCCCTGCTTGTGCTCTCTCACTCTCTCTCAAATAAATAAATACAATCTTAAAAAAAGAAATTAGAGATGAATTATTCATCAACAATAATGAATAAAACACATGTGAAACTCAGGTAGACCCCAGAGCAAGTAATACATTAAGGAATATTTTTAATAATACAGAAAAGGACAGTTGTAGAAAAGAATAAAGTTTAGTAATCTTGTCATCCACATTTAAAATGTACAAAAAGAATATAACATTATAATCAATGAAATAACAAATAATGATAATAATAACAGAAAAATAATGGTAGAGGAAGTGAAAATCAAAAGAAGACAGAGGAGGAAAGATGAGGGGAAGGAAGGCAGCCTACAAGGTGGGAGGGAACCACAATAAACTAGAAGAGGTAGGCAAGGATGAAGGGGCAGTGGTGGGGTTCAGGAGATAGACTGTATGTGGAGTGGAGGACAGGCAAAGAGCTAGAATACAAAAATGTCACACAGGTAGTTGAAAGGACTTGTTTCTGTTCATAAATTGAGAGGTAGGTATTATGATTCATATCCTCATATTATGACACATGTAATCTTATTTGGTTCTTTCATTAAACAATAAATATGTACTAGAAGTAGGAGGACTTCCAGTTCCTGTCACAACAGATCAATGAATGTTGGACTGATCGACCCATGGTAAACAGATAGGAAGTGAAACAAAACATATGAAGAACTATGTTTTAGCCATTGGGCAATTGGCCTGCCAGGATTCTGATCAGTGAGAGAAGACTCCACACTCTGCATATGCTGCATATTCATCTTGTTTTTCTACCTAAAGGCACAGGGTGATGGAGTCCAGAAAACAGTGATCCCACTGAGGAGAAGGAAAAAAAAGAGAAAACTAAAGGAGAAAAAGCCCTGAAGTCTGCACAGGGGTCTCTTGAGTTTTGACCAACTGTTAGGCTGCATATGTGCACAGAGTCTTTTGTATATTTATGTACAAGTACATATGTGTGCATAAAAAAGACTTTAAAAAAGAAATGTAAAAAATATTTATTAAAAAATTAAATTTGTACAAAAATATAATTAAAGTAAACACAAATACTGAGTTATTGGAAGGAAGCATTCAGTATTTGGAGATACAGTTCTCCACATTAATCTGTAAATCTAATTCAATCTCCATGAAGACCTTAGAGATATTTTTAAAAATTTGACAAAATGACTCTACACTTCATTCATAAGGGGAAATACATCTAAAAATCAAGAACATTTTTGGATCAAAGTAGTTGGTGCCATTTGACAGTGGGGTCAAGAATATTCAGTGGGGAAAGGATAAGTTTTTCAATACTTAGTGTTGGGAAAAGTGGATAACCACATCCAGAAAAATAAAATTGTTCCCCTAATTATACCACCCACAAAAATTAACTTTAGATAGATTAAAGACTTAAACATAAGATCTAAAATCATAAAATTCCTAGAAGAAAAGATAAGGGAAGACTTCCTTGACATTGGTCTTGGCACTGATTTTTTTTTTTATATATGACACCAAAAACACAAGCAACAAAAACAAAAATCAAAAAGTGGGGCTACATCAAGCTAGAAAGCTTCTGCACAGCAAAAGAAACAATCAACAAAATAAAAAAGCAACTTATGAGAAAATATTTGCAAACCATATATCAGATCAGGGGTTAAAATACCAAAATATAAAAAGAACTCATACAACTCAATAACAAGAAAACAACACAATTAAAAAATGGGAAGAGAATTGAACAGACTTTTTTCCAAAGAAGACATCCATATGGTCCACTATCACTGCAATTATTTAATATTTTACTGTCAAATTTAGCCAATGTGGTTGGGCAAGACAAAGTTAACTAGACTTACAAAAAAATTAAAGAGTTCAACCTTTCTATAGTTGCACATTAGACGATTGGATACCTAGGAAATCAAAGAGTGTGGTAGGGTGAATAATCATCCTTATATATGCCCATGTCCTAATCTCTGGAATGTCCCAATACATGACCTTCCTGGCAAAGGGACTTTACAGATGTGATTTACTTAAGGAACTTGAGTTGGGGAGATAATCCTGGGTAATCTGGGTGGGCTTAACATAATTACAAGGGTCCTTATTGGAGGACATAGGAAGTATCAGAATCAGATAGGTGATGTGACAGTGGAGCAGAAGTACGGAGAGAAAGGGATTTGAAGATGCTTTCCTGCTGGCTTGATGATGGAGGAAGGGGGTTGTGAGCCAAAGAACGCAGGCAGCCTCTGGAAGCTAAAATAGGCAAGGAAACAGATTCTCCTCTAGAGCCTCCAGAAAGACCCAGTCCTGTCAGCACCTGGGTTTTAGTCCAGTAAAACTGATTTCAGACTTTTGACCTTCAGAATTGTAAAGAGGATATATTTGTGTTATTTTAAGCCACTAAGTTTATGGTAGTTTATTGCATCATCAGTAGGAAACTAATATAAAGAGAATCTACTAGGGCGCCTGGGTGGCTCAGTCGTTAAGCGTCTGCCTTCGGCTCAGGTTATGATCCCAGGGTCCTGGGATCGAGTCCCACATCGGGATCCCTTCTTGGCGGGAAGCCTGCTTCTCCCTCTCCCACTCCCCCTGCTTGTGTTCCTGCTCTCTCTCTCTCTCTCTCTGTCAAATAAATAAATAAAATATTTAAAAAAGAGAATCTACTAAGCAACTACAATATAATACTTTTTAAGTAACAGGATATAAAGGTAATCTCCAAAATAGGTAGTTATCATGTATGCAAATTATATTGAGATGGAAGACATTTTTAAGAATAAAAGTGATATTTTCCATAATAACACAAAAGAGAGTAATATTGTAAAAGCTGTGCAAAACCCCTATGATAAAATCTTTATAACAGAGAGTCCTAAAATAGACCTGAATGAATAGAAAGATCAGAAGCATCGCTTTATAAGTCAAGGTTGCATGTATTGGTTCTTTGAAACACATTTTGATGATTTTATTAATTTTCTGTACTTTCTGTAGTGTCCACTCAACTAGTGAGGAAACTCATGTATGTCTGTTATTGGCAGTACAGAATGTCAACCTGGCACTGTCTTTCTGCTCCAACATCTCTTTACTGTTAAATTCTCCATGTTTTAGCAGCTCAAGACACCTGAGTATCCACATCCATTGACTTGGGAATTTTAATACCAGAAATGATCATAGTACCATGATTCAGAGTATATGTAGGGGGATGAGTGTTACAGTATTCGTTCTGCTCAAATGATACATCTCAACAAGTTGTGTAGAGTAGGGGCTGTTCCCAAGGGTGATAAATCACTAGATCTAGAGTACGTTTCTTAATGCCTTTTGTCTTCAGCTGTGAACTCTAATTATAAGCTCAGAGAAGAGAAATATCACTTGTTGCCTTAAACCATTAGAACAGACACACAGACACAAACACAGGTACACATACCTTAATTTTACATGGGGGAAACTGAAACTTGGAGAAGATTGCATAAGTTTTCTAAGGTAAACTATTTAATGAATGACAGGATTAGAATTTAGCTTGGGTCTACCAGGGGCAAAAGCTCATGTTTCAACCCCCCAACCACAATGCCTGAATTTACTATGTTCTTCCCAAATAATATCAATATGAAATATTTTTAATATTTTAGTGTTTTATTTTTTTATTATGTCATGTTTCAAATTCATATTTTCTCTCACTTCCATTGTGGTTTAATTCTTTTTTCATCTATTATTTTACTTTTGGTGGGCTCTTAGAACGTCCTGCCTAAAGAGAGAGCTCAAGAGAACATGTATCAGAGAGAGAAAGAAAAAGATGGAGAGAGAGCTCTCTTAAAGGTTTCAAGATTGGGAAACTTTCACTTTCATGGTTTTAGGAGAGAAAATGGAGAAAAAAATGAATGTGAACACAAAAGAAATGTAGAAGGAAATGCAGTCTTAGAAAAAAGGTAGTATGAGATTACAGAGCCAAGAGAAGCAAGGGTTTCGCCTGGGTAAGG
Organism: Callorhinus ursinus; assembly: GCF_003265705.2. Lineage (NCBI taxonomy): Eukaryota > Metazoa > Chordata > Mammalia > Carnivora > Otariidae > Callorhinus > Callorhinus ursinus. Next base: position 16,202,826 of record NW_027397116.1, read on the forward strand.
TGATCAATGATGTCAAAGGAGGATTAAAGTCAAACTGAAGGCAAAAATATCTTCATAAGAACAATGTGAGGTATCTTTAGTCAGTAATATTATTTACATTATCTGTATTGATTTTAGTATACCTTCCAGGTCCACTTTTCCAACTATCTTTCATCTATTTAATGCACTTTTGTCAGTAAGATTTTCTGTAAAATCATTCCAAGACTTCTCTGGGGTGACTTTATCTTCAATGGTGTTTGTGTTGGAGACACTAAAAGGAACGTGAAGGTGGTTACAGTCTCCTTATGGACTTATCACCAATGATTGAATTCTGTGATGCTTAATATTCCAAAATAGTCATCTCATGGTTTATGCTCATAATATTTTGTTGTCTTTAGATACATCAAATAAAAAGAGTTAATCTTCACAGGTGAAGAAATGGATATGACATTTTGCAAGTTTTACTTCTTAATATTCTGTAGTCTCCTCATGGGATTCCAACAGTGTTTTGAAGAAGGAATGGAGAAAGACTGACCATTCCACACTCTCTGGGGTCTCTAAAGGTCATTTTTTTTTTTAAATCAAAAGTGAAAGTACTGCATTTTAAGTATTAGCTCATGAATGATGTCTGCTTACAGTAAGGCTGTTGAGGTCTCAGTGATGAGACATGAAAATATGGGCTGCTGAGTTGGTTGAGAGGACAAGATATAAATTCAGGTTCACTAAAACTTGTAAGAGCAGCAAAAATGCTGGTTTTAGTATGAAAAGCACAATGGGATTTCTTTTAGATAAACTGATAAGCTGCCTTTTTTGTGTTTGTAGTAAGGCAGATGTTTTTTTGAACAAGATGCCCCACTTTCTGCTGAGCATGTTCTAAGGTTTTGCCTAAGTCGCTGACCAAAAGAGAACAAATTCCAGAGGGATTTGAATTAGTAAAAATAAATAAATTAAAAGAATTGTTCATTAAAAATAAAATGTTAAAATATGGAATGATTTCATTTTAGGAAAAAATGTATTTCTTTTTTTCTTGACATCTTTATTGAGATATATTTCAGATGTCCTATAATTCACTCACTTAAGTTGTACAATTCAATCATTTTTAGTATATTCACAGAATTGTGCCACTATGACCACTAAGTTCAGATTGTTTTAATTACCTTGAAAAGAAACTGTGTCCATTAGCAATCAAACCCTATTACCCACATTTCTTCCATTCATAGGCAGTCTCTAATCTACTTTCCTCGCTGTAGATTTCCTTATCCTCGACATTTCACGTAAATGGAATCATGTATTATATGGTCTTTAGTGACCTACTTTTTCACTCAGCATGATGTTTTTTTTTTTTTTTTTTTAAGATTTTATTTATTTATTTGACAGACAGAGAGCACAAGTAGGAAGTGTGGCAGGCAGAGGGAGAGGGAGAAGCAGGCTCTCTGCTGAGCAGGGAGCCCAATCCCAATCAGGGCTTGATCCGAGGAGCCCAGGATCATGACCTGAGCCGAAGGCAGCCGCTTAACCGACGGAGCCACCCAGGCTCCCCCAGCATGATGTTTTTAAGGATTAGTCATGTTGTAGTGTGTATCAGCACTTCAATTCTTCCTTCCTTCCTTCATTATTTTTCAGAGAGGTGTAATTGACATACAACATAGTAGTTTCTGGTACAACATAATTTGGTATTTGTATATATTGCAAAATGATCACAATAAGTCTAGTTACCATCCATCATTCCTTGTATTGCTGAATAATATTCCATTGTATGGTATACCAGCCACATTTTGTTTATCCATCAGGTGATGGACATTTGGACCGCTGCCACTTTTTGGACTATTATGAATAATGCTTCTATGAACAGTTGTATACAAGTTTTTGTTGAACATGTGTTTTTATTTCTCTTGGCTATATTACTAAGAGTGGAATTGCTGGGTCATATGGGTACTCTATGTTTAACATTCTGAGTTACTGCCAAACTGTTTTTCAATGTGGTTACATAAAAAGAAGGCACTTCTGATATTTAAAAATAATTCTGCAGTCTGCAAGATAAGTCAGCAGAGTTTAGCGGAAATTAAACAGAATGGGAAAACTCTGGATCTGGTCCCAGCTCTGCCACTAATTAGTTGTTTGACCTTAAGCAATTCATTTACATTCTCTAAAACCAAGTTTTTTCATTTGTAAAATGTGTGTTTCTTCAAACAAGCACAACTCTTGAATATAATTATAGCTACTTTACTTTTTTTTTTTTTTTTTTTTTTTTTTACCGTTTCTTCAAACTTGCTCCGAGGCCTAATTTTTCCCTTGGCCCCAAATGAAAAACTGAAGCAGACCCCATGACATCTCTGACTATTATGAGGTATTGTAAAGACTTCTGGTCACTTTTAGTCACAAAACATGGCTCAGTTCAGGAATCTAATTGTCCATTTTTATATAATAATCCAAACTCTGAATGTGATATGAATTAGAGGCTTCTCCTAGTTTCCATTTAAATGAGGAGTGCTGTTGTTAGGGGTCCCTCATCCCCTAAGGGGATCTCAAGGGGAGTGTGAGGAAAGGGGACCCGTGAAGTGCTGCTCTGCTGTGATCTATAGTTAATGATCTGACTTGAGGATTCTCTGAACTTGGCAGATGTTTAAAACTAACATTTTCTTCTGGTGATTTATGAGAGAGTATTATATTTGTGTTAGTTTGCTAGCACTGTCGTAACAAAGTATCGCAAACTGGGTAGCTTCACAACAGAAATTATTTTCTCACAGTTCTGGAGGCTAGAAGTCTGAGATAAGGTGGCAGCAGACTTAGTTCCTCTGAGGGCTCTGAGGGAGACTGACTGTTCCTTGCCTTTCTCCTAGCTTTTGGTGGTTTGCTGGCAATCTTTGACATTCTCTGGCTTGTAGATGTTTCACCCTGATCTCTGCCTGAGAAAATCTTCATTTTCACATGGCATTTATCCTGTACCTATGTCTCTATGTCCCCATTTATATATATATATATATATATATGCACACCAGTTATATTGGATTAAGACATTCACTAATGACCTCATTTTAACTTGATTGCCTCTGTGAAGACTCTGTCCCAGTAAGAGAACATCCTAAGGTACTGGGGCTTAGGACTCCCACACATATTTTTTTACGGGGGCACATTTCTACTCATAATAATTACAAAATAGATGTCCCTTTCTTGTGAAAGGATTATTCTTCTGTGCCCTTTGCCATATAACTTCATAGTAATTCCCAGCAGGCACTTCACCCAGTGGCTTTGAGCTTGGCTCTACTGTTGGCTTTTACCTTTGGAAGGTGAAGATGTGACCATGTCAAGAGTTCCAAGTAGGGGCTTCACAGAACAGGTATGTTTCTGCTCATCCCCTGGAGATTTGACTGCCATGAGAATAGCACACCCTTCATATTGCTTCTCTTCCAATTTAGATTCTTGAATGACAAGACACATGGATAGAAGAACTTCTGAGCTCTCATAGTCCATCCAAGCTGCAGCTATCACGTAACAAGAGTGAGAAATATGTTCTGTTATTATAAGCTATTCACATTTTAGGGCTATTACTTGCCACAGAAAAATGTGACTCACAGAGAGCTTTTGTTTGTTTTTGGAGATAACATCATCCATGGGACATCTCACCCATACCTCCTTAATTCAAGTAATGCATCTCTGGGTTGTTGTTGATTCCTTTCTCAGCCCCTATTCATTGATGGTATCACTGGTTTCTAACCTAGGTCTATGCTAGGCACTCGTCTTTGATTGACAGTATTTAAGATCAACCTATGCTGCCCTCATTCTCTTTCTGGCCCATCTTTGCTGTGGAAAATGCACACACATTCTTTGCCAAGACAAACTTTGGAAATGAAAGACATTCAAAATATTTGGTTCTTTTGTGACTCGTTCACTAGCCAGCCCAGCCTAGGCAACTAGGTATTTTAGGCAAGCAGGAATCAGGCACCAGCCCAGTAGGTGTCTCCAATCTTTAGGGAATGTATAGTAAGTGCTCCGTGTGTGTGTGTGTGTGTGTGTGTGTGTGTGTGTTGTGTGTGTGTGTGTGTGTGTATGGGTTGTTGTCTAATGAGTCTGTGGCAGCTGTGCATTTACGCAACTCAGATCTCTTTCAAAATACTTTACTGTGAGCATGATAGATGACTGACAGCTCCACTATTCCTCTTTCAGTCCGTAATGATGCTTGTATCAAGGCCCTACTTTTTCTGGTTGTTCCTACACAGTGACTAAACAGAGTGAGGGTACTAGTGCTAGTCCATTATAGCCTGACAGGGAATTCCTACAATTAGGGTTGTGGGATAAAAGAACACCCAATTAAATTTGAATTTCAGATCAACAGTTAGTAATTTTTTACTATAGGTATGCATGTAATATTTGGGGATACATATACTAATAACATATTTGTTGTTGATCTGGAATTTAAATTTAGCTGTGCGTTCTGTGTTTTTATTTGCTAAATCTACTTAATGACAGTAGTTGCTTAAGCACACCCCACCATGCTGGCTGAAAATTACTAAGAAATGTATGAACTCTACCTGTTCAGCCCTTCTTTACCTCTCCCCTTTCATAAGCGTCAGACCTACATCATAGTTTGAATGTTGCTCTGCCCGTTCCTGCTTGTTTCCCTTTATCCTTGACACTCATCCCCCATAAAAGCTCTGGCATGGCTAGTCCCATCCTGGAATCTACTCACATGACCTGAACTGATACACAGCATTTGATGAAACGTGTATCTTTATTTCTGCTGAAGATTCTATCTTAACTCTGTCCTTGTGGATATTGGACTGGATGATTGCTAACGTTCTTCCAGCCGTGTCTTATGATTCTGGGTTTCTTCTTAGGTAGACAGGTCACACTGTAAAAAATATTTCAATTTTACCATATAAAAATAAAAGTAAGACTTTCACTTGTTCAAGACTGATTTCTTACTCCTCTAGTCTTCCTCTGACATTCTATAGAAATTAGCTCTAGTGAAATGCTATAAATGGTAGTTAAATGAGGTGAGGAATTGGGTCACCTTTCTTCCACATCATAAAAGCTGCAAACTACGGACTGTGTTCTAGCTAGTGCATTCCTAACTGTGAATGCTGAAGTGGTAGAACTAAGATACTGAGTTTCTGTTATGTTGAACAGCTGCAATCTTCAGGCTTGAACTTCAGCCTGCTGGTCAAACTAGAGGCGAAACTGGCTCTTCTCCAATCGCACATCTCAAAAATCCCTGCTATGCAAGAGCCGGGTTCCTCTCTTGGAATCTATGTGCAGTCCTACTGAATACTAGTGCACTGGGCATATTGGAAGTGGACAATGGGGGACAGACACACTTTCTATTTTTTAAAATTCCATTGATATTCTCCAGTGAAAGATTTTCAGCAGGCTGAAAATGTGTTCTATCTGGCCATTGTCTTTGTGTTATTGAAATGGACACTATGTCTGGAGCATTTTTCTTGGCATCCAATATGGGATGCTGGAAACAAAATCAAGGGGCCAGAAGTCAAAGTCTACCTTAATTGGTATGGTGTCCTTGAGATGGTATAATATTTCTGTGGTGCTATATAGTTCAGTAAAATGGGAATCATGAGGAAGGGGCACTAAACCCCATGAGCCATGTGATCTCCATCATCTTTACCTCTTGATAAAGGGAAAAACCCCTATGTAGAACAAGTGAACCACCAGAACTACCAGGTAGCCTTGCCCTTCAAATAATAATAATGATAATAATAACAACAACAACAACAACAACAATCACCACAACAATAATCACTATTATTTTATGAAACAATCATGATGAAAATGCTGTTGTCCCCAGTCCTACCTAAAAACACTAACCATTTGGTAAATAAGATATCAAGAATACTAGGGGAATATATGAACAATCTGAAGGGTGGGGATGAAGAGACTCCTGAAGTATGCCCCATATGTAGCAGATTAGAATGTTAAAGCAGTTGTACAATGGGGTGACCTCTGAGGAGTTGTCTCCTGGGACCCCATTACCAGGCAACACTATCATTGCCTCACTCAGATCTCTCTTACCAAGTAGTGCTTCCAGTCCTCTGCTGCTTGAGTGTTGGCTATAGATAGTTCACGGCTCTATTCTTCTTTTGAGAATTGTCCTTGACTAAAGGGAATAAATCACCGAGAAATGCTGGAGAGGTAAAGATCTCTTTCAGAGACAGCTCATGGTCAGTTACCAATAGACACCGATTATACAAGGTCACCTCCATTGCCTTGAGTTGGGACAACTCTGTGTTGTTCATAGTGGTTATTCATGCTCTATAATGCCCCATTAGATCAGGCTAAGGTTAGACTTCAACTGACTGTACCTATTTGCCCAGAATCTTTCTTGATTAAATCTGATTACCCATTCCTGTACTAGATTCAGCTGAGAGTAGTCTTTCCCTAAAGCATTTGCTCAAAAATCCTTGCCTCAAGCTTTGCTTCTAGAGAACCTGACCTAAGACAGAGAGGCTTATGCTCTCACAGCAGATAAATGATGATATAGTGAAACAAAGCAGGTCAGTTATTTCTCAATTCATACTGCTCTTGAATCCAAGCCCCTCTTACCACCAGGATTGAGGTTGGTATTTACCCAATCATAAACCTTAAACATCTCCATTAATTCAAGGATCAGGATTGCTCTCTAGGAATCTGATGGCTGAAAGGCTCTGCCACATTCCTCTGTGCTGCTTCGGAAAGTAATGGGTTAACACATACCTGATATTGTTCCTGGGTCTATGATTTTCCCCTAATAAATACTGAGCCAGTAAGTTCAATAAGAATCATAGCTTATGTACCCTTGTTTGATCAACAGGAAATACCCCTGTAGCCACCAAGAAAAGGATAAAAATTGGAAAGAAAGTAACTGCGGAACTTCCAAACACTTGGCTTCTTTAAGAATAGATGGAAAGGTATTGTAGATTAGACTATGCATATTCTCATCGCTCTCAACAGTTTATGTTTATTAATGCAAAGTCTTTTCCTGTCATTTTTTTTCCTTCTGCATTATCAGTTTGTCACATGCTGCTTAGCAAAATATTCAAGGTGCTAATACTCTGAATAAACAAGTGAGACAACTGAATTGGAATTTAAATCATTATTTCATGATTTCTCTAGAGTGGAAAACATGAGCCTGGTTTTAGAAGTTTAAGTTTAGAGAGAGCAATTGGGACCTAAAACTTATGTTGAGCTTCCCCAGTTAGGATCTGTGGACTTGTGGTGGAGATGCTTTAGTAAGCTTTGTCAAAGGCCTACTACTTCTCATGTGTATTTCAGACAGCCCCCGATATTTGGTTATGGATGAGTGTGTAATCTCTTTGTACCATGTTATACATGTCAATAAAAAGGAAGTTGGCCTCTTACAACGTGAACCTTGCGGCAGATGTGTCTTTTCTTCTTAGATTACACCTTCTTGCTCAACCACTTACTAGTCTTAGAGAATTGACTACATTTCTTTGTGTCAGAAATTTCCTCATTTGTAATATGGGGATAATAGTTTTTACCTTGAAGCATTATCAAGATTGAATTACACAACAAAATAAAACTCCTGGCACATAGGAATGGATTAATAAATTATACCTATTTTTATGTTTCCATTTCCTTTTTATTGTTTTCACTTACCTAAATTTTTGGCTTGGTTGAACAAATCAAAACCTACATGGCTGCTTCAGAATATTTTGATAAAATAATGAATGTTTAACATTTAACACCACTTTTCTCCTTCCTTTTTTATCATGTTCTTTTCAAATATTAAAAAAAATGATTTTTAGCATCTTAAATACTATGTTAGCCCATAATTTTAACTCCCCTTACTGCAAGGAAAGAGAACTAACATTCTTTCTTTTTGTTTTTTTTTAAGATTTTATTTATTTATTTGACAGAGAGAGAGAGAGAGAGAGAGAGAGTACAAGCAGGGGAAGCAGCAGGGAGAGGGAGAGGGGGAAACAGGCTCCCGCTGAGCAAGGACCCTGGGATCATGACCAGAGCCGAAGGCAGTCACGTAACCAACTGAGCTACCCAAGCGTCCCTGAACTAACATTCTTTTTTAAAAAAATAATTTATTTACTTATTTATCAGAGAGAAAGAGAGAGAGAGCACAAGCAGGGGGAGCAGCAGAGGGAGAGGGAGAAGCAGGCTCTCCGCCGAGCGGGAGTCCAATGCGGGACTCGATCCTGGGACCGTGGGATCATGACCTGAGCTGAAAGCAGATGCTCAACCGACTGAGCCACCCAGGTGCCCCTGAACTAACATACTTTGAACAGCTATTTCGAACAACTTTGAACAACTATTAAAGCCTGATCTCAAAGTGAGATGAATTTATTTCATAGCTTTCCATTTCCATTTCTATTTCCAATTAAAAACATAACTTATCTATAGAAAACTTTGGCAAATACAAGCACATTTGAAGGGAAAATGTAAATTTCTCATAATCCCACTGGTCAATGCAGCCATTTTTAGGCTGTACGTATATTTACTTTTAATTTTTAAAAGTAACATCATCTAATTATAAGAGTAATTCATGTTCTATCTTGTTTACTGGTCTTTTATGCTGTTTAAATTTACTTTGTAACTACTGATTCTTTTTTTCCTTGGTCTATCACTATAACTGCCTTATGTCTTAGATGCCCTGGTATAAACAGAGTATAGCTGGGTTTGTTTTGTTAACATAATGTTCTAACTGAAGAATTGCATCCTGTTTGTACTCCGGGTAATTACTGACATATTTGGACCTATTTTTCCTAAGCCCATGTTGCACTGTCCTTTTGCCTTTCCATCTCTTCCCTTCTCCTACCTTTTCCTTTGCTTTCTCATTCTTTTCTCTCTGTGCTCTGGTTTATTGATTGGGTTTCTCTTTCGTGTCATTTTTTTTAACTACTCATGTGAAAATACACACTTGGTTTCTGGTATTTTGAATGTTACTCAAGTGATTTAAATGTGTATATTTTACATAACACTAAAAATTTAATCAGTAATTTTACTCCTTTATGCATAATTTTATTTACTAACTCTCCTTTATCATATATGATATCATTTTTCATAATTTTTAAAAATTAACTTGGTTTTATCCTCCAAATTAGACATTATTTTTACTCTGTGATTCAGCCAGTATTTTAAACATTCATATTTACCATTTCATTTCTTGGTTATTCATTCTTTCATGACAGATCTTCCAGTTGGAATCATTTTCTTTCTCTCTATATATTTTTATAAAGAATTCCTCTAGGATGGCTTCAAGGTACTGAGTTCTTTCATGTTATTCTTTTGTCAGTGTCCCTGTGTAAATCTTATTTTGTTTTTATTTTTTATTATATTTTTAAGATTTTATTTATTGAGAGAGAGAGAATGAGAGACAGAGAGCATGAGAGGGAGGAGGGTCAGAGGGAGAAGCAGACTCCGTGCTGGGCAGGGAGCTCGATGCGGGGCTCGATCCTGGGACTCCAGGATCATGACCTGAGCTGAAGGCAGTCGCTTAACCAACTGAGCCACCCAGGTGCCCCTGTAAATCTTATTTTGAAAGAATTTTTCTCAGTGTAGAATTTGAGGTTGGTAGTATATTGATAGTATATAGTATAGTATAGTATGTTTTCTTAGCTCATTGACGTTAATGTATATTTTCTTAACCCATTGAAAATATAACTTTGTTTTCTTTAGAGAGTGGTGAGTCTGTCATTTTTTTCCTCTATATTACATTTAAGTTCTTATTTATTTATTTATGGTCTTTTGCTATGTCACTGTTTTGTGTCTACATGTGGATTTTTTTTTTTTTTTTTTTGACAGAGAGAGAGACAGTGAGAGAGGGAACACAAGCAGGGGGAGTGTGAGAGGGAGAAGCAGACTCCCCACTGAGCAGGGAGCCTGATGCGGGGCTCGATCCCAGGACCCTGGGATCATGACCTGAGCTGAAGGCAGATGCTTAACGACTGAGCCACCCAGGCGCCCCTAGATGTGGAATTTTTAGGATTCATTGGACTTCCTGAATCTGGGAATGGCATTTTGAATCACTTTTGGGAAAAATTCCAGTTTTCTATATCGTCTATTATTGCCTCTTTTCCATAATCTTTGCTGTCTTCTCTGGAACTCTGATTAGTTTATAGTATTAAGATTTTTCTTTCTACCTTGGGGTGTATTCTCTCAAAGATAAGAGAATAGTTCCTATTTTACAGTGCCATTTCTTTGCTGCATTTATTTTCCAGCCCACTAACACTCTCCTTAGCTATTCCTGTCTTCTGATTAAACAATTATTTGAATCTATATTTTTATGACAATTTTTTCATTTATATAATTATTTTTTTAAAAAAGCCTGATTAATTTAAACTGAAGCTTTTTACTTGTAACTTTTTCAGTTTATTATATTATTTTTAAATCTAATAAATGTATTATACTTATTTTCTATCCTATATCTGGTAATTCTAATAACTGTCATCTGCAGTTTTGAATTTATAGAGTACCCACCTACAGCTCTCCTTGTGGAATCTTGCACATGACAGCCCCATTTGACTACTTAAAATCAGTGTGAGATTGTCAATTCATGCTTCTTGGATTTTAATTTTGGGGAATTCTTTGAGTTCTGAGTTTAAAGAGGGTTCATTCAGCGAGAATATGGGTTTGTTTTTGCTAGGCTCCTAGAGGCCAACACCAACCAAAGACCAATCTACAGAATATTTTCCTCAAGATTTCACATGAGTAAGATGAGTTCTAGCCATAGCCTCTTGAATGGGAGTTTCTTCATAGAATTTCTCAGGGAGAACTTTATTTCTGCTTTTCACTCTCCTTAGAGACTAGGTTGAGAAAAGAGAGGGTATTTCTGTACTCTTCCTTCACAGAAGATAGATAGATGGATACATGGGCAAGTTGGTAGGTAGGTGGATGGATGGATGGATGGATCGATCGATTGATGGATAAATAGCTTTATCTCTATTTTTTATATCTTTATCTATTGTCTTTTGGGTTTTGATCATTATTTGAGAGAACTTTCAGATTACTTTGTTTTTATGTAGAAGTCTCTCTTCAAATCTCCCGATATATACAGTACTAAGGTTTTAACTCTTTTACCTCCAACCCCTTTTATGGTTTCTTAAGACCAGGGATCTAGGACTGCTATAAATACACTGCATTTTCTACTACTGAAATCTATTGAAAAGCATGAATGGTGCCCATTTATCTCCATTTGCTTGCCCACATTCATTCCTTGCCCTTCTTTATCCTTTGCTTTTCTTCAGACAGCAGACCATGTAGGAACTATATCATCCAAGTTTCTTGCACATTATCTCCTTCTTGGGTTCAGACAGTGGATAGATTGGCAGTGGTTCAGAATAATGGACAGCAGGATTCTTTCTTTTTGCATATTTCTTGCAGATCTGGGAATAGTGTTCCATTCTACATTTAAAACTCCTGCTTGGCAACCCTTCTTCCATGATCCTGAACTACTTTTACTCTTCTCTAACACCATTACCCCTTTTGCCTCTTCAGGCCCAAGGATGGAAATAGTGTGTCACTGTTGTCAGTCTCCAGATTCTTCATAGCCCTTTTTGTACCCTAAGCAAGAATCATGCTCCTAGACCAACAATCTACTTCATAGCCAATTTTGACTCCCTAAGCCCAACCAACTTTGATAACTAGTATCTCCATTAAATCCTGTACCTTCAAGTGTTTCATCTGTTTCCTGATGGGATCCCTACTACTACAATATGAATATTCCAATTTTGTAGATGAGAGAAGTGAGGCTTATAAAAACTAAGTGGCTTTAGAAGAGAGCAATGTGGTGGTTTACATGATTTCACCCTGGGTAAGCGGGGATCTGTGTTTCCCAGAGATCCCTTCCCAGAATATTTTTAGATTAACAGTTGGCCCAATCAAAAGTTGCATGTGACTTGGAAAGCAGAAGCGAAGCAGCGTCCATTATTCTCCAGAGTTTATGGTAGTTAGACATAACATGGGACAAATGCAGAAGTGCTTGGCAAGGCCAGATCTCATTCTTACTCTCTACTGGGTCGTGTGGTACTTTTTTCTGACTCCTGACTCCTTTGACAAATTATGGTTTCAGACCAACTGTGAGATGCTTTACTCCAAACTCAAAGTAGTTGCTACACAGAAGCAAAAACTTCTATTTTCACTGTGAAGATGCCTGGAATAAAAGACCATAAGAAGAGAGAGGCCCAGCTATCACAACCATTCCAACCATACCACATGAGGTCTCAGTCTGGTGAGTGAGACCATTTTGTACCCATCAAGGCATCCAGATAACTGGTGCCTGGGGCCACATCAGTGATCCAGGCAAGACAACAGAAGAAACACATAATCAAATCTTGAGAAAAGTGCAGTATTGTTATTTTAAGCCACAAAATTTTGGGATTTTTTTTTAATGTAGGCTGTAGAAATTGGTATATGAAAGTGGTGTGTTACTGTAATAATAATCAAAATTTTTTAAAAACCTAAAATATGTGACATTGACTTTGGGACTTGGTTAAGAGAAGAATCTAGAAGGGTGGTAAATAGGTTGCTACTGGAGACTAGAAATGTCCTGAGAAAACCATCTGAGGCTGGAGAAAAGGCAGTCTTTGTAATTTAGTGGCAGAAAAGTTGGCCAAAATGTTTCCTGGTAATTTGGAAGATTGAAACTAGTACGAACTGTTGGATCTGCCTAAGGAGGCTTCCGGGGAGAATGTTGAAATGCCAGCTGGCTTCTTTTCGTACCCTATGATCAGATATAGGAAGAAAGAGATGATATAAAAATAGAGCTATACATTCCAAACAGAGTTGGTGAAATAAGGACCAATACTTTCTGTGCTGGAAAATAAAATCGTCTCATTTCTAGTCTCCCAGCCAGCAAAACATCATCAAAGTAAAATGAAACTTAGGGCTACAAATGAAATAAAGGTGTGTTTATAAGACCTTCTGTTAATACTTACAAAAGATGTAAGGTGGTGTCAAGTAAACAGTGTCAAGTGTCAAGGTGGTGTCAAGTAAACAGTAGCATCCAGAAAAATCTTCAGAGTGTTATCAAAACAACTTCTCATGTGCCCCAAATAGAATGAGGTTATCTTGGACACTTGAGCCCCAGTTAAACTGTTAGACATAATCCCAGGTGACAGGAGTACATCTCAAGTGACACTGGTAGAAGAGCTACCCAGATTTCCAGCACGCCCAATAGGCAGTGTGGTTTGTTATGCAGTAATTAATAACTAATACAAGCAGCTACTCATCATTTGTAACTGCATGTGTGATTTAATCACGATTCAATAATCTTTTTAAAATTTAATTTATAGCATGCTAAATAACAACAACTTACACTATTAGCCCACCACGGAAAAAAAAATATGTAACACCAAAGTATCTTGTATTTTCTTTTTGGGATTGGCAGATGAAATATACCCAGGGAGAGTTTGGAATTACATAAGAAGATGTGGTATCATTCCATGTAGAGTAAAGGAGGGCTAGATTGCATTTAGCTGGAAGCTCTCCATTGCTTGGGGGTGTTACTTTTTATCTTCATTTTACCACTTTATCCTTTCTTTTTAAAGCCCCTCCCCAAAAAGCTGTGTGTGTTCAATAATCTTTCAGAATAATAAAGTTAATCTGACCTCCAAACCCCATCTTAGAATTAGAAAATCTTCTTTCTCTTATTCCTAGGGTTAGTCTTTCTGGGACAATCTTACTCTTTAAAGGGCTTACAATGTTGGTATCAATTATTTTTCCTCAGCATTGTAGCATGAACCCCTCATCAGAGAGGGAGATTCATAATCACTGCCAGATGCCAGGGACCTGGGGTAAGTGCATATATTGCATATGCTACTTCAAATCTGGAAAAGGCATATTTTGACCCAAACAATATATTCAAATTTTCTTCCTGTAGTTACTAACACAATCACCATCACTCCTCTTAGAGTAACAAAAAGCAGACCCCTGTCTCACTGCTGGGTCTCTGATTTAGGCAAGTCCCACACCTTTATCCCCACCTGAATTAAGGTCTCCTTGCCCTCTGTGGGCTGCCGTGCAGTGCTGGCCAGGCTCAGACTTGGAGTCACACATGACTGGCAGGTCGCCATCTTGAAAACATTCCCTGCTCAGTGCTGCCATTCTCCATGTTCTATCTGCCAGTGCTCTGAAACTGAGGATTTCTGTTGAAAACATTCATCCAGTTTCTTGTCAGCCCTGCCCACAGCTGTGGTTTAGTAGTAGTTTCTCATGGTGCAAAAGAGAAACAACAGTGGTCTCCTCTCTAGTGTTACTGAAGAATTGTTGCCTTCTAACAAGCCATGCTATTTAAAATCTAAATATCAGGGTTATTTTTTTACCTTCACAAACACAACTGTTATTTACGAAGCAGATCTGGAGTAATACGTAGCTTAAGCCTAGGGAGATGTCCAGCTTCAGTAGGAATCTGTTTCCTGAAACTTCTCTCTCTAATGTCCAGATTTCTTCTACCACATGGTAAGTCTTAGGGGCCCTTAGTTATCTAATTCTGCTGCTAAACATAGGCTGTGCCATTTCAGCTTGGCATATATAATCAAATACTATTGAAACTTAAAAGGGAAGAAATTAGAGTCTCTTTTTTTTTTTTCTCAGATGGCATTTGGTCTATATGAAAATTTGCTCTTCTTAAGCAACACTTGTGTTCTACAAATAAAGAGAACAGAAGTAATGTGGTCATTGTGAAGGAGATAAAAAATGGCAAAAGAAAGTATTCCTAGTAGATAGGCTGTCAAGTATCAAAATTGATTCATTTTCTCACAATACCTGGAAAGTTAGAGCCCACTTTAAGTGTTTTATGTTCTTTATGGGCTTAGGATTTTTCTATCTATATCTAAAATACAAGAGAAAGAGATTCTTCAAGAATCTTTTGAGGGTGGAAAAGATGATGGAAGGATTTCCTGTCATAAAACCTAGAGAGGACTGTGCTCTCTTTCTCTTTAAAACGATTCTGAACTGTCAATCTAACTTTTACTAAAACATTTTGGCAGCCATTTCCCTCAGCGTTGTCAAATGTGTCATTGATAATAGTTGTGCATCATAAAGGGGAAAAGGGATATTAAGAACTTAATTCTCAACACTTGTCACTTAGTGGTGTCATTGACAATTTAAAACAAGAGGTAGTCTGATTCCTCTGAACGTGTAACCAAAAGTCTTAACAGAGTAATGAAGTATGTGATGGGGATATTTATTAAGGATCTATTATGTATTTGGTGCTTTTGTATTTCAAATTCTCCACAATCCTTTGGGGACCGAATTAATTATCTTCCAGTTCCATAAGAAGGAACTGAGGCCCAAATAGGTCAAGTAAATTTCTCAAGGTTTCATATCTATCAGTGTCTCTTGGGACAGGTGCTCAGGTCAAGCTAACTCTAGAAGCAGTCTCTTCTCACTGAATCATGTTGCTTAGTACATGTTTGCGGAATGTGTAAAATGAGGGGGCATGAGTGTGCCATCTCTCTTCATAAAACCATAAGTAAATAACAAGTATGGTGATTAAGATTATCAGAAAATGGAGTGGTAGCTGAAATCCCTTAATGACAATATTATCATGTTATAATCTAGTGAATACTATAATAGTTTGGACTCTTGTGGGTAGGACTGCTGCTGCCAGCAAGACTATCATTTTATCCCCAACAGAAAATTATTTTTAAAAATGTGATGTGTTTATTGTAAAGCCCCTGGGCATATGTACAAGAACACAAACAGCATTTACATATCTATTATCTATTAACTGACACTACATTTGCCAGGCATTTGACACAATTAAGCAAATGCTTGACTGAACAGATGGGTCTTATAAGGATCCCTAAGGGCATGTCTGTATTAACTATGCCAAGGGGGGTTAATGCACCCATTTGACATCTGCGTGCATCTTCCCATCACCATATACACCACTGCTTTGCATGGTTGCAAATGGGTCCATTTTTGTCCCAGAGGACTAAACGTAAATGAATTGAGCTATTTCCAGTTTGTTCCATTTTTGTCTTCTGTTTGAAGTGTATCCCCAACAACAGTAGATTACCCACTGTGATTGTTTCTTGTATTCATTTACTTGAAAATGGCCTAATGTTTTTATTTGGTTTACTAGTGATGTCAAGGAAATTGAACACTTTTCTAAGGCAAAGTACATAGCCTTTGAATTTTATACCTTGGTTTGTGTAGTCTCTAATGCCAGGTTATAATAGCTAGAGGAAGAAAAAACACACTCAGATCTTAATAGCAATAATAAAGAATTGAACATCACTATACCCGAGAAAAGAAGTATTTGTCTTTCACTAAACTGTTTCCTGGCCTCTGAAATGAAAACACAACCCCAGACATTATAAACTTAAATCAGTACTGTAGTCTCCCTTTGTTGTCTATTGGATATATATATGTCTCTGTGGGAAATGACCCTAATATATCAATTAAACTTTTTTAAAGCGTTGGCCAGGTCTTCAGGGCCTTTTTCTAAGGCTAAAAGGACCACAGTTCAGGATCTGCTCTGTGGGCAGTGGATGCTTTAGCATTTTGTATATCACAGAGATGAAGCTGTACCATGAATCAAAACACAGATAGAATAGGTATTAGGGTTAATTATATGTGAGGAAACATAGACTGTATTCTTTGAATTTCGCATTGGTCTATAGCTGTATCAGAAATGTTTGGCACAGTGGATTTTGTGTCATCCTTCGTAGCTAATGGAGCTCAGCACTAAAAGCAGAGCAGCTCTGAAAGTATGTGGTATGCTGCAGATCATTATGTAGGAGTATAAAATTAAACAACAGCCAAAAATGATGAAAATTTCCATATTACTTTAGCACTGTAAGGCAAGCAACTATTTCAGTAAATGAAATTAGCTAATAGTCTTGTCAAATCAGGCATTGGGAATGGAAATTAGGTTATTTTTATTGTTTTTCTCTTTAAAACAATTCTTTCAGCAGTGTTTTGTCAAAATATATATTTGATTTATTAAATGGGAGATAGTCTCACACTAGGCAAATTCCTTGGAACATTTCTTTCCATAGCCTATTGCTTTTGTTTTCCTTATTTACTAAAAAGAAAAGGAAGAAAAGAAAAAATTATTTTCATGTACTTATGTATAAATATGATTTGCTTGACTGCGCTGCCTAAGTTCTTAGTTCTAGGTATAGTGAAGTAGCCATCAAATCTATTTCATTGAAAAGTATGCGCTAGTAAATGTAAATGATGAATCACTAAATTCTACTCCTGAGACTAATATTACACTATATGTTAACTAACTGGAATTTAAATAAAAACTTGAAAAAAAATACATTAAAAAAATTATAGTGTGTGGGGCACCTGGGTGGCTTAGTTGTTAAGCGTCTGCCTTCGGCTTGTGTCATGATCCCAGGGTCCTGGGATCGAGCCTTCATTGGGCTCCCTGCTCAGCGGGAAGCCTGCTTCTCCCTCTCCCACTACCCCTGCTTGTGTTCCCTCTCTCGTTGTCTCTCGCTGTCAAAAAATAAATAAAATTAAAAAAAATTATAGTGTGTGTATTTTATTTATTTACTTAAGGCTTTTTTTTTCTATTTTTAATTGAAGTAAAGTTGCCATACAATATTATATTATTTTCAGGTGTGCAACATAGTGATTTGACAATTATATACATTATGAAATGTTCACCACCATAGGTGTAGTTACCATCTGTCACCATACAAAGTTATTACAGTATTATGGACTATATTCCCTATGCTGTACTTTTCTTTTTTTTTTCTAATTTTTTATTGTTATGTTAATCACCATATATTACATCATTTGTTTTGGCCTATACTTTTTTTTTCACCATTCTTTTTATTGTTATGTTAATCACCATATATTACATCATTTGTTATGCTGTACTTTTCATCCCTGTAGCTTATTTATAACTTGAAGTTTGTTCCTTTTTTTTACTCAAGTATAATTAACTTACAATGTTATATTAGTTTCAGGTGTAAAATATAATGATTCAACAATTCTATACATTTCTCTGTGCTCATCAAGATAAGTATACTTTTTTTTTTTTTTTAAGATATGTGTACTGTTAATCCCCATTATCTATTTCCACCTTCCCCTCACCCACCTCTCATCTGGCAACTACCAATTTGTGTTCTGTACTTACAAGAGTCTGTTTTTTGTTTTGATTCTTTTTTTTTCTGTTTTCTTTGTTTCTTAAATTCCACACATGAATGAAATCATATGGTATTTGTCTTTCTCTGACTGTCTCATTTCACTTAGTATTATACCCTCTAGTTCTGTCCATGTTGTTGCAAATGGCAAGATATTCATTCTTTTAAATTTGTGCGTTACCTGCTGAAAGAGGAACAATAGTTATCTTGGATTATTTTCATTGTTTCTACTTATTGTCCACACTACAAGATACTTCCTACCATTTGAATATATTAAGTTAAACATTTGGAATTGCTGAGTCTAGAGTGAAAAGAGACCTCCTAGTTTTTCTACTGTACCATGATTATTTGAGTAATCTGAGGCTTCTAGAGTTTGTGAGTCACTCAAATAATTAGTTAGTGGTAATCTTAGAGTTAAAGTGGACTGTATCAAAATGCATCTCTCTCTCTCTCTCTTTTTTTTTTTTTTTTGCCTAGAACAATGCTACCCTGAGCCCTAGATGAATTTGGATTTTATTTTATTTTTTCATTAGTTAATACATAGAACATGATATATGTAAAAAAAAAGATCATGTATGAATAAGAGCACCTAACTTAACAACTAAAACTTGAGCAGTACATTTAAATATGCCTTTATACTTCTCTCCATCATATCAAATAAAATGTACAAATTAAAGAATATATCATTTCTCTAGAGGTATCGACAGTTAATGTCATATATATCCATCTAAGCCTCTGTTTGTGTGTGTGAGTATTTAATTTTACAAAGGCATTTTCATACAGTAGATACTATTTTGCAGTTTGCTTTTTCACTTAATGATATATCATGGATATAAGATCTTGTCTGTGTATGTATTTATTTTAAAATAAATGTCTCTTTTTATCTATCTTTCTTTGTCCACTTATGCTAAGTACTTTTATAGGATGAATTCCTAGATGGGACCTAATGCTGATATTACTCCATTAGACTCTGCACCCCAGAGTTAGTGGGCCTGGAAACAGACATAGTAACATTTCTTGAAGTATAAATAAAATTCGTAGTGGCTTGGTTTACTCTGACATGGTAAAAGTAGGACTGTAGTTCTGCTAATACTTTCATATCAGTTCTTGGTGTAGGCTTTATATTAAAATTTAAGACCCATTTAACAAAATACTGAAAATCAAACTAACATGTCTTAAAAATATCCCACTTGATCTCTGGATGCTAAGGCCAGAACTCCATGAAAATTAATCCATGGAGCCTTAACAGCAAGTCTAGGGAGAGCTGTCAATGCAGATGCCTAGCACAGCCCGGCACTGTGGCTCTAAAGACTGCCCAGGGAGCAGGAGTTCTCAGTTATCTGACCTACCTCCTGCCCTGAAAATACATCAGTGTCAGACAGACACTGGAGAAGACAGAGCATTCCAGAACTCAGTCTAGCAAATCACACTCAATAGAATGCTGATTTGCCTTGTAGGGATTGGATTGAAGATTTGCATTTCCTCTTTTCGGCTGTATTCCCTTTTCTCTATTTTCTCATTTACACAATTATGTATTTCTTATTTAATGAGCTCTTGGCAGAGAAGTTATACCACATAAAAACATGCATTTTTCTCTTAGTGGTTATACTATTATATATAACATGTCTATGTATTATGTATAATACATAGATACAATATATATAATATATATGATACATGCATTATAATGTATCTATGTATTACACATAACATTATATTATTATTAGTTAATAATATAACATAGTATCTGAACCAGAACTATTTTTATTGTCGTGGACCAAAGAGTGACCCACAGCACCAAATTAGCTACACTGTAGTTTTGCCCTGTATCTGAAGTGTCATAAGTAAGTGGTTTTTTTGGTCAAGGCAAAATATTTACTATGGGTCATCAGTGTATACTGCATAGTAAGGCATTATTTGTCATGGATGGACAGACATTGGTTACATGAATATTTGGGGAGTATTTCTGGCAGGATTGGACCAACTTCTCAAAGAAATCCAGACCCAAACCTATAAAGCTGAGCTATGAGTAGTTTCTTGGGTAATCAGCCACATACCTGCTTCCCCTCCCACCCAATCTATCATCTTCTACATGCATACACACTCAGCACACACACACAAACATGCATACACATACAGAAGGTCCTAGTTATTTAAGAGTTCATGGAAATATTCTTCATTAACTTTTAGGATAGTGATACCCTGAATTTCTCTTTAAAAACAAACAAAACAAAACAAAACAAAACAAATAAATACTTCTTTGTTTTATCCTAATTCCAATAAAGCATTTACTTTTCCTAAGACTAAATTTGGGGGTGATCACTGGGTTATGGAAACTACAAACATTGTTTTGTTTATGCTCAAATTTGTAATAGAAATAAATGTCCAATTAAAAGGAATTTGCAGTTTTATTTTAGAGACATTTTATGGTTCTGCATTGGTTGTACAACATTCTGGTTGTAGAAGAATTGTATAGAATGGCTCAGAATTGATGTGGCACAGAGCACAATCATCATATGTCTAGATTTCTCTCCTGTAAGAATTCTGAAGGATTTGTGTACTGAGACAAAGCAAGAATTTGGTCTTATGGAGCTCTCTGCATTTTGATCAAAGATATGCCTTGCCCTTTTATCACAAAGTGAGAAATTGTATTTTGAGAATACCATAAAATACCATAAAATACCATACCCATCTTACTTAAAATTTGTCAGCAAGTCCTTAGTCCTTAGCTTTCAAAGTAACAATTTGACCTTAATATCTTACAAACATGTACAGCATTACATAAAATGAAATAAGAAAATCAAATTGTTTCATTTAACTTTTCTTAGATCAGCAGAATGAAATAGGATTATGGAGACCTAAATAAAATCTACTTATTCTTAAAACTAAATCCTATCTTTTGGAAAGAATCTGTGTCACTGCAGTGGCACAGATTCTTTCCATAGAAATTCTTTCTGCTTCCCTCCAAAAGTTTAAACTAAAACTACTCAGTAAAAAATTTTGTCCAAATATCAGGTGGAAGAGTTGGAGCATAGTTAAAGGTAACATAGAGATGTGATTTGTTCTATTATTGAAATATGATAGTTGCTAATCTGTAATTTATTTCTAGCCTTTTAAAATATTGTCTGTACTTGAGCTTTTTGAAAAAAACGTATATTTGCTTTTAAGATGGTTGATGTGTTTACCTCAATATGTGATATTTAAGAGACCACTAAATATAATGTGTTTTAATATCACCCCCCCAAAAAAATGTGTATTTTCTCCTGTGCCAATATGACAGCTCTGGAAGAGAACATGTTACTGTTTACTTAGAACAAATAATAATTGTGCCAACTTCCCTTTGCTCGAATTCTTATCCCTAGGGTGGTACAATGAGAACCATATATGATCCTACACATAGTGGGGTCTATTGCATGTGAGGAGCCCCCAAAATGAACTCAGGCAATTAGAAAGAAAAGAGAAGCAGCTGTCCCCCCTCCACTTCTGAGTCTCCTTAGTGACATAATGGGGAAGTGGTTCTTCTCTCTGGGGCATATAAATAAGTTTCTTCTTGAGGGAAATTAGACTAGTGTCTCCCAACTTCACAATGCAGAGAATGTCTTCATGGTTCCAGGTCTTATCCCCCTTCAAACATAAACCTATACCTCATGGGAGATAAATCTGGAGTTCTCACTATCTCTCAGTCATAACTTAACATCCAGGCTTGTGGTTTAGCCCAGATCCCAAGTTCCAGTATAATTATCTTAGAAAGCTCTAATTATGTAGAAATATGAAAAAAAATTTTTTTTCTACAGCACCTCATTTTCGGGGGAGTAACTTCCTATGTCTGCTGGGCCAGCAAATTTGTGGAGCAGTTTTTAAAGCCTTTTTTTCTTCTTCTTTTTTTCTTAGATGGTTAGGGCAGATGAGATATCGTTGTGGACATGGCTATCAAATATGTGGAATAATTGCATTATTAGCTAAAATCATGCAGGTTGAAGAACAATATCCATAGGGCAGTGGTTGACAGCAGGGACCATCAGGTTTTAGTACTTGGTCCCATTAGTTTCAGGGCTTGGTCTCAGCATTTTTGTCATCCAAGTAAGCAAATGGTTACGGTCAGTACAACCATCCTGAGAGTGACTGAAGAGAAGTAGAAGGAGATCAGACTCAGTTTAGAGCACAGTCCTAGCATGAGAGACCATTTTGGATCATAGTGGTAGATGTCTTTAAGAGTTATCTACTGTCATTGTACATCACAGGTAAATGCGTAAGATGAAAATAGACATTAAATGCTGTAGAAACATTAATCCTATTGACATATGGCCCACAATGAGGTCAACTATTGACCAGAAGGTAAGTTCCATGAGGTTAAGGACTTTTTTTTTTAATTGATATATTCTTATCACCCACAGAAAAGTTTTCTTCATAGTAGGCCCCCAATAAATGTATGTTACATGAATGAATGAACAATAGAAGGAATTAGGAAAAGTGAGAAGAACTCTAGAATCATCTGGAAGATGCTAATGTTTTGATATTACCTGATTTTGATTACTCTTGGTGCTTAACACTTTTGTCTTTTCTTTCTTTATTAAAATTTTATCCTTTGTTTTTTTAATGTATTTTAAAATATTCTATGTCTATAGACAGCTTTTTGCTTTAATGAATTACAAATACTGAGCTCAGTTCTTAAAATATGAGGCACCCAGGGGCACCTGTGTAGCTCAGTCAATTAAGCATCTGTGTCTGCCTTCGGCTCAGGTCATGATCCCTGGGTCCTGGGATTGAGTCCTATGCTGGGCTCTCTGCTCAGCTGGGGAGCTGCTTCTCCCTCTCCTCCCCGCTCGTGCTCTCTATTACTATCTCTGTCTCTCTCTCTCAAATAAATAAAATCTTTAAAAAAAATATGAGGTACCCAAGGGCTCTGTTTTGACACTATTTTCTTTCTTTACCTCTTCCTTGGACTATTCATTCCAATCCCTCACCTTAACTACTCACTAAATGCACATACTTTCTGAACTCTAGCTTTTACACACATATCTCTGCTAAGTTGTTCCTTGATTCTTTGTACTCAGAGTGAATAAAGCTGAATTTATCATCTTTCCTGACAGTATGTTTCTTGTCTTCTTCCTTTTGTGACTAGAACCAACATCTACCTTGGTACAGAAGCCCAAAACCAATTCCCCTCCTTTCTCTCTCCTCCTTTAGAGTTTGTTATTCAAAATCATTCATTCTCTACTTTCCATTGCCACAGATACTTTCTTCTTATTTCCCTGTCAATAAGTGCCCCCTTGTTTCTAGTTTCCCTTGCTTGCTTCCCTTCTATCCTGTATACTTTTGCCAAAAGGATCATGCTAAAAGGTAACTATCACATATTTTATTAAATTTTTAATTAATAAATCTAATTAATAAAATTAGTTTTCAAGATACTTCTCAGATACTCATAGTCTGAACTCTGTCTTTCTCGAAGGCAGATTTTATACTCTATCTCCTTACGCATATTTTGCCTCTATCAGTAATTCCTTTATCCTTTTACTTAGTAGTCAACTGTCACTTTTTTTCTTATTTAGCAATCATTAAATGAGGACCTATTATGACTTAGGGGATTGTTCTGGGAGAGGGAGATATAGCAGAGAACGAAACAGTCATAGTCCGTTTCTTCAAGGAATTTGCAATACAGTAAAGAAGATTATAGATAAACAAGATGAATAATTACAAGTGTAATAAATGATGTAAAGAAGAATTACACACTGCCTATAATAGGAAAGCTTGATGTAGTCCGTGATGTAAAGAATGATATCCCCGTGGACATGAAAGTATTCTAAGCCAGAAATGATGAGGAAGAGTAAAGTAGGTGTTGGCGGGGCGGGGGGCGGGGGGGTGGGGGCAGAGAACATCATTCCAGGAAGGGTAAAAATGGTGAGAAGACCCTGAAGCAGGGAGAACTATATCTGCCTGGAACGATTTAAAAGACTAAGTCCATAGAGAAGAGAACAAAGGGATGTGGCAACAGTCCATGCATGCCATGCTGTTCTGTGTCTCCCTTTCCCTTCTTTGTTGGACATTTAATATTTCAAAACAGTTAAAATGTCACCATCTCCTCTATGAGCACTTAATTTGATTTTTATCTGTGTTTTTAGTGCTTTAAGTCACCCTGTGAAGACTTCCATCATAACCTGATTTTATATTTCTCCCCTATTATGATAATGAAGTCCTTGTTAGAAAGCACCATCTGCATCCTTGAGGCTCTGCACAGCACTAGGCACATAGTGAAAAGTCGATGACTCTGTTTCATGAAGGAATGAATGAATGAAAACTGAACAGAATACAATGTGGTGAGCATGGGCACTGTGGACATTTGACTGTGAAGTACTATACCTACTATTAAAAAAATACTTCTAACAGTTCCTCCTACATCTTGAAGTGAGTAACAAGATACGCTGTAGGAATTAATTGGTATTAGAGTCATACTTGTCCATAGTTTAAACAATGCATCAGTATGTCAATCTCCCTGTCATATTTATAAACATTTAAGCTCCCCAAATGTTCAGAATCTCTCTGAGAATCAAATGGAACAGAAGCACAATTCTCTTTCCTTCAAGAAACTTTATAACAACTGGAGAAACTCTTTAATATGGATCTGCAGGGCTTATGTTATTTCAAATATAGTTTTACTCAGAATCTTGGAGAGCAACTGTTGAGCAAGAAAGTGCTTTGTAAAGAAACCTGTCTTCTACTCAAGCTGCCCCAGCTAACATTATCAACTTTGCAGGTAGGTCTTATATATATCAAAACAAACAAACAAATAAACTTCATTTATCCAGAAATTATGTTCTGTATCTCACACTGACTTGCCCTATTTTTTGAACTTATTAAATTTAGAATTTCCTTAGCATCCATAGTGGCTTGTTTCGTATATGTTAATAAAAACCTGTTGGTAGTCTGCATGCATTCTTTACATGAATTTTTTATACATTAATAGGACTTTGATTTATATTTAGGACTCACTGACCATTTGCTCTTTTTAAGCGGGGGTGTGGTAATCAATCATGGACCACTCTAAAAACATTTTATAAAAGCACTACAAGGTCCCAGCATAGCAGAGACTCAGGAAAAAAACACCATCCCACAACAAACGTTCAATTTATGCTCTCTGGCCTTTACAAATGAAATTTTAAGTGTTACTTAAAGATGTATATTTTGATTGTAAGTGCATTTATCTCCTTTATACTATGTATGTAGTTTTTCAATATAAACAATCATGTGCAAGAGAATTCTCTTAGACTTGAGAATTTTGTTGAATAGTTTGCATCCCTAAGGAAAATGCCAATCATTGACGAGGTCTGCACAGCTGCAGCCAATTCATACCACAAATAGAAGTTTTGTCGGGCACAATTTTGGATTATCTATTTAAGTAGGATGCAAATGACTAGAATGGTGGTGTGAATTCCCAGTTGGGAAGGGTGGAATTTTAATAGATTGTGGAGGCAGTACTTTTACATCACATGCACTGAATTTGATTCATTTTAAGTCCTTAGCAGAGTTACTTTCATTTTTTTAATATTTAAATTTCTTAAATCTATACATGCATATAATATATATTCACAGATATACATATAAATATATCTTTTACAATGAACTAAAATTAGTCATTTTTATAGGCTACACAGTTCTACATATCCCCTTATACAAAACTTACTTCCATTTCTACTTTTATTTCTATTCCTGTTAATGGTAGATAATATTTATTGAGTATCTGGTCTACTCAATTACACTTTACATTTATTATCAAAGTTAATTCTTATGACAAGTCTTTGAGGTAGATAATTCTATGCCCATTAAAAATGTATAAATTGGGATTCGAGAGGCATTTGGCAAATGGCCAAAACTTATATAGTTACGTAGCAGGAAGTAGGCCTAGGTTTTACATAGTTTTTCACCAACCACAAAACCAGAAATCTTTCTACTCTTTATGATAGTTATTTACTCTGTGGTAGGTACTTTTTCACACGTTACCTGAAATATTATCCTTGGCATTTAAGATGACTATTGTTATTTGCTTATTTATAGATGAGAAAATTGAGGTTGGGTCAAGCAAATTTCTCACGCAGATACTAAGTGACATTGTTGGGATTCAGACTAGGTCTATCCAGTATCCCGACATACCACACTCACTGGATGGTTATCAAGTGTTTCCTATACTTCCAGCAACCATACTGATCACTAGGAAAATATAATATGCTAGCTCTACACATTTCTGTTTCATTGAAGGTAATCTAGTGATAATGATTACTCTATCACTAGATTATTTTCAAAAAATCTATTGATACTTGATAAACCTATCGATACTAAATAAATATATTGATACTCATGGCCTAAATCTTATCAAATTTGAATCTCAGGATGTCATTACAGAATAAAGGAAAGGGGATTTGAGTTTGTTTATAAGACACGAGAAGGCTTCTCTTATGAAGTTGAAATTAATAAAAATTCTGATGGATGTGTTTAAACTAGCCTTGCAGAAAGGAGGAAAGGAAAAGCATTCACTGTAGAAAGAGAAATAAATGCCTATTTGGGGATTTTAAAGATATATAAAATAGCTAGTTCATGTAGCAAGGGAAGTGCGGCATGAATTAACCACAGAGGAAATATTGGAGACCAATCATGCAAGGGTGTTTGTAGGCTATTCTAACAATTTGAATTTTAAGAGCAGTAGAAATGAATAAATATTCATGTTTGCACTTTAAAACTATCAGTTTGTCTAAAATTTGAAGAAAAGATTAGAGAAGGATAAAATTGGTGATTGGAATGACAAGGAGGCTAAGGTTTTATTCCAGAATTCCAGAAGAAAGAGAATGGTTTCTTGAACTAGTAGGGTAGCAGTGGGGATGACTATAAATGGATGGATTAAATTCCTTTCTCAATACAGTAGACATTTTAGGAGCCAACTATATACCGGGCATTATTCTGGTTGCTTGGAACACAGCAATGAATAAAAAGAGGCAACAGCCTTGTTTTTATGACTTTTATTCTGGATGATTTAGGAAGCCATTAGTTTTGTACAGAGGGATGATATGAGACATATATTTACTTGAGTTTTACTAGAGTTTTGTGCAAAAGGGTGATATGTGACATATCTTTAGTTTTTACTTCCAAGGCTCTGGCTTGAGCAAGTAGGTATATATTAGCACCATTTCCTAAATAAAATATAGAACATTATAAAAGGCACACTTCAGGTAGGAAAACAATGAATTTTTTCTTTCATTTGAAGTGCCAGCATGATGTCCAAGAATATATTTACAAGAATAGTTTGTTTCATAGGTAGGAACTTTCAGAAGAGAACTCTGGGCTAGCAATATCATTTAGGGGTATGCTAACATTCGGCTATAATTGAAACCAGTGGATAACTGTCAAGGGAATGTATCACTAGTGAAATGAGGCTAAAGCTAAGACTGATCCCTAAGATATGCCTATGTTTGAGGGTCAGATATATGATGTAGAGCCAGCAAAAGTACATTCACTCTTGGTACTATGCATCCTGTGGGTTTGGGCAAATATGTAATGACATGTATCCATCATTATGGCATCATACAGAGTATTTTCACAGTTATAAAAATTATCTGTGCTCTGCCTAGTCATCCATCCTCCTGTGCCAGCAACCACTAAATTTTTATTGTCTCCATAGTTTTTTTTTTTTTTTGCCTTTTCCAGAACGTCATATAGTTGGAATCATACAATATATAGCCTTTTCAGATAGGCTTCTTACACTTAGTAATATGTACTTAAGTTTCCTCTGTATCTTCTTATGGCCTGATAGCTTGTTTCTTTTTAGCACCAAATAATACTGAATTGTCTGTATGTACCACAGTCCATTTATCCATTCACCTACTGAAGGGCATCTTGGTGGCTTCTGAATTTGGCAGTCATTAATGAAGCTGCTGTAAACATTGTAAGCAGATTGTTGGGTGGACATACGTTTTCATCTCCTTTGGTTAAATACCAAGGTATGTGATTGCTGGTTCATATGGTAACAGTATGTTTAGTTTTGTAAACTAAACTGTCTTTCAAAGTGGCTGTACCATTTTGTATACCTGCCAGTGATAAATGAGAGTTTCCATTGCTCTGCACCTTTGCCAGCATTTTGTGTTGTTAGTGTTCTGGATTTTGGCCCTTCCAATAGGTGTGTAGTGGTATTTCCTTGTTGTTTTAAGTTGCATTTCCCTGATGACATATATTATAGAACATCTGTTTTTTTAAGATTTTATTTATTTATTTGACAGAGAGAGAGAGAGAGAGAGAGAGAGACAGCGAGAGTGGGAACACAAGCAGGGGGAGTGGAAGGGTTCCACTCCTGCCCAGCAGGGAGCCCAATGCGGGGCTTGATCCCAGGACCCTGGGATCATGACCTGAGCCAAAGGCAGACGCTTAGCTTAGCTTAGCTTAGCTGAGCCACCCAGGCGCCCCTAGAACATTTCTTCATATGCTTATTTGCCATATGTATGTCTTCTCTGGTGAGGTATTTCTTAAGGTCTTTGGCTCATTATAAATTAGTGTGTTTGTTTTCTTATTGTTGAGTTATAAGAGTTCTTTGTATGTTTTGGATAATAGTCCTTTATCAGATGTGTCTTTTGCAAATATTTTCTCCCATTTTGTGGCTTGTCTTCTAATTCTCCTAACATTATCTTTCACAAAGCAGAAGTTTTTAATTGTAATGAAATCCAGCTTGCCAATTATTTCTTTCACAGATCATGCATTAGGTGTTGTATCTAAAAAATCATTGCCATACCCAAGGACATCTAGGTTTTTTTTTTCCCTATATTCTAGAAGTTTTGTAGTTTTACTTTTGCATTTTACAATTAGGTCTGTGGTCTATTTTGAGTTAATTTTTGTGAAGGATGCAATGTTTGAGTCTGTATCTTTTTTTTTTTTTTTTTTGCGTGTGGATGTCCAGTGTTCCAGTATCATTTGATGAAAAGACTATCTTTTCTCCATTGTATTGCCCTCACTACTTTTTATAAGATCAGTTGATTGTACTTAATGTGGGCCTATTTCTGATTTCTCTATTCTGTTTCATTAATCTATTTTCTGTTCCTTTGCAAATACTACACTGTGTTGAAGACAATAGCTTTATACTAAGTCTTGGAGTCAGGTAGTGTTAATCCTTCAGTTTTGTTCTTTGTTCTTTTTTCAATATTGTGTTGGCTATTCTGGATCTTTTGCCTCTCCATGTAAACTTTATAATTAGCTTTTCCATATCCACAAAATAACTTAATGGGAGGATTATTTTTCAAATAGGTTAAATACTGTTTTATTAAATAATAAAAAGGACAGAAAATAATAAATGGTTTTAGCAATATCTAGGTGATTAATTATATTAACCAGGATAATTATAGTGAAGCATTGGAGATGTAAGGCAGAGTAAATTTGTTAGGGAAATATAAAGGAGGGTGAGAAGTGAGAATGGAGAGTATAGACAACTCTCTGACATTGTGAAGAGTAAGTAAGCAGAGAGATGTGAAATAGTTGCTAGAATATGCTGTGGGATCCAGGATCCAGACTGAGGTCTGTCAAAACTGCAGTGTACTTAGTATACCACCTCTAAAATATAGTACACAACAGAAAATAATTGAGTTTTCCTCATAAAATCTAGGAACTGACAGTCTTAAGTGAAAACATCGTAGAAAAAAGGAGAAAAGGTTTAGTCATTAAATATGTCTGTGTTTGAATCCTTGGTCTGCCATGTTAAATTATGTGATCTTAAGAAGTTACCTAAATTCTCTTTGAGCCTTGTTTTCCTTATTTGTAAAATGGGGAAAATAATATTATTTTATGGGATTGTTGAATGGATAAATGTGGTAGTATACCCAGTGTGCTTAGCAAAATACCTGGCACTTGGTAAATGCATAGTAAGTGATAGCTTTCCTTATGACTATGGAATACCATCTTAAGGGAATATCACACGTGTGTGATGCTACCTTACTGTTAACTTTACTGTTGTTACTAACCAGGACCCATCTCCCCTTGCAGCTGTGGCTTCTCCATATCTGTTTACCTTTGGTTTGTACACTTATCCTTGATCAAATGCCCTAGATAGGGAGTAGATCAGCTTTGTTTAACCTAGGATACAGAAAGTATGGAACTAAAGTAGCTGAGATCATTTTTTTAAAATACAGCTTTATTGAGATACACAGTTTCTATGGATTTGTCTATTCTAGACATTTCATAGAAAATGAATTATATAATATGTAATCCTTGTGACTGGTTTCTTTCACCTAGAATAGTATTTTTCAAGGATCATCCATGTTGTTGTATGTATCATACTTCATTCCTTTTTATTGCTGGATAATATCTCATTGGATGAATATACTACATTTTTGTTAATCCACTCATCAGTTATTGGACATTTGTATAGTTTCCACTTTATGGCTATTAGGAATAATGCTACCATAACATTTGTAGAAAAGTTTTTTCACAAATACATGTGTGTGTGCGTGTGTGTGTGTTTTTCATTTTAGTTAGTTAACATTAGTGCAATGTTAGTTCCTGGGTTTGAATTCAGTGATTAATCATTTACATACAACACCTAGTGCTCATCACAAGTACCCTTTTTAATACTCATCACCCATTTAGGCCATCCCCCACCTGCCTCCCTCCGTCAAACCTCAATACAAAACATATGTTTTTATTTACCTTGGCTATATACCTAGGAGTGGAACTGCTGGATCAGTGATAATTCTGTATTTAGCTGAGCAACTGCCAGACCATTTTCCAGAGTGACTGTACCATTTTAATTTCTAAATCAATGTATGAGAGTTCCAGTTTCTCCATGATCCTCATTAACACTTGTTATTGTCTTTTTTATAACCATCTTGGTGAGTATGAATTAGGATATCATTGTGGTGTTGATTTGCATTTACTTGATGGCTAATGATGTTGAGCAACTTTTCATATGGTCACTGGCCATTTGCATACTTTCTCTGGAGAAATGTCTATTCAGATTCTTTGCCCATGTTTTTTTAAATTGAGATTTTGCCTTTGTATTATTGAGTTGTATGGATTTTGTAGGTATTATATTTGTATATTCTAGATGAAAATCCATTGTCAGCTATGTGATTTGTAAAATTTATCTCCCATTTTGTGCATTGTCTTTTCACATTCTTGATGGTGTCTTTTCCTCTGATCATTTTTTAAAAAGGATCTAAGAGTGGGGTAGGCAAATGAAAGTTTATGGACTACTCTTAAGCTGGTCTGGAGTAACTCCACAGTATTAAATTTTTCATGATGTAGGAATGAAATGGTGTTCATACAAATGAAGTGGCATTTATAAAACATACAGATTTAATCAGGACTGGAATGATTGCAGTGCCTTTGTCCTTTCCTCTGATTTCTCACAGTGGCTTTGTGGAGGTCACACATAGGTATTTAATGTGAGTCCAGGAGTAAGCCTCTCTATGTCCTTTATCCTTGGTCTCCTTGTAATTATATACTGCCTAAAATTCAATGGAGGGAGGACAGAATTTATCACTGTCACTGCTGCCAGTGTCTTCTAGGAAAAATAGCTTCTCTACCTATCGTGCTATCTCCTAATTTCTTCTTTATTATTTAATACAAAAATGAGAAGAGTACCCTTAATATCTTGATTACTGTGTCAAGCTCAGTCTCAAGTAGAACCACAACTGTTACACTAAGTAAATTATTCAAGGTGATTGAAAAAATAGCAATGTAGTGAGGCATTCCATTCTAAATAAGAATATAACAAGAAATATCAATAGCTTTCATCTGGGGAAACTTTGAAGACTCCACCTCTCACTCCCTTGATCACAGTCTGGGGAGTAAGATCTTGAAAGTCACCACTAGTGTGAATGTGCTTGGGTGGAAGCATCAGCTCTGAACTCAATCAAGAGAGATCAGTTTGGTTTGACTTGTCACTGACTTGCTTTAGGAATTTATGGACCTGTGTAGAAGGTGGCTTACTTGTGTCTTGGTTTGTTCTTCTCTAAAGTGGTAAGAATGCTTTTTCTAGTGGACAGTGTTGATCTCTGGCACAGTTAACTGGAAAGCCAGAGGTTTGGACAATGAAATGACTTGTGTTTGAAGGCAACTATAGCCTTCTTAAAAGATTGATTTCTTTTGTGTCCTTAGCTCAGTATCTGAAAGGGAATATGCCCTTTATGCTTAATAGGTGTTATTGATATTACTATTACTAAGGTCTTGAATTAATGGAATGTGCTTTTTAAGTCATGATTTTTTCATTTGAAATTTTGGATTAATCAAACTTGTTCACAATGTATGAGTCAGTTCTAAATCTTTAAAATACCAGCAAACATCAAGTTAGTGAAAATATAAACATATTATAACCACCAACAATCAAACATCTATCACTTCTTTCCCTACCCTTACCTTGTTCCACTCAAATTCCATCTCTATACTTCCTCTGAATATGATCTTCCTGGAATAGAAATCTGATCAGATTATAATAGCACCCAACAATATATATGTATAACTAGTTTAGTCAATAAAAGTTTATTCATGTAATCTTAGGCTTAAATTAGGCTTTTGTCTATATATATTGATATATATGTAGATATGGCTATATATATTGATATATATATGTAGACATGTCTATTATATATAACTAGTTTAGTCAATAAAAGTTTATTCATACAATCTCAGGCTTAAATTAGGCTCATCAGGGAAAGTTCCTATTTTGTTTGCATGTCCTAGTCAGGTTTACAATGGTATTGTTTTGAAAATGTCATAGAATTTTTGGATGATGATATGAAAATTTGTTGACATTTGAATTAGCATTTTCTCTGCAAAGTTTAGGCTGCTTCTTCCAAGCAAAACTCTGGAGAGTTTTAAATATCAAAGAGCACTTCAGTTATGTGTTGTTTAGCTAAGAGTTAAATATTATAAAATTAAATTCAAAGTAATTGATAAATCGTTGACACTTTTGAAACAAGACAACTCAAATATAAATGCAATTTTCAAGGTCAACAATGAATAGACTAACTTGATGGTCATAATTCTGCATAAAAATGCCACACTCTGATATTTTGTGAAGGGTTCATTTTACTTGAGTTTGCACATCAAGAAGCAAGTGTTATGCTAAGCAGTTCTAGATCTCATTGTATTCTTTTTTTTTCTTTAAGATTTTATTTATTTGACAGAGAGAGACACAGTGAGAGAGGGAACACAAGCAGGGGGAGTGGGAGAGGGAGAAGCAGGCTTCCCGCAGAGCAGGGAGCCTGATGCGGGGCTCTCGATCCCAGGATTCTGGGATCATGACCTGAGCCGAAGGCAGGCGCTTAATGACTGAGCCACCCAGGTGCCCCGATCTCATTGTATTCTTGACTGTTAAGAGTCAAGATCGCTGTAGTGTGTGTGTATCACTTGCTCTAGCACAGGGCTGATTTGTTACAGCAGAGTGGAGCTAAAGCAAGAGGGGTCTGGGAGTTCCGAACACTCTGCAGGAAGTCTCTAGGAAGTTCGAGAAAATCCAAGCAGAGCATGCTGGTGAAAAGATAGGCTCAACACTTCTCTGCTTTCTTACAAATTTGCCCAGTGAAGCTCGTTACCCTTTGTCACATGTAAGTCCAGATGTTTCTCTCTCCCACCCACTTTCCGGAGTGTGTACTTTCCAATTCCAAGGTAAATAATTTATAAATAAAATTGCAAGATATATATGCACTCTTAGCACATGACCGTGAAGTCAAAGGGAATCCCAGTTTTTACTTCAATAGAAATTGTATGTTGTTTTAAAATTAGTTTTGAAATTTACTGTTTTAGTTATGACTGTTGATTAATTGCTTCTGAAAGTGTACTTACATGAGGACTCAGAAGTAACTGTCAGTTATTTCTTATGAAAGGGGTAACAAAAAAGGATCAAATCTGGATTTTTTTTTCTTTAAATCACTAAATCAGATTGTTCAAAATAAAAACTTTGCTGTCAGAGGGAATCAAATTTAAATGTCCAATATTCTGGTAAATCGATTGTTAAGAGCTAGAGCTTTCTTTCTTTCCCATCTCCATGTAGATACTACTACAAGATAAGCAGTACTTGCATTTTGTTGATAACATGTCAATATTACATAGAATTCTTGTGTGGAAAATAAGTTTAACTGAACTATCTAGGATAAGGTGCATTCATATTTATGCCATAAGACTATTGTTAGAATTAAATCAGATTGATACAGAAAACACCCAAAAATGTTTTTGCCTTAGTGGAGTATTCTCAATGAAATACTGATTGTTTAAGTAAAAAAGAACTCTTAACCAGAAATCCTTCTCCCCTGTCTTTGTACGAAGAACTATATTTCTGAATCTGAATCACAGTTTTCTTATTTACTGTGTTGTCTTTGGCATGATAACCTACACAAAGAGCTATACTGAGGATTTAGCTAGAAGATGTAAGTAAGTACTTCCCACATTGTTCTGCCCAGGAAATGATAAATATATTTGACTTATTTTAATAATTATGATTATTACTTATATGTATATTTAAATTCATTACAAACCAAACCATCAGGCTTAGGGAAAATGTGAACTTAGGAAATGTTATTGGAAAAACCCTAGTTCAATACACAGATGATTGAACATTAAGTCATAAATTTTCTTTTACCTTTGTCCTAGTAATAAGGTTCAGAGATTGTCTTCATTTTATACCTTATTTCTGGTATCTGATTACTTGCCCTACATTCTTGTCTTTACATCTTTTTTTTCTCCCTGTTGCTCAGTGACAGCCATCTTACCACAGAGTCTTAAATCCCATTTCAGGAGCCCTGCTATTCACAGGCCACCCTAAATCACTGCATAATTCTGGCTGCTAGATTTTCTGTTGTCTGGTTTAAACTGTATGAACAGGCTTGTTATTCTGATTTTCTCTCTTTGATTTTGACTATTTTTTTCTCTGCTAGATGTGCTATCCTTGCCTGATGGAATTGATTTCATTATTTTCAGGGACAAGTGTTACTCTAGTCAGTCTGCCTTTGGGCATGAGCACATGCATGCATGTGTATGGGTGTGCAAACACACACACACACACACATACAAATCTGCTTGCTTTCCCAGCCTAGCCTGACCACCAAAACTTCTGAAATTTTTGTACAATAGCAGATGGCAGTACTTAATTTACTAAATTGAGATTCTTGCTGTGCAGTGTAAGCTTTTTAAATGCAAAAATATTTGTGAAAATTCTTTTATACTTATTTATGGGAATTCTTCATTCAGTTCGAGATAAATATGTGGTACTTAAGAATCGGGATTCTGGGTCAAAGCTTCTCATATTCCCATCCCAATTCTGCCAGTTACAAATTGTGGTAACTTGGCAAAATTATATGATTTTTTTTAATGCCTCAGTTTTGTCATCTCTTAATTGAGGATGTCATATTGCTGTCATGATTAAATGAGTTAATAATGTATGTAAAGCTTATCAGAACACTGTCTGGCACAAGTAAGTGTTCAACAAATATAGACTTTTTATTTTATCATATTGTTATATTTATGGAAATAGTCTTGCTTAAAATAAATATTAGCCTCTAAAAGAGACCCAGATTGTTATAATTCAATCTATAGAATCATTTAATTTAATCAATATTATTTAA
This sequence comes from Callorhinus ursinus, assembly GCF_003265705.2. Classification (NCBI taxonomy): domain Eukaryota; kingdom Metazoa; phylum Chordata; class Mammalia; order Carnivora; family Otariidae; genus Callorhinus; species Callorhinus ursinus. The sequence continues at coordinate 16,238,455 of NW_027397116.1, forward strand.
TAAATGGTATGTAATTGAATCAATATTTAATCTTTTGACTTGACATATTCACACAGGACAATATAGATTTGGAATTATTAACATGAGGCCCTTTGCATCCAATGGAAATATTCCAGGAATTCATGAGATTAAGAAGAAAATGATGATAAAAAAAAAAGAAAATGATGATTACATTTATTCTTGGTACTTAGAAAATTTATGAAAAAATATGTGCAAATATATTTTTCATTTAAATTCTATTAATTAACATATATTATTTGTTTCAGGGATACAGGTCTGTGATTCATTAGTCTTATAATACCCAGTGCTCATTACAGCACACCCTCCCCAATGTCCATCACCCAGTTACCCAGTTCCTCTACCCCCCCTCTCCTCCAGCAACCCTCAGTTTATTTCCTATAATTAAGTTTTTATCCCTCTCTGGTTTCATCCTGTTTCATTTTTTAATCTCTTCCTCTATGATCCTCTGCCTTGTTTCTTTTTTTTTTAAGATTTTATTTATTTATTTGAGAGAGAGAGAATGAGAGATAGAGAGCACGAGAGGGAAGAGGGTCAGGAGGAGAAGCAGACTCCCTGCTGAGCAAGGAGCCCGATGTGGGACTCGATCCCGGGACTCCAGGATCATGACCTGAGCTGAAGGCAGTCGCTTAACCAACTGAGCCACCCAGAGGTGCCCCTCTGCCTTGTTTCTTAAATTCCACATATCAGTGAGATCATATGATAATTGTCTTTCTCTGATTGACTTATTTTGCTTAGCATAACACCCTGTACTTCCATCCACGTCATTGCAAATGGCAAGATTTCAAATTTTTGGTGGCTGTGTAATATTCCTGTGTGTGTGTGTGTGTGTGTGTGTGTGTGTACACCACATCCTTTTTTTTAAAGATTTTATTTATTTATTAGAGAAAGAGAGACAGTGAGAGAGAGGGAGAGAGAGAGAGAAAACAAGCAGAGGGAGCAGTGGGCAGAGGGAGAGGGAGAAGCAGACTCATTGCTGAGCAGGGAGCCCAATGTGGGGTTTGATCCCAAGACCTTGGGATCATGACCTGAGCCAAAGGAAGATGCTTAATGACTGAGCCACCCAGGCTCCCCTACCACATCTTCTTTATCCATTTATCTGTTGATGGACATCTGGGCTCTTTCCATAGTTCAGCTATTGTGGACATTGCTGCTATAAACACTGAGGTGCAGGTGCCTCTTCGGATCACTACATTTGTATCTTTGAGTTAAATACCTAGTAGGTTACAGACCTCTTGTCCTGAGCTGCTTTCAGGATTTTCTTTTTGTCTCTGAGATTTGTAAGTTTCACTATTATATGTCACGGTGTAAGTTTCACTGTTATATGTCACCATTATATTTTTATTGATTTTGAGGGGGATTCGCTGTGCCTCCTGGATTTTGATGCCTGTTTCCTTTCCCAGATTAGGGAAGTTCTCCACTATAATTTGCTCCAATATACCTTCTGCCCCTCTCTTTCCTCTTTTCTGGAATCACAATTATTCTAATATTGTTCTGCTTTATAGTAACACTTATCTCTTGAATTCTCCCCTCATGACCCAGTAGTTGTTTATCTCTTTTTCTCAGTTTCTTTATTCTCTATGGTTTGGTCTTCTATATCATTAATTCTCTCTTCTGCCTCATTTATCCTAGCAGTTAGAGCCTCCATTTTTTATTGCATCTCATTAATAGCCTTTTTGAGTTCAACTTGGTTAGATTTTAGTTCATTTCTCCAGAAAGGGATTCTCTAGTGTCTTCCATGCTTTTTGCAAGCCCAGCTAGTATCTTTATATCGTTATTCTGAACTCTAGGTCCGACATCTTACTAATGTCCAGACTGATTAGGTCGCTGGCAGTCAGTACTGCCTTTTGTTCTCTTTTCTGAGGTGAGTTTTTCCATCTTGTCATTCTGTCCAGAGAAGAATAGATGAATGAGAGAACACAATACTAAAATGGCAACAATGACCCCAGAGAAATATACACTAAACAAATCATAAGAGACCCAAAACTGGGAAAAATGGGAAAAAGGGGGAGAGGGACAGAGAGAGAGAGAGAGAGAGAGAGGGAGGGAGAGGGAGGGAGGAAAGAAAAAAAGAAAAAAGAAGAAAAGAATATAACCAGACAGGTGAGCAGAATAGAGCAATGCAAATGCACTGGATTCTGTGTGTATTTTGGTCTTTTTTTTAGAAAACTAGATCCCAAAATGTAAAGAAAGAAAAAATTTATATATGTACAAAAATAAAATTAAATACAATGAAAGGATAGAATGTAACTGTAAAAGTGGAAATTAAAAGACAAAAAAAAAACAAAAGAGAAATAAGACAACAACAACAAAAAGTAAGGGCTATAAACAGGTGAACAGAACAGAGAAATACAGTATCTCCTGAATGTATTTTGGTCAGTTTGTTAGAGGAAACTACATCTCAAAATTATAAAGAAAGAAAAACTTATTTATACAAAATTAAAATTAAATACATTGAAAGGTTAGAATGTAACTGTAAAGATGAAAATTAAAAATGACTTTAACAAACAGAAAAACAAAAACAAAAACAAAAAACGAACAGAAGAAAAAAAAAGAGAGACTATGATCGGACAGGTGAATAGAACAGAACCATACACTAGATTTTGGGTGTATTTTGGTCTGTTAGAAGAAACTGCATCCCAAAATTTTAAAGAAAGAAAAAAAAAATATATATATATATACACAAAAATAAGATTAAACACAGTGAAGGGATAGAATGTAACTGTAAAAATGAAAATTAAAAAAAATTTGAAAATAGAGTTGATAAAATAAGAAATTGGTTGAAAACAGAAAGAAAAAATTTTTTAAAAAAGTAAAAATAAAAATTAAAGTTGAAAGACTAAAGACTCATGGAAAAAAAGCCATGAATTCTATGTGCTGTATTCCCCTAGCACTGGAGTTTTGCTGTTCTCATTGATGGGTAAACTTGGTCTTGGCTGGATGTTCTTGCAGATCTGGGGGAGGGACCTGTTGCAGTGATTCTCAAATGTTTTTGCCTGAGGCGGAACTACACCGCCCTTGCCAGGGGCCAGGCTAAGTAATGTGCTCCAGTTTGCTCTCTGCGGCTTTTGTTCCCTGAAGGCTTTTCCTCACAGCTTTAGAGGATGAGAATGACAATGGTGGCCTCCCAATCTCCGGCCCAAAGCTGAGAGCTTGGGGACCACTCCTCAGTGGACCCTTAATGAAAAGCAGTCAATCTCTCCTGTCTCCCTGGTCTCCAGCCTCACTTGGTGCTTACCCGGCCTGTGACAGAGCGTTTCTGTCTCAGGCATGTGACCCTATTTTGATCTCCAAACCCTGCAGACTCCTGTGGCGAGCTCCTGTGCCGTTCCTCCCTGGGGGAGGAAAGGGAGTCTCCCTGTTTCTGATGTCTGTAGGGCCCCTGCTTGAAGAACAGTTGACTGACTGTGCTGCAGTTTGTGGTTTATGGCAATCCCGAGCTGGGAGCCCACCCCTGGGCTCACTCTTTGCAGCTGACTTCCCCACTCAGATGCTTGGGAGTTCTGCTGCACTCAGGCACCCCCAGTCTTCCTGTGACCCCGAGGGTCCTCAGACCACAATGTCCCAGCTAGTTTTCTGTCCCTGCTTAGCCACCTGAGCCACGTCCCTCACCAGAGCAGACTTCCAAAAGTTCTGATTTTGTGCTCTGCTGCTCTATCACTTGCCAGTAGCCGGCTGAGGAGGCTCCCTGCCCTCCGCGGTCTATCTTCCTGAATATAACCTCAGATTCACTTGTCTGCACATCCTACCTTCCAGACGGTGTTCGCTTTTTCTGTTCAGAGTGTTGCTGCTATTCTTTTCTTAGAGCTCCAGTTGAGTTTGTAGGTGTTCTGAATGGTTTGGTAAGTATCTAGCTGAATTCCTGGGACCAGATGAAATTTAGGTCTCCTACTCCTCTGACATCTTGGACTCTCTCTATTGTGCAAATATATTATTAACTCATTTTTTTCATGATGGCACAAAATGTAATTTTAAAGAGTCATATAACAATGATACCTCTAGAAAAATTTGCACTGATAGGAATGAAATAAAATACAAATATTAATATGTACCTTTGATTATATTGGGCCAAACTTAATTTGCAAAATATCTAAGAAGAAAAAGAACATTAAAATTTCTATATTGTTTAATTTAACTTTCAACATAAAACAAAAGTTGCAGAAGCCACCATGAATCTCATATAGAAAGATACTTACCAATGAAGCCACAATTCAAAAATAAAATAAAAAGTACAAAAAAAAAAAAAAGAAACACTAACTTTGGAGATTGTCATTATTAGATAGGCAGAGACTTTACCAAACTAAATTTCTTCTGTCACAATTCTGATGTGGTTGGAAGCGCCATTCAAAGTCAGAGCTTTGGAAAACCCCAACGTCTGGAATGGTCTAGCTTTCTTGAAGCTTAGAATAAAGGAAAAAAACTGAAGCAGGGCCTCTATAGAATGAAACAAACTTTAACATCACAAATATTCATTTTTATTACTATGAGGCAGGTTATAGAATAAATGGCAGTTGTGTTATTTGCTTTCAAACTCCAATGGAGTAGAAATCATGACATCTTATATCAATTTCTAGTTTCTAACCATTAGGTGACTGTTGATGTGTCAAAGAATTTTTTAAATCTGTTGGGATTTTAAAAGGCTATTGATATTTTCAAAATAGTGCCAAAATACTTTGCTAAAGAAATGTCAGTATGAAAAAGTCATGCACTTTGTGATATGATACACAGTTTTCAGTGCCTGGAAACATTTATTCCATCTGTATTTCTGTCTCTACCTATTCTCACTATCTCTCTGTATCTATATGTCTATATATTTCTTTATTTCTCTCTCTCTCTCTCTTTATCTCTCTGTATTTAGTGGGAGGATCATTCCCAGAACTATCATTGTTGAGAAATTCCTGTAGCTCTGTATCGTCATTGATATTCGGTATTATCTTTTATTTTTTTCCTCAAAGTTGTTGGTATAAAATATCCTAGTGTTTTACTTAATGTATATTTTTCCTTATCAATGAATTGCTCATTGATGTTATTTCTCTACTGGTATATATACTTTTTCCCATTGATTTATAATCCTTTTTGTATTCAAGATAACAATCCAATATTAATTATATGTATTGCAAATATCTTACTCCAGTTTGCAGATTCTGTTTTCAATTTTGTTGGAGAAGGTCATGTAATCAACATAAATTCTTGATTTTAGTATAGTCAAGTTTATCAAACTTTATTTTGTATTTTGAGAAATCCTTTTTTTTTTCATTTTATGAAATCTCTTTCTATCTTGATTTGATATGCTCCCATGTAAAGGTTTTCTTTTCACCTTCAAAGGTTTACTTTATCTGAAATTGATTTCTTATGAGAATGAGAGACAGGAATCTAATGCCATTTTTTTCTATATGGATAATCAATAGTTTCAGATCACTTATGCAAAAATCCACAAGTCACAATAATGCACGCTGGGTTATAAATCAAGTTTCTATCAATATGTGGATTTGATTATGACATTTTTATTCTCTTCCAGTAGTTTTTGCTTTTATATGCCTGCATCAACGTTATGCTACCTTTACCCCAGCTTTTTATAAACCTTGTTATCTGATAAGGAGTATTTCTCTTTGGCTTTCTGCCTTTGATATTCTTTGTTACCTTATATAAATTCTAGTTTTATGTAGTTTGTCATATTCTACCAAATAAACAAACACATAACTTTAATATATCAATTGCCATTGCATTGACTCTATAGATCAGATTGGGAAGTGTTGGTATGTTTAAAATATTGATAGTTATTATTTACAAATATATATTTTATATATATTTTCTTATTGTATAGTGCTGGTGAAAACAGAAGTGCAATTGAATTTGTAAAAAAGCTAAATGTATAAATTCTAATAATTTATTTGTAATTACTTTTCTTTTTTCTATATACACAATATGATTATGTTATAATAATGAGAGTTTGAGTCATTCTTTCTAATCCTTTTAGTTATTTTTTCTTACCTAAGAATATTTAGAACCAGATTCAATAAACTTTCTTATTCAAAGGAGCATCTCTAATATTCTACCATTAAATTCTATGTGTTTATGTATGTGTGTGTGTGTGTGTGTGTATATATATATATATTATATTTGTATATATACTTGCATTCATGTATGTACATATATACATTAATATATATATGCATATATACATACATGCAGTTACTGAATTTCCTGTTCAGTTTTAGTTTTTCTTTTAGTTTTTTTTTAAATAGTAACCATTAACAATTCTGGATGCTGTATGATCTTTGTGCTTTAATTTTTAATCTGCTAATTTAAGTTTAAGCACTAAATGCTTGTCTAATGATAAATTTAGATAAACCTAATGATGAATTGACCATTATAAATATTGATGAATTAGTCTGTACTTTATTTTGCATTTTTCCATGTACAGTGTGAGAAACTGATAGTTTTAATTTCTTAATCTATTCTTAACCAGTTTTAGTTTCAAAGTTATATTGGCTCCATAAAATGAATTCTGGAAATGTTTCCTCCTTTTCTATTCCCTGAAAGAATTTTTATAGAGTTGAGATTATTCCTTCCTTGAATGCTTTGTAGAAATTCACCAGAGAAAATATTTTGGCCTGAGATTTTAATTGTGAGAATAATTTTGACAATTCAATTTCTTTAAATGTAATAGGAATATCCAGGCTTTCTAACTTTTCATTACTACATTTGGTGAGTTATAATTAGTAAGTCTTTTCTCATCTGTTTTCAAATTTATTTTCTGTAATACCCTCTTTATTTCTTCTTATTTTTTAAATATCTTCAACCTCTGCATTCATGTCTCTCATTCTGAATATTATTTAATATTGCTTTTTAAAAAATTTTCCTGAGCAACTTGTGCAACTGTCTGTGTGGTCTCCTTTGTATGAGTATTTTCCTCCTCCTCTCTTTATCACTTTCTTTCCTCACCTTATTTTTGAGGGGAGGTAAGAGGGGCCAATTAATAGTTTTTTTTTTTTGTCAAATTCTAAACTTGGATGTTTAGTTTATTAATTTTAAAATAACTGTTTTAGTTCATCATTCCCTCTTAAGTCTCAAACCTTTTATCTGAAATCACATTTATTCTATTTGAAGTGTACCCTCTAAAAATTACCTTTAATGAAATGTGTTTGTGGAAAATTGTGACATATTTTTGCTAGTTCTACATGCTAGCAATATTAAAGTTACTGCTCTGCTGTGTTTTGGCTTCCTTTTTTCCCCAAGTGTCCAGTTAATTTATTTTCTGACTGCTTTTATGAAATTCTATTTGCTTTTTTGTTTTGTACCTTTTTCACAATGTTTGTGGAGTTTTTCTTTTTTACCCTAGAAATTTTACTTGGTACTTTTAAAATGTTTGGTTATTTGTTAGTTTCTGTTCCTGACTCATATTTTGAATTTTTAATTTTAACTTCTTTATGCATAGTATAGTATCTTTCATTCTCCGTGTCTGAAAATGCCATTATCTAAAACATTTGCACACCTGATTCTGCCAGTGTTTTAAAATTTTATCAATTTTTAAATTGAAGTATTACATACATAGAGAAAAATGCAAATATTATAAGACAGAAGAATGATTTTTTACAAACTGAATTAGCACATGTAACAGAACCGAGATCAAGAAACAGGACATTATTGGCACCACAGAAACTCCTTCAGTACTCTCGTGGCATGATTCAGCCTCTCTCCCAGGCTGCTACTTTTCTCATTGCTATACCATACATCAGTTTTGCCTATTTTTATTCAATACTGACTTTTGTGTCTGTATTCTTTTATCTTTTCATTCTTTTGTGAGATTCCTCCATGTTGTTTGCTACAGTTGTGTTCTCTTCATTTCCGTGGCTGAAAAGTATCTTACTATATATATAGAATCTATTATAGTGCTGATGAACACTTGTGTATTTTCTAATTTGTGGCTATTAGAAATAGTGCTGTAGTTTGTATATGTCTTTAGGCAAACTTATGTATGCATTTTTGTTGGGTTTACACAAGGAAGAAAACTAATGAAACATAGATCTTATATATGTTCAGTGTAGTAGATACTTCCATTTTCCCAAAGTGGCTAAACCAATTGGCAAAAGCAATCCACACTCCCAATAGTATCATAAGAATTCCAGTTGCTCTACAACCTTAATACTTACTCTTTTCTATATTTTTAATTTTATTATTCTTTTTTTTAAAATAAACTTCTGTTTGTTTTAGAATAGTTTTAGATTTAAAGAAAAATTGGGAACAGGTTCTGGTTCAAGATGGTGATGTAGGAAGACTCTGAACTCACCTCCACCACAGAACACACCAAATTACCCCTATTAATAGAACAGTTCCTCCTGAAGAAGAACTGAGGGCTGACTGAACAGTTACTGAACAACCAAAGACAGAGAGATTGGCAAGAGAACAGCAAGAGAGATGGAGACACACCATGGTTTAAAAGGGTAGCTAACGTATATAGTCACAGCTCCAGCAAGCCAGCAAAAGTCACCAATCACAGTGTGCATAGTGGTCACCATACACAAGACCACTTCTTCAACTTTAGAACTGTTGCACCTAATCCATAGAAACAGACACAGAAAGTCAAGCAAAATGGGGAGATAGAGGAATAGCCTTCAAAAGAAGAAACAAGAAAAAAGCCTCAGTAAAAGATTTAAATCAAACAGGGCTAAGCAATATGCCTGCTAAAGAATTTAAAGTAATAATTGTAAAGATACTCACTGGATTGGAGAAAAGAATGACCTTTAATAATGAGATAGAAAATAATGAAAAGAACCAATCAGAGCTAAAGAATACAATAACTGAAATAGAATAACACACTAGAGAGAGTCAAAAGTAGATTAAAGGATGCAGAAGAAAGAAGCAGTGATCTGGAAGACACAGTAATGGAAAGCACACAAGCAAAACAGCAAAAAGAGAAAAGAATTTTTTTTCTCTTTAAATTTTTTATTGTTATGTTAATCACCATACATTACATCATTGGTTTTTGATGTAGTGTTCCATGATTCATTGTTTGTGCATAATACCCAGTGCTCCACGCAGAACGTGCCCTCTTTAATACCCATCCCCAGGCTAACCCATTCCCCCACCCTCCTCCCCTCTAGAACACTCAGTTTGTTTTTCAGAGTCCATCATCTCTCATGGTTCGTCTCCCCATTTTTAAAAAATGAGGATGAATTAAGAGATCTCTTGGACAATATCAAGCAAACAAACATTTGCACTATAGGGGTCCCTGAAGAAGAGACAGAAAGATGTAGAAAACTTATTTGAAGGGATGATAACAGAAAATGTCTCTAACCTAAAGAGGAAAATAGACATCCAAGTCCAAGAAGCACAGAAAGTTCTAAACAAGATGAACCCAAGGAGATCCACACCATGGCACATTATAACTAAAATGTCAAAGGTTAAATATAAAGAGAGAATCTTAAAAGCAAAAAAGAAAAAGTTACCTTCAAGGGAAAACCTATAAAATTATCAGCTGATTTTTCATCAGAAACTTTGCAAGCCAGAAGAGAGTGGCATGATATATTCAAAGTGCTGAAAGAAAAACAACAACAAAAACCCTACACAAAGAATAATCTACCCAGAAAGTTTATCATACAGATTTGAAGGAGAGATAAAGTTTCCCAGACAAACAAAAGATAAAGGAGTTTATCATCACTAAACCAGCCTTACAAGAAATGTTAAAGGTGGGGTGCCTGGGTCGTGCAGTCGGTTAAGCATCTGACTCTTAGTTTCAGCTCAGGTCATTATCTCAGAGTTGTGAGACTGAGCCTTGCATCAGTCTTTGCACTTAGCATGTAGTCTGCTGGAGATTCTCTCTACCTCTCCTTCTGTGCCTCCCACTCATGTGCTCTCTCTCTTTCTCTCTCCCTCTAAAATAAATAAATAAATCTTAAAAATAAGGAAGTGTTAAAGGGACTTCTTTAAGTGGAAAAGGGATGGTTATAATTAGACATAAGATAAATAATAATAAAAAGATGTAAAATATGACAACATATACATAAAATCTGGAGGATGGAGTAAAAAGGGAAGAGAAGGTGAAAAAGAAAAAAAATAGATTTTTTCTTTTTCTGTTTTTTTCTAGTTTTTTAAAACATGTTTGAACTTAAATGACCATCAAATTAATATAGACTGATATTTACTTAGGATGTTATATATGATCCTTATGGTAACTCCAAACTCCAAACCTATGATAGATTCACAAAAAAATAAAGAGAAGGAAAGCCAAATAAAACAAGGAACACTTGTGCACTGTTGGTGGGAATGTAAATTGGTATAGCCACTGTAGAAACCAGTATGGAGGTTCCTCAAAAAATTAAAAATAGAAATATTATATGATCCAATAATTCCACTATTGGGTATTTACCCAGGGAAAATGAAAGCACTAATTCAAAAAGATATATCCACCTCTATGTTTATTGCAGCATTATTTACAATAGCCAAGACATGGAAGCAACCCAAGTATCTATCAGTAAAAAATGGGTAAGGAAAATGTCACATATGTACACAGTTGAATATTACACAGCCATAAGAAAGGATGAGATCATGTCATTTCAGACAACTGGATGGATCAAGAGGGTATTATGCTAAGTGAAATAAGTCAAACTGAGAAAGACAAATAGCATAGGATTCCACTCGTAAATGGAATATAAAAGGGGCGCCTGGGTGGCTCAGTTGTTAAGTGTCTGCCTTTGGCTCAGGTCGTGATCCCAGGGTCCTGGGATCGAGTCCCACATCGGGCTCCCTCCTTGGTGGGAAGCCTGCTCTCCCTTTCCCACTCCCACTGCTTGTGTTCCTGCTTGCACTATCTCTGTCTCTGTCAAATAAATAAATAAAATCTTTAAGAAAAATTTAAAAAATGGAATTAAAAAAATGAATAAACAAAAAGAATCAGGGCTATAAATACAGAGAACAAACTGATGGTTGCCAGAGGGATTGGGGAAAATTATTGTAGGGGAGAGGGAGATACAGACCTCCAGTTATGGGTTGAATAAGTCATGGGAATAAAAGGCAGAGCATAAGAAATACAGTCAATGATACTGTAATAGTGATGTAGTGGGACAGATGGTAGCTATACTTATGGTGAACATACCATAATGTATAAACTTGTCAAATCGCTAAGTTGTGCACCTGAAACGCATGTAACATTGTGTCAACTACACTAAAAAAAAAAAAAAAAAAAAGGAAAAGGAAAGAAAGGAAAGAAAAGTTAGGAAGCTAGTACAGTGTTTATATATACTCCACGCCTAGGCTGCTAACTAGTTTTTATCCAGATTTTGCTCTTGGCAGCATTGTTTGTGTGTTTATGTGGTGCCTGGCATTGTTTTGTTCTTATCTTCAGATTTCTTAGAGTTGTTCTCATCAGAAAGGTCAGACAAGAAATCTAGTCCTCTGTGCTGCTAGACATGGAAGTTTAAATTCATTCTTCAACTCACTTCAGTATGATTGCAAACCTACCAGGGTCTTGTTGTCCAACCCAAATAAATACTTTTTTTTCGTATTTTAGCTTTTACCTAACAGCAGCTTTTGCCGGTCATTTCCTCCTTCTTTCTTAAAACACTCTTATCTCTTATCTTATGTTTTTTTTTTTCTTTTTTCTTCCACTGGCCACTCCTTGGCAGACTCTTTTTGCTGCTTCCTTCCTTCACAATCAGATCACTAAATTTTGGAATGGATCATTCCTCATATGTTCTGTATACCATCCTGCTCCAAGTTTTTAAATAGTCTGTATGGTAATCACTTTGAAACATATCAAGCACAGATCGCTTTGCTGAACTCCAATTTTTTAATCCAACTGCTCATAACATCTTTCACTTAGATATTTCAGAAACTTCTCAAACTTACTATATCCAGAAGGGAATTCTTGATTTTTCTCTGGTTTCTCAGTTCAGGACTTTATACATACTTTTCCTCTTTATGGAACAGTCTGACTCTTTGACTCTCTCTAATCCTCAGGTCTTATCTAAGAGATTGCCTGCACAGGTTGGCTTTTCCCTCCCTCAATAACTTCCAAATCTGTGCTCTCTGTTCTATTACTATGATAGTTTTCTTCATGGCAGTTCTTACAGCTTGCTGTTTCTGTACCCATTTCTTTATTTCATTATATTCTGTTAGGCATATTCCTAAGGAAGCCCCATGGGGCCAGATTCATACATGTCCTAATCATTGCTATATCCCCAGCACTTGACAGAATCACAATTAATGGCCCCTGGTAAATACTTAGTAGACATTGTTGAGTAATGCTGCTCTTATTTCTTAAGTCTTTTATAAGATGCAGTAAAGGGTGTCAAAGTCTTAGCAACTTTGGCAGGAAAACAAAAGCAGGAAAACTGAAGATTTTACTAAATATGATTTTGCTTGGAGAATCTTAATATCTTAAAATGCATTTCTTATTCTTTCCTGGCTTCCTCCAGAGTCCTAGGTTTTGCCTGTGATGGCACATTAGTTAGAGTACACGGGAAGAAGTGGTGTGACTTGAATTCGACTCAAGGAATATTGGAAAAGCTCAATATTGCTTTGCACAAGCCTATGCTAGATAAACAAGAGCTGTGGTGGGGGCATGGATTCTATTTATTAATAAACACTCTTGTGAGAAAGCATTTTCATTATGCATTTCCATCAGAAGAGAATTTCAGAATTGACTGAGTATCAAAGATAATGTGTGCATTTCCAGGTCAAGGAAAAATTCAAAATATCTCTTATTCCAATCACGGTGAGTCTTTCATTGAAATTTAGTTTGAGCAGAATTGAACTTTACTCTTTAAATTTATGAACACATTTTCAATTTACTTCAATTTTTAGCAGGTGGCTATTTTTCTATGTGACCAAAAGAGATAGCTAATCTCTGTAAAGACTGACTTAAATTTTAGCTCGTGTAGAAAATATATTTCCAATGCAATGAAGTTATTTTATTTCAGTTTGCATTTTGCTGAAGGGAAGCAGGGAAAAGAGAAGGGGAGGATGGAAGATGAGTTGGGATGGGAGTACTATAATTTTTTTCTAATGAGACTACCAAAAGTATCTCTCAATCAAAAAAGAAGGGATATTACTGATATTAAACCAGTTTTACTGCATTTGGTCCTATTTTTACCACATTTCAGCACATTTTTGCAGGCAGAAAATTATCTGGCCATTAAGGAAGTGTGTTTTGTTTCTCTGTGACTGGGTCTGTGGGAAAAGGTGTAATAGTTACTCTCTCATCTGCTCTCAAAAGCACTATTGTTAATTAGAGAAAGGTGAAGCACCATGCTGTCCTCAAGAATCAGTACTCATATGTTAAATGCAAATTAAGGTTATTTATATTTGTTTGATAACAATTATTTCAGTTATGAAATAATCAGCAAATTCAACCTTATTTATAATTTCTTATATAAAAAGATTATTTTATAAAATGTCATTGTTCATTAAAATTGTCAGATGAGTTCAAATAACCTTGTTTAATGCATCATAATGCTTTGTTTAAATTGGCCACTTCTTTGTAGGATGTTTGGCAAGCTACTTTGTCAACAACATGCTTAAGCAGGCATTCTGAGCATGAAGATAAAATTCTAGTGTAACTATAATTAAGAAGTCATAGGGCAGTCCAGTTTAATCATAATTGTCTAGCTGAGAGGGCATGGAGAGGCAGAGTGTGCATATTTGTATTTAAAATATTTCCTATTACTTATGAAGGTAACTGCAGTGATTTTACTGGACCCACCAATTTTTGAGCTCAAATGAGAATCTAAAAACTAGGTTACGGAAAGAAAGTAGGATGTAAAAGTAAAGAATTATAAGAATTTAAATACTAATTAAATTACTGCTATAGTGTTGTCAGTTCCTTCTACATTATTGTGTTAATCAGGAACTAATCTGCAATGATTAACATTTTATTCCATTTTAATATGGCAACAAAACATGCAGAATTGTCTTTGTAATTCAATAGTGATTATATGGATTATTATTTTCAAAACTCCCAACACAATTTTCAAGGAAAATTATGGCAAAATTTTATTTTTTAATTCCCACAAAAGGACATTTCAGTAATTTACTAAAATAACAATAAAAATTTTCATTTATGCATGCCTGACAAATATGACTCATGTTATTGCCTAATGTTTTTTTGGAATAATAACATTAATTGTGAAAATTTGGTGAATGAATGGACTAATCATTTTTATCAAATGACTAATGATATGACTAGATCCTCCTAGAGCTCTGCCTTCATTTCTGAGAACAGCTCCCAAATAATCTATGGAATCTTATTGACATTGCTTCATATATGATCATGCTTTTGCACACGAATAGATGCACACACACACTGAGATTTTTTTGTTTTTTTTCAGACATAGCAAAGTGAAACAAATCTATTTTGCTACATGTATATGTCATGATCTTTTTAAACAAATATGATTTAGAATAATAACAGAAATCAGATTAATTTATTTTTGGCAACTCAAAGTATGCTCTAGGACAAATAGAAAAGGACAAAAATCTTTGTGGGAAAATGTGCATAATATAATATAATGAAAATAAGCTCAGGATTTTAGAGCAGAAAGAATTTAGAAATATTCTAGATTGGTCTTTTCATTTTAAAAATAAAGATAATGTGGCCTATAGAAATTAATTGCTTTTTGGAAGAAGAGATAGCCATCTGAAAGTTTATCTGAATTTCAAGTTTCATATTATTTTTCCCTATTGTTCTCTCTTGAGTGACTTAATCATTTTATAGCACCCAAATAGCACTCAATATAGTCTCATTCATTCATTTATTCATTGTCTCTTTCTACTAGAATATAAGTCCCTTGAGGGCAGAATTTTGTTCTTGATCACTCACTGTATCCTCAATGCTTGAACAGAGTCCAGCAAAAAATACGGATGTTGAATGAATTAACTAATTATGAATATAACTTGTCATTCACTCCTTAAATTATTATAGTCTGACATCTATTGTGACCACCCTAAAGATAGTTCCATGGCAGAGTTCACCATAGAAATTTATTTCAAAATGCAAATACCACTTTTATTTTTATTCCAACATAGTCTTTGGATTATGTATTATGGGAACAACAATTTTCATAAAATAAAAGGTATGAGTTTTTAATTATCTCTGAGTAACCTGTGTGACCCCATGTGAAAGTACCACCTTAGTCAGGAGATAGTGTATTCACATCACCTTGTAAGTTTTCCATATGCTTATTTTCAATCAGTCATCCTCTCCCCACACGTAAGCACTGCTGTGATTTCTACTACACAGGTTAATTCTGTCTGTTCCTGAACTTTACTTAAATGGGATTATAGAGTATGTACATTTTTGTATCTGGATTATTTGGATCAAGTTAATATTTTTGAGATGCATCTGTGGTATGACATGCTTCAGTTATTTTTGCATTTTTATTGGAATGTAATATATCACCTCATGAATATACCAAAATTTATTATTTATTCTCCTGTTGATGGACACTTGGGCTCTTTTGAGTTTTGCCCTATGGTGATTAAAGCTGCTATATACATTCTCAGACAAATCCTTTTATGTGCATATATTTTCCTTTCTTTTTTTCTTTCTTTCTTTCTTTCTTTCTTTCTTTCTTTCTTTCTTTCTTTCTTTCTTTCTTTCTTTCAGGAGATAAATGTCTCAGTGAGGAATTCTTGGAGTATAAAGTGGTTTTATATTCAAATTTAAAAGATATTGTCAGAGTTTTTCAAAAGGTTGTATCATTTTATGTCCTCACAAGAACTAGTGAGGGACTATCAATTATTTCATATTTTATTCAATAATCTTTTTCTTCTTAGTCTCTTAATTGGATATTTAGGGGCATCTCTCTAATTTTTATCACTCTTAAATTTTTATCACTCATATGACAAATGATGGTGAGCAACTTTATTTTATGCTTATTGAACTTTCATACATCTTCATTTTTAAGTGTCTGTTGTTCAGATTGTCTAACCATTTTTAATGGGTGAGTGATTTGTTCACTGTATTATTGATTTGTAGGAATTCATATGTATACATATATATTTCATATGTTTGTTTATATATGTTCTTCATTGTGGGCTTTATTTTGCTTTTTTGAATTTAATTTTAATGAGCCCAATTTTGTCACTTTTATTTCTTCTAGGTTTTGCTTAGAGTTTTTTCTTTTATCTATTAAAAAAACATCTATCTCAAGGCTTTGTGAAGATATTCAAAGTTGTCTCCTAGATGCTGTATATTTTTAGCTTTTGCATTTGGGTCTATAAATCTATTTTAAATAGATTTCTGTGGATGATGTGAGGTAGGGGCTAAAGTAAATCTTTCCCCGTATAGATTTATAATTTTTCCAGCATGATTTGTTGGAAACACTCTTATTTCTCCACTGAGTTATATTGATACCTTTGTCAAAAATCAATTGACCATATATGTGTGGGTTGATTTTCATGCTTTCCATTCTGATTCATTGATTTAAATGTTTATCCTTAAGTGAGTAACACAATCATGATAGCTGTAGTTTTATGGTAGCCTTTAGAATCAGCCTGTAAGCCTTTCAGTTTTATTTTTCCTTTTCAGAATTATTTTGCTCTTTTAAATCCTTTGCATTTTCATATAAAATAGAGAATTAGCTTGTCAATATCTATAAAAGAAGTCTGTTGATTAGGATTACATTGAATCTATATAACATTTTAGAAAGCATTTATATTTTAACAATGAGTCTTCTTCATAAATATGGGTACATTAGGATAGTAGAAGCATTTTGTTTAATTTATAAATATTTGGAGGTTTTGGAGATATCTTATTGTTAATCATTTTATATTATATCTATTTTCCAAGAAACATGATCTGTGTGATTACATTCTTTGACATTTTTTTGGTAATGTTCTATGGCTTTGCATATGGTCTATTTTATATTCCTTATGTATTTAAAGTGAATTGAATGTGAATCCTGCACCAGTTTAAGAGTCTAAGAATGAGGATGAAGTCATTGTTTGATAGTGTTGAAATTTTCTAAAGCCAAACTTTCTTAAACATTTTGTTTTCTATTTACTAAGAGTGGGCATAAAAATAAATCTCTAAATATGATTAGAATATGATTATGAATTTTTATATTTATCCCTTTAGTGCTGACAATTTTTGCTTCATGCATTTAGAAATTCAAAGCTCTATTATTAGGTGTTTCAGTGAGAATAATTTCTGTTGACCTGTCTACAAGTTCAGTGATCCATTCCTCTGCAGTTTCCAATCTATTATTAATTACATGCAATGAATTTTTGGTTGCACATATTACGTTTTTCATTCCTAGTACTTGCATTTGGTTATTTTTAAAATTTTTGTGTCTCTCCTGCAATTTCCCATTTCTTTAACATTAAACCTATATGTTTCTTCAAATTCTTTAATATTATACTAAATATGATATTAACATTAGTTAATGGTTATTTTAAAATTTTTTTTAGATTTTGTTTATTTATTTGAGAGAGAGAAAGAATGAGCAAGAACAGGGGGAGGGGCAGAAAGAGAGGGAGAAGCAGACTCCCCCCTGAGCAGGGAGCCCAAGGTGGGGTTCCATCCTAGGACCCTGATATCATGACCTGAGCTGAAGGCAGATGCTTAACCTACTGAACCACTCAGGTGCCCCCTTAGTTAATGGTTACTTCAGTTGAGGTCATTTGTGGGGGCTAATTTCTGTTTCGTGATTATTTTTACTATAGGCCATAATTTTCTGTCTTTTTGGAAGTCTAGTAACATTTGAATCTATATTCATTATTTTAAGTTGGAGAATCCAAAAATCCAAAATCTTTATCTAGAGTATGGGGCTTTATTTTAGCAAATGCTTACATTAATGATGGTCTACTTCATTTCATGGAGGCTGGGTTGTAGCTTTATTGGGACAGATTTCTTTTGGTATTGCTTTTATTCCTAGAATATTCTTTCTGGGGTTTCAATGGAAAATTCAAAATGATTACCAAGCCCCTACAAATTGGTAGGACTTGAACTCCAAATGTAGTTTTCCAACCATTGAGCAACTGCTGAAATCTCTCACCAGCTTTTCAAGGTTATTTGCTCTTGTTTTATCCTGGCTATTGGGAGCCTTCCCTTCACATGCATAGTTCAGAAATCTGGAATTCCTTTCTTTCTTCTATTTCTCCCTTATACTTTTATCTGTTCTGAAAGTCCCAAACTTCATCTGTGATACCTCAGCCCAATTGGATGGCCATTTTCTACCAGATCTCTATTCTCTAAGTGCCATATAGGCTGAGCAGTACTCTCACAATAAAAACCTGGTTAATGGGATCTTATCACTGCTTTTCCTTTCTTTCAGTGTTTTTATCTGCTCCACTTTTAGCCTGCTTTTGATTTCTCTCCAGTGCCTTTGGGCTGTATATGTATTTATATTCCATAGTCTAGAATTTTTGCCAACATGGGGGTTAAAGTGATATAAGCTATGTTGTTATTATTTGAACCTGGGTCAGTATATAGAATGTGTTTTGAAATTATTATGTTTTTTGGTTTCTGCAACCTAGAGTTTGTTGATTCTCCTTTGGATCTTCCTTAAAATCCTCAGCAGCTTGCTTTCATCCACCATGACTCTAAATATTGCTGTTCTGTAGGCATCTGTCTTTGGTGTATACTCTGCATGTTCTTCCATGGCTTTTATGTCATGCAAAAGTGTTTATTATACCCAAATATATTTTCTTCTGTTTTATTCCTTAACTTTATATCAGTTGTCACAACTTTATATCAGTTGTCACCTATTTACTGCATATCTTTATTAGATTTGTCCCTCAAATTCTTTACTGACTTGGCCCAAATTCAGTGTCAGATGACCAGTAGCCACTATCATATTCTTTGGATTGGAGCCCTTGATTATTGACCACTGCCAAGATGCACCTCAAAATCTCTGAACTCAAAGAGACAGGTATGGGTCTGGGAGATGTGTGTGGGATTTTTCCCATCATGTTGGCATTTTAGTCCATGTCTCACTTTCTTGATTCCATTTTAATTTTTCCCTAGTAGCATGAGATCCAGAATCTTAAAGCAAGAGTGGGTCACAAATTCTAGGAAAATACGCTTTACTCAACTTTATGACCTGTAATTCCCTCAACAGTACATAATTACTCTCTCTGCAGATATTCCTGAGTCTTACTTCTGTAATACTCCTAATAAGACACCTGTCATGTTTCATTCACACCTGTCATATGTCATTCACATCTGTAATAATTCCCTATGTGAAGTACTCAATAGGTTTTTGTTGAAAAAGGTAATTCATTTAACAAATATTTATTGAGCATATACCTTGTATAGGTATTTGGAATAGAGCAATGAGGGGAAAAAGACAAAAAATCTCTGGTCTCTGGTATAAATGGACATTATATATGTGCCTACTTTTATAACTAAGCTATAGTTTATTGTACTGCTCCTACTTTCTTGATCATACTGGCCTGAATGATTCTGTCTCTGATCGTAGCTTTCTCTGAGTCACTCATCTTCCAAATCTCATGGCCAGTACAAGCACTTTATGTCTAAACATTGCTTAAAGAGTCAGGTTATTTTTACCAAAATATTCCACAATTATCATTGAGTATGTTAAGCCAAATGCATTTGATATTGCCAAATACTTCATAATTGATATATTTTTACAATTGCATTTCCTATAACTATCATTCAGAACATCCTTTTCTAAATATTTTTATGATCTATAGAATGTGATTTGAAAATCAAAGGAGTATAAAGCATTTTAAAATATTTCATTTCTCTTTGAACATGGATAATAACCTTTGAAAATATATATTTCTTGAAATGGTATCATTTGGTATGAGATTTTATTTTGTGCTAATAAAAGTGAAAGCAACTATCTGAGATTTCATATATTTCAAAATAGATTCTGTATAGTTGACTACAAAGAACTGAAAGGTTAACTGAAAGGACCTGTGTCAATGAATATAGTCACTCTTTTATGGTAAGGTGGCTTTATACTTTTATAAGTTTAGCAGAATCATTTTTTTTCTTACCCCAAGAAACTTTGTTACACTGACTTGCCATATTTTTAAATGGGAAATTATCAGAATTTTTTTCAAGGTAAAGGAAGAAAGATATAATAATAAGTAACATTAATCAAACACCTCTAGTACATTGAGAACATTTCATGTTTTTCTCATTTTACTGGTGGTTTAGAGAATGGGCTTTTCAGGAAAAAAAATCTGAGATTCAGTTCTTGGCTTTGCTGCTTCCTAGATGTGTGACTTTGGGCAAGTTACTTAATCTCACTAGTTCGTGGGTCTTTTATCCATAAAGCATGGCTAAAAATGACTTGAAAGGATTGTTATGCTAATTATATAGAATGCCTACAAGGCACAGTGCTATACACAGAGATGGTGCCCAATAATTTTTAGCTATTTTTATTACAAACAACATTGAAGGTAGGGTATTGTTTATCCTCATTATAGATGAAAAGACTGAAAGTTAGATATACTGTTACTTAAACAATTGTATCCAACTACTAAGGGACAGAGCTGAAATTCTAAGTCTAAACATTTACACTCTCTTATAGTTGATAGCTGCCTTCTGTTACAAGAGTGGAGTTGTTTTTTTTTTTTTTACCACTAAATCTGAAAGGTGGAAATATTTGTATAGGGACGGGGAACCATTTTAGATTTAACTGCTCAGATTTGACATGGTAAATGCTTGGCGACCAATGAGTTCAAAACTGTTCTGACACTAAATCACTCACAGAGTCTCAAAAATAAATTTACCATATTTGCCATCAATGAATTGTGATATATGAATTGTGTGTACACAAAAAGACACATGTACATACACAAATACACCCACATACACACTCACATTTTTAACGTTGGGCTGCCAAATGCATTATGCTTATAAGTAAAATGTTTACCCATATCAATTTTTTAGGACTTTATTTTTTTAGAGTAGTTTTATGATCACAGCAAAATTGAAAGGGAGGCACAGGTGTCCCCTGCCCCCTACGTGTGTGACATTAGCACTAATGTTATCAACATCTCCCAGCAGCATGGTACATCTGTTAAAACTGATTAACCTACATTGAAACAAAATCATCCAAAGTCCTAGTTTACCTTAGGGTTCATTCTTGGTGTTGTAATTCTAGGAGTTTGGAAAAATGTGTAGAGACATTTATCTATTATGATACATATTGAGTATTTTCACTGTTCTAAAAATCCTCTGTGCTCCACCCCCACATCATGTTGAAATTGGAATGTGAAATTTACATAGTTACTAATCTATATTATTAAATAGTAATTAATTAGTAATGATACCATAGACTGATAACTTCAGAAATGGTGTTGTTTCATCCCTTTAATCTTTTAATTTTAAAGTAAAATTGATTTGCTTTCAGAATACATTATATGTCTTATTTCTGATATACTGAATATAAATGATATTTTTCTTCAGAGGCTTCACTGGTAATGTAGAGTTCTTTTTTGGTTGTAATCTATATCAAATGAAAGATGTACAGTATGCTGCTATTCACAACCAAGTTTTCTTTTTTTTTTTAACAGAAAGGATAGGTAAGAATCCTCATCAATCTTTCTGTCTCAACAATCATTATAATAGTTTTTTATTTGGTTCACTAGTAGAGGTTCTACGAGACCCCATGTATACATTTTTAAATTGCAATTTGAATCCTTCATACTAAATCATTTTGATAGCATACTTTTTCCCTTTGGAGATTAAAAAACACAACTCTTGACTCAGTTTGAAGCAAATAATCCTTTTAATGAGAAGATGAACTCAGCCACAGCATTTATTTATTTATTTATTTATTTATTTATTTATTTATTTATAGTACAAGTGTGTTAATTAGAAATGAGTCAATGGTAACAGGAAGAGTTGATACCCAATTTAATTACATTTCCTTGAAATAAAAGAATTGGGTAGCTAGCACACTGTATTCTTTCTGTAATGCATTAAGAACAGTTTTGTATTATTAGTAAGAATTTACAATAGTTCAAGTAATAATTTATCTTGCATTAGATAATCTTTTCAGATTTAATTGAAGCTTAAGTAATGTTTCAGAATTTATATGATATGTTTGAAACTTTTTCAGAAAATGCAGAATTTTTGTTAAATCTACAAGGAATTTAGACAAAAAACTTGGAATAATAGAGCAGCATCTTATTAGTTAAAAAATAATCTTGAAACATTTTAAAGTGCCAAGGTGACTGATTTAAGAGCTCTATATTAATGGCTAAATTAGGTGCCAATAAAATTGTGTCCTCATAGGTCTAAACATTATACATAATCTGAATTGCCTTTAGATTGCATTTGAGGATCTAAAACTTAAGGATTAATGTCATCTATGAAGCTTTTCAATATTTAAAATCTATTGGAATGTCTAGTTCAGTGTTCATAATTTGATTTTGTCAATTTTTATAAGCCCTTTGTTTTATTTATTTACAATTTAGGAGAAAAATTATGAGAAAATTTACATTTATTCCTTCTTTAAAATAGCTGTTTTTACTATACATTTCAATTAAAATAAAATTCAATAAAAAAATTTCTCTCTTAGAACTTTTTTATCCCAAAGTATTGCAGTGCTTTTCTCCTACCAGAAATATTTCTCCTAAGTTTAGGAGAGCTGGGGGAGGATTAAATCTCCTCTTCAACATTAGCCAACATTCCTGGTAGGATTTGGTTAAACATTAGTGATGAAAAGATATGTTGTAAAGGGTGAATGGATATACAGTGCGTAATTTCAAATCTAAATGACTTGAAGAATGAAGAACATATTAATGTGTGTTATGACACTCAAGATACAATAGATACTAGAGATTAGTAGAAAAATATACCTATTTATTTAGTCAAGAATATATTTTCTTGCCCAGTATAATGTGAAAAAAATTAAAAATACTTTCAGTTATAAAATAAGTGAGTGTGTAATGTGTTGCCATGAGCATTACATTAAAGATTCTTTCCTTGGATAATGTGTTCTCATTTGATACCTGAACTCAGATATTTCTGAAAATTGATATATGCTGTTACTTGTGTGCTGGCCACAGTGATGACTTTTTTTGCTTTATTTTAAAATACCTCCCAAGTAATGTATATTTGAATGATACAAGTTTGAGGCAGTGATGTGACTGTGGAAGGATAAAAATTCAAAAAGAATTTATTTCTACCTTAGGGATTAGAGAAATATGATGTTTTTAGGGCACTCTTTTCAAAACTACCACAAAAGTAGGACACAAACAGCTCATCAATACATACTTGGCTAACATTGTTTCATGGAAAACAACGTTGACCTACAATGAGATTTTTAGGTTTAAAAAGAAAATATTGAGAAATGATTGATTTTTCTTTATTCTTTAATTATTTGTTCCTTTAATTTCTTTATTCTCAAGGCCATTTATCATGAATAATTAAATGATAGCCATTAATTGAAACTCAGGTTTTAAAGGCAAAGAGAAATAGAAGTTTCAGCTAATTGCATTTCTAGGTTTATTCAGTTAGAGAAATACTAAATTTAAGTCCACAGGATTTTGAAAATATATATATATAACCTATTATATATTATTATATGTTATTATATAAGGATTATTCATATATATATACATACATATATAAGAACATACATATACACACAAATTTGAGTATTTTAAAACTCATTTTCTTTAAAAATTAATTTTCCATGTTCTCACAAATAGCAGTTTGTCCAATAGTCAAAGAGATAATGAAATAGGGATTTAAATATGAAAGTAAATTTTGGCCTAAGACTTGGAAGGCCATGTTCCAGTCCTGATCATGGGAAACATCAGTAAATGTCCTCATGGAGGTCATTTCACTGCCTGATTAATGGGTTACTTATTTGTTAAAAGAGAGAGGTTAGATTAGACTTCTCTTCCAGCATTTTAATGACATGAAGTAATAATCAGAATTAAATAGTTAAAAAAGAAGTTCCAAAATTGTTAGGTGCTCAGTGAATATATGGCTTCTACTGTGAGTCCCTACCATAAAAAAAATTATAATTTACTTGTTCACATTATACTTTGCTACTTTGTTTCAATATATCATTAAAACATGAATGATAACATGAACACATTATAAATAGGAATGCAAGTTGGAAATTATAACGAGAGATTAATATCCTCTGTTTCTACCCTTTTCACTTAGAATATCTTAAAATTACAAGCATGCCATAAAATAATAAATCACTTTATAGTAGGTCTGGAAATTTAGAAAAGTATGCTGTAGGCGGGGCTCCTGTTCAGCTCAGCATGTGACTCTTGATCTCGGAGTCATGAGCCCCATGTTGAGTGTAAAGAGTACTAAAATATAAAACAAAACAAACAAAAAACACTTAAAAATAGCCAATTAACACATATTTTGGGGGAAAAACAAGTATGCTGTCGACAGAAGAACATTTTTGAAGAACTTTTGGAAAATCGAAAGCAAGTGAAATCATATTGCAGGAATGGGAAAAAGCAGAAAAATCCACAGGTCAAAGCACATTTAGCAAGAAACTACTATAGATGTAAAAAGCTATTCAAAAAACATTCAAGTTCAGAGACAGCATACACAAAAGAATCTGGAGGTTCAGGACCAGTTGTCAGAATAATTAATTAGGATTATATTTTAAGGACAGATGGGTACTGTACTCACCTTATCATGAGCAGCAAGCAGCAGTATTTACTCCAAGGTTAAATTTTGAAAACCACTTTCAAGTTGTGAACTACTCTCTGAGAAGGGCTCTGAGTATAAATCTTAGGGTTTGAGAAAGAAGCAGAAAAGAACCCAATGTAACCCAGACTACAACAAAGATAGAGGAATGGAATAGAAAAGGTGGACTGTGCATTCTACTCTTAGCCATCCAGCTTAAGCATTATGTATCACTTAGACTAATTCATATTCTGCTGAGACCACAGTGCTACCCTTCTGTTACATTCCCTTGAAGAAGAACTTTTATCATCAAAGATAAAGAGTCAATAAAACTAAGATTACAGGGACGCCTGGGTGGCTCAGCTGGTTAAGTGGCCCACTCTTGATTTTGGTTCAGGTCATTATCTCAGGGTCCTGCAATCCAGCCCCATGTCAGGCTCCATGGTCAGCAGAGAGTCTGCTTGAGAATTCTCTCTCCCTCTGCCCCTACCCACCCCCACTGCTCATGTGCTCTTTCTCTCTCTCTCTCTAAAATAAATAACATAAACCTAAAAAAAAAAACAAAAAAACAAAAAAAAACTAAGACTGCAAATAAACAACTAATATTTGAGGAAAAAAAATCAAGACACCATATTCAGTAATTTAGACTTAGGAAAAAAAAAAGTGTAGCATATACATAAGTCATTACCAGACAACCCTAAATTTTCAGTGGCATAGAACAACAATGTCTACAAATATGCAGTGTGCAGTTTTATTTCTGGGGCTTCTGATCTTTCTCATTCTCATTCGGTAACCCAAACTGATGGAATAGCCAATATCTAGAATATTTCTAGTAACAATTTCTAAGGAAAAGAGGGAGAGTGGAATCATCCTAGGATATTACTCATGCCACTCAGCTCACATTTTATTGGCAATTCAAGTCTCATGTTCACATTTAACTCCAAAGAGAGTGTGTAAGTGCTATCCTACTACATTCTTGGACAAAGGCGGGGGTGGGGTGTGGGGGGCGGAGAATACTTGTGGACAGCTCTACTGAGTAGCATATGAAGTATAGTAAAATATCCTAGGAAGAATTGTAAGTAAATCATATCCATTAAACAATACCGTGAAAAAAAATTGAGTTCTAGAAAATTAAAAATATAAACATTAGATTAATAATAATAAACTAATAATTTAATGGTTACTTATCAGAAAGGAAACAGGTATAAATTGGGTTCATGAGGCTGTAGATTGAGCCACATTGTCTTGTCAACTTTCTAATTCTTCCATTTATCTCTTAGACCTTTCTTATTCACCCATGTGGTATTATTAAATAGCTTTACCTTCTTCTCTAGAAGGTTGGAACCTGACAACCTCACATATCTCACAAAAACTCAACTAACACAGACTTACCATTGCATTTTTGCAGCAATAGTATTATTTCCACTAAAAAGAAGTCTCATTTAAGACCAACTGTTGAAAGAATAAGCCTCGTTCAGTGGACAGGGAGAGAAGGGAACCCACTTTGAAAGTTATCTTCAATTCTATCAGCATAGAGTTTCTACAGATTCTGTAGGTCAAGGTGGAGGTGGAGGGATTTTGGTGTATTACCAGGGATTTATTCAAAACCAAATATTTATAGACCAAATGTAATTTAAGCCAAATACTTATATTACCCCATTTAGACTAAATATAAGACTATCAATGAGAATGCTTCTGCTGACAAACGACTAAGCTCATGTGATATTTATATCAAGCCTCTTACTATTTGAAATAAAATTAATTTCTTTTATATTAAATCTCTTTTATATCTCTTTCTGTATTAATTTATTCAGGGTAGAAATCTTATTCTATCCATAACATGGATAAGAAAAATATTACTCTGTTAAGCTTTAATGATGATGGCAGCAATGGCTTATTTTATTGTTGAATAGGACTTTCTAGAGAAATTGTCATTGAAGTTGCTCATACATTTCTGTTCCTCTTCAGTCTTGTCTTAGAAAATGATGTGGCTACAAAGTAGAAAAAACTACTTTTTAACAAAAATGTATCATGTTTTTGAAAAGATAAAAATTTTGGAAATGTATTAAAGTTGTTCTATTGTTTTGCCTTTTGCATAGAGGACCCATAACATCTTTACGTTCAGAGGCATCCACGTGTTTCTAAGAAATTACTGGATGGTTACTGAATCATTAGTGTACAAATTAGCGTTCAGGAACTTGAAATTTTCAAAGATAAATTCTTGATAGTTTGACCTTGGTAAAATTATATGCAATTATTTTGCAAAAAAAGGTAAAGTGATTCTAAGGGACATTTAACTTTATTATAATATAGAAAAAAAGATTTATGATCAATCAGGAATCAGGAAACAATAGATGGAAAATCTCTGCCAGAAAAGGAGAAATACCTGAATGACTTCAATACCTGTAGTTTGTAGACAGGAGAAAAGAAGGAGTTGGAGACAGGAGATACAAGAGGTGATGATTCATGTCATTCTCTCCCTTGCCTCTCTGAACTAGAGTGCTTTGTGCCTAGATCTGTTAGATAAGTTGAAGGGAAAACTAAATGCAGAAGAGTTTTATCACACTTCCTCTCTCGAACCCTGGGAGGAGATGACCCTCTAGGGTAATTCAGCCCACCGTGTGTGGAGGTACAAAACACATCTCTAGTGGGTGGGGGGGATGATTATCCAGATTAACCTCAGTCACTTCCAAATGTGTTGCCAAGGAGGGTACACAATAGCTATGTAATCAGTAGTTCAGGACAGGATGTCTAGATTAGAAAGCCACGGCCAGACCTCAGAATATTGTCCCAGGCCAGGGAATATCTGTGTAGCTCTGAGTTAGAAAATGCTGATAATGAAGCAGATTAACACAAACAGACTGTTAGTTCCCCAGCTACATACTTTAGGAGCAGAAACCAATAGGATTCCCAGGGAGGGGAGCACACTAACCACACATCAGTAAATACTGGCTGGCACTCTCCCTAAGAAGAGAACAGCTGTGCCTCAGTAGAGTCCAATGCAAGAACCAACAAGAGACTCATGTTGTAGGAAAGAGTAAAGGGAGGGGGGAATCTCATCTCATCCCTCTACTTTATCTTTTTATAGCTTTAAATGAGAATATATTTTAAAAGTTGGGCAAAGCTGAGATAGTGTTAAATGTTAAATGTACTCGATGGGATGATTAGGTCATTTATAGAAATAAAGAGACTGCCACATATCTATGTAGGACCATGAGAACATTTCCAATGCTGCTGCAAAAATGATGATAAAAATACATCATTGTAAATAAACATATGTTTTTACATTGGTAATTTTTTTAAAGTGGATCGTAAGTTAAACCTTGAGGATAACCACATTAAAATATTTTGATTTCAAGTAAATTTAATAATTATAAAAATAGAGCAAAATACATAGTAAAATTTTTATGAACAAAAGTGCTAATTGTAATAAATATCCAGTATATAACATTAAATTAATTGTAAAGAAAATCAGTGATTATGATTTGAAATATATTTAAATTCATAGCAGGAAAACTGCTATGTCAAACATAAACGTAAAAACCATATAAAGTTGCATTGTTTTAACTAATAGTTTAGAGATGTGGTCTGATCTATAATTTTGCTAATTCGAGGTACTTAAAATGGGGAAAAATATAGACTCTAGAGTTAGATCAATTGACTCTGTCTCTAACTAGTTGTATGAACTTGGTTATTAATTAGCTTTTTGTTCTTCAATGCCCTCATATATGAAATGGTAATAATTGCAGTACTTACTTCACTGGACTGTTTTGCAACTAAAATTAGAAATTATTCTAAGCTATAGAAAGTGATTAGAACAGTGCTTGGCACATTGAAAACACAGTACAATCTTGACTTGTATTATTGTCTTCAACCAGCGACCATCAGAAAGACTCTGTAGCAAATAATGGATTATGCAAATTTCTGAAATACTAATTTCAAAATCAGTTAAGAATTCTTTTTCTCATTTTTGGTC
This sequence comes from Callorhinus ursinus, assembly GCF_003265705.2. NCBI lineage: Eukaryota > Metazoa > Chordata > Mammalia > Carnivora > Otariidae > Callorhinus > Callorhinus ursinus. The sequence goes on from NW_027397116.1 coordinate 16,267,038, forward strand.
TTCGAAATATTTAAAATTCCAATTCCAAATGTAGAATCACTAGGCCAGTGCATCATTGTTCCAGTTTAAATTTTGTTTCTAAGTGATTTTAGCTCTGATTTTTGAAGCAGCTTATACAAAAATAGATGAAAAAAAATCACACGCATTTTTGGTAAGCTGTGATACATGTTTTGCAGACTTATTTTTGAATATATTACTTAGAATTATTCAAGAAGTTTGTGAAATATTTTCATACATCTAGTGCTAATTAAAGTTAATATGAAAGGATCTTCAGCTCAGGGATTTTACAAAGTTCACTAGCAATGGGCAGAATCTGGACGCTAATAGCTATACAGGCTTATCTAGGCATATGCAAGTTTAGAGCTCTCTGATAATTAAAATCAACACGTTTATAGCAAGGACTCTGCTTAATTATGGAGGTGCAGAAATACTTCCCTCACCTTCAACAGGCCTGTTATATTTGGTTAAAATATATTCTTTAAGGTGGTATTAACAATTATCCTCCACTTTTAATGCCTCTGCCTCTGCTTAGGATAAGAAAGTATAAGAGAACATCATTCCCAGTGTAGCAACTAGGAAAGTAAGATAACTTACAAACTCATAGATTCTTAAAATCCTTCCCAGAACTGAGGACATAAAAGAAACATAAACGAACAAAATCCAGTAAGTGTGACACACTCCTAGGAGAGAAGAAACCCAAATCTGCTTTTAACCTGGTAGAGCAGAGATGGAAGGAGAAAATGTCCATTCACGAAGACAAGAAAAAACAGGAATTTTTAAAAATTTTTTATAGCTTAGTGAGGGCTAGCATGGTGATGTAGAATCCCTAAGGGCACAGTGGCCACAAAAAGAGCTTGCACCCAACCACCAACTCTTTCCCATAGGTCTTCATCAGGGCGCACTTGGAATATTGGGACAGAGCAAGCAATGAGAGAAACTCTCCCTGCCCAAGTGCTCCAGCCTTCAAGGCAATAGCTCCTATAACTGACATAAGAGTGGGAGAGCTCAGAGTGACCATCCTTGAGGCTGAGGCATATTCTTGCCGGCTGAGGATAGGGTAGCAGTGAGAGAAAACTTCTGGACTCCATGTGTCATGGAGTACATGACAGAAACTATAGCAGGGATAGGGGCAGGGGTGCTGAGACATAGCTGGAGGCACAGGTGTTTCTGCTGAACTCTGAAGGCAGAGAAAAGAAATGAGAAAATCTTCTAGGTCCTCTGGGTCTCCACTGCATAATGAGTGTGGTTGCTGGTGGCTGGGCAAGGGGCAGGGGTGCTGGAAGGTGCAAAGTGAGGTGCAGGTATGGAGGATTGTTTATGGCTGATGATGGGACAGTAGAATTAAGGTAAGTCCCCTAGGCACCCATACAAGTTCATACTTGAAGAAGAGCTGAAAACTTATTCTACACTTTGATATCTTTCTTACTTAATGTCATTAATTACATTTGAATTTTCACATAGTGACACGTAAACTCCATAATCCTAGGGACTTGACTCCTTCACACCAATTTCTTCAATACCGAGGTCATACTGTTTGTCTTTCTGTTTCAAAAGTCCATCCTTCTTGTTGACTACCCAATTAAGTTCTGTTTTCTGATATGAATGAAACCTCCATTTACTTAATCTTGTGCTAAGCTGTCTATAAATATAAGTAATTACATTTATATGCTCATGTAATGATCATAAAAAATGATCATAATGAATAATTAACTCATTTCCAGTTCAAGTTACTATCTCTGTCTTCCCACATTATCTTTTATACTTCACAAAAGATACCTCACTTTTTCCAGAGCAGTGGTACTCCGGCATTCTGTATTTGCTGTCTTTCTACAAACAAAATACAGAAGACTATAGGTTTTCCAATATAAGGGAAGGATCCCTCCATTGCAGTTTGGCAGTTTTTGTTGTATCAGATCAAAGAGTTCTGTGTACCTACTTTCATTGGGGATGGACTTGTGTGTTTCTTTAATTCTTTACTAATCATGGAATGTATATTTCAAGAGAGCAGCTTTTAAGGAAAAAAACCCACTAATTTTAAATCCTGGTTTGGTCATATTTTCTGTTAGCTTCAGCAAGTATTTTACATTTATATGATTATAGTAATAATCTCATTGATAAGATTTTGATGGGAAACGGAATGTAAATGAATGGAATTTGTATTCTCTAAGTACCGTGTCTATTAAAGATATTCTATTATTACTCAGAAAGTTCTTCATACTGATCCTGCACTTTCTTTGTTTGTTTCTTACATCTCTTTGTTTTATTTTATACATTTACATAGAATCTCCAGAATGCTAGGGGACAATACTGATTAAGTATATTCCCTTTTCAATAAAGCAGTGTATTTAAAGACTATTATCATACCCATTTAAGTATCTTTTTTCTCTTGCAGCTGATGAATTCCCATATGCCCCATTGTTCTCTGCATTACTCATTATTTTAGGTTCTCTGCTTGGACTAATGGAGAAATCTTATAAAGATTGTAAAATCTTTATTGATTGCCCCTAGGTGAATCCCTCACCTGTTGAGTTTTTTAACAATAAAAAATCAAAATATAGATCAATTTTTTAAAAAAGACTATTTTTTTTTTTAGAGCAGACTTGGGATCACAACAAAATTGAGAGGAAGGTTTCAGAGATTTTTTTATATACCGCTGTCCCCATACATGCATAGCCTCCCCTGTTATCAACATACCCACCAGAGTGGTACATTTGTTACAACTGACCAACCTACATTGACATATCATTGTCACCCAAAGTCCATAGTTTACATTAGAGTTCACTCTTGGTATTGTGTGTTATATGGGTTTGCACAAATGTATAATGACATGTACCCATCATTATAGTGTCATACAGAGTCTTTTCATTATTCTAAAAATCATCTATGCTTTACCTGCACATCCCTCCCTTTCCTCTAACTTCGGGGAACCACTGGTTTTTTTACTGCCTCCATAGTTTTGCCTTACCAGAATGTCATATAGTTGGAATCATATACTATGCAAACTTTTCATATTGGTTTCTTTCAGTTAGTAATAGAAATTTAGGTTTCTTCCATGACTTTTTATGCCTTGATAGCTCAGCTGCTTTGTGTAAAATCAAGAAGTGCAATTGCTGGATCTTATGATGAGAATCTATTTAGTTTTATAAAGAAACCACCAAACTGCCTTTTAAAGTGGCTATACCATTTTGCATTCCCACCAGCAATGAATGAAATTTCCTGTTACTCCATATTATTGCCAGCATTTGGCATTGTTGGTATTCTGGATTGGGGCCAGGCTAAGAGGTTTGTGGAAGAAACTCATTGTTTTAATTGATATTTCCCTGATAACATATGGTGTGGAGCATCTTTTTATATGCTTATTTGCCATTTGTATATCTTCTTTGGTGAAGTATTGCTTAAGATCTTTGGCCCATTTTTTACTGATTGATTGAGAGGGAGAGCAAGCACAGCAGGGGCAGAGGGAGACAGAGAATCTTAAGAAGGCTTCGCGCTCAGCCCAGAGCCCAACGCAGGGCTCAATCTCAGGACCCTGAGATCATGACCTAAGCTGAAGTCAAGAGTTGGATGCTTAACCAACTGAGACACCCAGGCACCCCAATATTTGGCCCATTTTAAAATCAGGGTGTTTGTTTTCTTATTGTTGAGTTATAAGAGTTCATTGTATATTTTGAATAACAGTCCCTTATCAGATATATATATATTTCAAAGATTTTTATTTATTTATTTAACAGAGATGGAGAGAGAGCACAAGTAGGCAGAGCGGCAGACAGAGGGAGAGGGAGAAGCAGGCTCTCTGCTGAGCAGGGAGCCCAATACGGGGCTCGATCCCAGGACCCTGGGATCGTGACCTGAGCCAAAGACAGCTGCTTAACTGACTGAGCCACTCAGGCGCCCCTCCAGATATATTTTTTGTAGATATTTTCTCTAATTCTATGGCTTGTCTTCCAATTCTCTTGACATTGTTTTTCATGAGAGCAGAAGTTTTTAATTGTAATGAAGTCCAGTTTATCAATTATTTATTTCATGGATCATGCCTTTGGTGTTGTATCTAAGGAGTCAGTTGCCATACCAAAGTCATCTAAGTTTTTTCCTATATTCTAGAAGTTTTATAGTTTTGCATTTTATGTTTAGGTCTATGATCCATTTTGAGTTAATTTTGTGAAGTGTGTAGTGTCATGTTTCTAGATTCATTTCTTTTGCATGTGGATGTCCAGTTGTTCCAGTATCATTTGATGAGATGACTATCTTTTCTCCATCGTATTGCCTTTATTACTTTATCTAAGATTAGCTGACTATGTGTATATGGGTCTATTTCTGGTCTCTCTGTTCTCTTCTATTGATCTATTTTCTGTTCTTTCATCAATACCACACTGCCTTGAAGACTGTAGCTTTATAGTTAAGTCTTAAAGTTGGGTAGTGTCAGTCATCCAGCTTTGTTCTTCAATATTGTGTTGGTTATTCTGCATCTTTAGCCTCTCCATATAAACTTTAGAATCATTTTGTCAATATTCACAAAATAACTTGCTGAGATTTTGTTTGGGATTGCACTGAATCTGTAGATCAAATTGGGAGAACAGACATCTTGACGATATGTGGTCTTCCTATCCATGAACACAGAATATCTCCCCATTTACTTAGTTATTTTGTATTTCTTTCATCAGAGTTTTGTAGTTTTCTTCATATAGATCTTGTATTTATTTTGTTAGATTTGTACCTAAGTATTTCATTTTGGAGTGCAAATGTAAATGGTATTGTGTTTTAAATTTTAAATTCCATTTGTTCTTTGCTGTTATATAGGAAAGTGATTGACTTTTGGATATTAACCTTGTATCCTTCAGAGTTGCTATAATCATTTATTGGTTTCAAGAGTTTTTTGGTTGATTCTTTTGGATTTTCTACATAGACAATGTCATCTCTGTGCAAAGATAGTTTTAGTTCTTAATTCCCAATCTGTATTTCTTTTATTTCCTTTTCTCGTCATAGTAGCATTAGCAGGGACTTCCAGTATGAATGTTGAAAAGAAGTGGAGAGAGAGAATTTGTTGGATTTTGTAAAACACTTTTTCTGCCTCTATTTATATGATCATGTGACTTATCTTTTTTAGCCTGATCATGTTAACTAATTTTTAAATGTTGGACCAGCCTTGCACATCTATAATAAATCCTTGTGGTTGTGCTGTAAATTCTTTTTATAAATTGTTAGATTCAATTCGCTAATACTTTGTTAAGGATTTGTATATGTATATTCATGAGAGTTATTGATCTGTAGTTTTTTGTTCTTGTAATTTTTTTGCCTGGTGTGTTACCTGGCTTCAAATGGTGAATTAGCATGCATTCCCTCTGCTTCTATCTTCTGAAAGAGACTGTAGGGAATTGATATAATTGCTTCCTGAAATGTTTGATAGAAACACCAATGAGCCCATGTATACCTAGGACTTTCTGTATTGGAAGGTTATTAATTATTGATTTAATTTCTGTAATAGATGTAGGCCTATTCAGATTGTCTAGTTCTTCTTAGGTGAGTTTTGGAAGATTGTGTCTTTGAGGGAATTGGTTCATTTCATCTAGGTTATCAAATTTGTGGACATAGAGTTGTTCATAGTATTTCTTGACTATCCTTTTGATTCCCATTGGATCTGTAGCAATTTCCCCTCTTTCATTTCTGATATTAATAATTTTTATTCTCTCTTTTTTAAGTTAGCATGCCTGGAGGCTTATTGATTATTCATTGATCTTTTCAATGAGCCAGGTTTTAGTTTCATTATTTTCTCTGTTGATTTCCTGTTTTCAATTTCATTGATTTCTGCTCTAATTGTTATTCTTTTCTTCTGATTACTTTGTATTTAATTTGCTCTTCTTTTTCTATTTTCCTAAGGTGGATGTTTAGATGATTGATTTTAAATAGTTCTTCTTTTCTAGTGTATGCATCCAATGCTTTAAAGTTTCTTCTAAGCACTGTTTTTTGCATCACACAAATTTTGATAGGTTGTGTTTTCATTTTAATTTAGTTCAAGTTGCCCAGCTATCTCAGTTGGTAAAGCATGAGACTCTTAATTTAGCTTGAATATTTAAAAATTTCTCTTGAGATTTTCTCTTTGACCCATGTGTTATTTAGACATGTGTTGTTAAATCTTTTTAAGATTTTAAGATTTTCTTGTTATCTTTCTGTTACTGATTTCTAGTTTAACTTTACTTTGGTCTAAGGGCAGAAATTGCATGGTTTCTATTCTTTTAAATTTGTTAAGGTGTGTCTTATGACAGTATTTGGTCTGTCTTGGTGAATCATTCTTGTAAGCTTGAAAATAATGTGCATTCTGCTGTTGTTGGATGAAATAGTCTATAATGTCAATTATATCCAGTTGATTGATTCTTTTGATAAGTTCAACTAAGTCATTACTGATTTTTCTGCCTGCTAGGTCTGTCCATTTCTGATAGAGGGGTCTCCCTGAGGTTGAAGTCTACAGCTATGATATTGGATTCATCTACTTCTTGCAGTTCTATTAGTTTTTGCTCCATAATTTTTATGCTCTGTTTTTAGGCACACACATATTAATGATTGTTATATCTTTTTAGAGAATTGATCCTTTTATCATTATGTAATGCCTTTCTTTATCACCAGTAACTTTCCTTGCTTCAAAGTCTGTCTGAAATTAATGTAGCTACTCGTTTTCTTTTGATTAGTATTAGTATATCTTTCTCTATAATTTTAATTCTAATCTATATGTGACTTTATATTTAAAGTGGTCTTCTTGTAGACAATGTATGACTAGGTCTTATTTTTTTGATCCACTCTAAAAATCTCTGTCCTTTAATTGGCGCATTTAGACCACTGCCATTTAAAATGATTGGTATAGTTGGATGAATATCTAACATATTCAATACTGCTTTCTATTTGTTGCCTAATATCTGTATTTTTTTAAATTTTAATTCCAGTATAGTTAACATACAGTATTTTATTAGTGCCAGGTATACACTATAGTGATTCAACAATTCCATACATCTCCCAGTGCTCATCAGGACAAGTGTACTCCTTTTTTATTTATTTATTTATTTATTTATTTATTTATTTATTTTTTAGATTTTATTTATCCGACAGTGAGAGACAGCGAGAGAGGGAACACAAGCAGCGGGAGTGGGAGAGGGAGAAGCAGGCTTCCTGTGGAGCGGGGAGCCCGATGCGGGGCTCGATCCCAGGACCCTGGGATCATGACCTGAGCCGACGGCAGACGCTTAACGACTGAGCCACCCAGGCACCCCAGGACAAGTGTACTCCTTAATCCCTATCACCTATTTCACCCATCCTCTCCATCCCTACACTCTGGTAACCAAGAGTTTGTTTTCTGTAGTTAAGAGTCTGTTTCTTGGTTTGTGTCTCTCTCTCTCTTTTTTCCCCTTTCCTCATTTGTTTCTTAAATTCCACATATGAGTGAAATTATGTGGTATTGATCTTTCTCTGACTGCCTTACTTCACTTAGCATTATATTCTCAGGCTCCATCCAATGATTACAAATGGCAAGATTTCATTCTTTTTTAGGGTTGAATAATATTCCCATTGTGTGTGTGTGTGTGTATGTGTGTGTGTGCGTGAACACATCTCCTTTATTAATTCATCTATTTTTTTTAAAGATTTTATTTATTTATTTGACAGAGAGAGACACAGCGAGAGAGGGAACACAAGCAGGGGGAGTGGGAGAGGGAGAAGCAGGCTTCCTGCCGAGCAGGGGGCCCGATGCGGGGCTTGATCCCAGGACCCTGGGATCATGACCCGAGCTGAAGGCAGATGCTTAACTACCGAGCCACCCAGGTGCCCCTATTAATTCATCTATTGATGGACACTTGGATTGTTTCCATAATTTGGCTATTGTAAACAATGCTTGTATAAGCATAGGGGTGCATGTATCCCTTTGAATTAGTGTTTTTGGGGGCGCCTGGGTGGATCAGTCATTTAAGACTCTGCCTTCGGCTCAGGTCATGATCCCAGGGTCCTGGGATAGAGCCTTGCATTGGACTCCCTACTCAGTGGGGAGCCTACTTCTCCCTCTCCTCCTTGTTCATGCTCTCTCTTGCTATCTCTCTCTTTCTCATCTTTCTCTCAAACAAATAAATAAAATCTTAAAAATAAAAAAGAATCTGTGTTTTTGTGTTTTTGAGGGTAAATACCCAGTAGTACAATTACAGAACTATAAGGTAGTTCTATTTCTTTTAGTCTTGGTATTTTTGGCCTTCCCTCTTTTTCTTACTTTTGTGATTTTAGTTAAGCATTGTATATAACTTCATTTTCTCTTTTTTAAGTATATTATTTATACTTTTTAAACTTTTTTTTTAGTGTTTTCCCTAGAGTTGCATTATATAATTTCAACTAATCCAAGTCCATTTTCAAATAACACTATACTGCTTCATGGATAGTGTGCATATCTTTTAAAAGCACAATAACCCTAATTCTTCCCTTCTTGTCCCTTTTATCATTGCTGTCATTCATTTCCCTTATATATGTGTATATATCTATATGCATAAAATATATATAAGCATACATAAATATATTGTTGCTATTATTAATTTGAACAAACTGTTAGCTGTTAGATTAAGAATAGAAAAAAACATACATTTTTATTTTACCTTCACTTATTCCTTCCCAATGTTCTTTTTTTGTAGATCATAGTTTCTAACCTATGTTATTTTCCTTCTCCCTAAAGAACTTCTTTTTACATTTCTTGCAGTGCAAGTCTACTGGTGACAAATTTCCTCAATTTTGTTTGAAAAAATCTTTATTTATTCTTTACTTTTAAAGGAGAATTTTGAGAGGTGCAAAATTGCATGTTGATGGTTTTTTTTTCTCTCAACACTTTAATATTTCCATCCACTCTGTTCTTCCTTGCATGATTTTTGAGAAGTTGTATGTAATGCTTATCTTTGCTCCTCAATATGTATAGTATTTTTTTCCTCTTGCTTCTTTCAGGACTTTTTGTTTATCTTTGATTTTTTTTTTTTTTTGCTGGAATATGATATGCCTTGGTGTAGTTTTTTGGTATATATTCTACTCTAGTGTTCTCTTGGACCCGTGGTTTGGTATTTGACATTGATTGGGGCATTTTCAGTCATTATTGTTTCACACATTTCTTCTGTCCCTTTCTCTTCTCCTGGTCTTCCCATTACATATGTCCCATAGTCTCTACATATTTTTTTTTCAGTCTGTGTTCTTTTTGATTTTCAGTTTTTGAGGATTCTACTAATATTTATTCTAGTTCAGAGATTCTTAGCTCAGCTCTGTCCAGTCTCCTAATGAACCCATGAAAAGCATTCTTCATTTCTCTTACAGTGTTTTTTACCTTTAGATTTGTTGTTGTTGTTCTTAGGATTTACACCTTTCTGCTTACATTGCCCAATGGTTCTTGCATGTTGTCTACTTTATCCATTAGAGCCCCTAGCATATTAATCATAGTCTTTTTCAAATTTCAAGTTTCAATAATGCCAACATCCCGGCCATGTCTGGTTCTGATGTTTGCTCTGCCTCTTCAAACTGTGATTTCTGCCTCTTGTTATGCCTTGTAATTTTTTTCTTGATAGCCAGTCATGATGCACTGGATAAAAGGAACTGCTGTACATCGACCTTTCACAATGCGGTGGTGATGCGGAAGGGGAAATGTTCTATAGTCTATGATTACGTCTCAGTCTTCTAGTGAGCCTATGCCTCTGGACTGTGGACTGCCCATGTGTTTCTCATTCTCCCTTCCTTCTATGGGACAGGAGGACTAGCGTGGGCTGGAGTCAGATGTTTCCTTTCTCCCCTGTGGAAGACTGGCTGGACTTGGGTATTTCCCTCCCGCCAAGTTAGTTAGGCTCTGATAAAATCCCAACAGGTAAGGCTCTGGTTAAGTAGTTTCACTTGTGGGCAGACCTTGTTAAGAAGAGCAGAGGGATCACGTGTATTTGAAAATGGTTCCTTTTCTTTCCTCTCCCATTGCTGGAAGCGCGAGAGGACTTTTTCTTCAATATTTACTATGAGAACCTGGTCAAGCTCCTGGAGGTAGAACTAACAATAGGCCGGAGAGCACGCATTACTTGTTCCCCTCGGAGTTTTTAATTCTTCCCTTTGTCCACACTGAGCCTTCAGCAATTTGTCAATTACAGTTCACATTTTCCTATCAGCTCATGAGTTTCTGGTCCTATAAGCTGAGTCTCTGTATTTGCCCGTCTTTCCAGTTTTGGGTGCAGCTATTTGCTCTCTGACCTTCCTTTTCTTAGGAATCCAGGAAAGGTTGTTGATTTCCAGCTTGTTTGGCTTTTAACTTTTAGGACATAGTGGCAACTCCAAGCTCCTTATATGCAGAACTGAAATTTGTGGAATGATTTTCTTACAAGTGAAACAGTCTGTGTTGCGTGAACGGAGGTCTGGGTCCTTGGATTCCCCATGAGATTTATGTGGGGATCCCAGCTCAGAATAAAGACTGCCAGGAGGAAAGCAGCAAGCACAAAAGAGTTTTTTTGTTTGTTTTTTGTTTCTTTGTTTTTTTTGAGTTTAGTGGTTCTTTTTTATTTTATTTTATTTTATTATTTAAATTCAATTAGCCAAAGTATAGTACATCATTGGTTTTTGATATAATGTTCAATGATTCATTAGTTCAGTATGACAGTTTATTAAAGCAAAATACCCTCTCAAGGTGGGAAAGTGGGAAGGTTCCTCCTGTGTAACTGGCCCCTAGGTTGCTGTGGGATTGGATATTATAGGGTCTCTCTGGGTTGGGAGGAGCTGTGAGGTGGGGTGGTCTCTAATGGAGGCTGTTTCCTATCATTTGGGAATCTCCTCGCACAGGTTGGAAGGGGAAGATTTTGACCTTACAAGGTTTGTACTGGACCGCCGTGGCAGTCTTTCTCAGGGTTGGGCTGTACCCACAATGCAAATGCATTATATGGGTCTACGGTTACTCTGGGGCAGAGGTGGAAGAGGAGAGTGCATATCCTGCACCTGTGGCTCTTGGTCTGTCAGCCCGAAGATCTTGGAAGCCCCAGGGTCGAGATGTTTAATCCCTGGCGTTTTAATATGTAGCTTACTTATCACCATCCTTGCCTCCAGCTCATGTCTCTATCATTCCCCTTCAAGGACTTGGGACTCTACTTCAGGGTGCTCCTATCTAGCTCCTATTTACCTAACAATTTTAATGGAGACATATATATATGACATTAAATGGATTTAATGGATATATATATGTATGACATTTAATGGATTAATTTTTATTTTCTCTTTGTAGAGGATATTCAGTATTTTGAAAAATGAACATTATAATGTGGTTTAACCTTTTTATAAAGAACTGAACTTTATCCATTAGAAAGAAAACTTGTGCTTTCATATAAAATTTTCAGGCTGTAAGAATTATATGACTTATTTAAAATACTTAAAATGATATTTGATTTTACCAGCCTTTTCACATTTTATTCATTTCATTAAATGTTTTTCATGAGCCTATTCTAAACTGTTAGTGCTGTTGATTCCATAATTTGAAGATAAAATTGTCTTCATGGAACTTCCAGTGGGTTTTTTATTTAAATAATGTGTATTTTATTTGTAAAATTTCCTTTTTGTCCTTTTAAAAATTTCTATTTCTCTATTTAACATTTCTACCTCTTAGGGGCACCTGGTTGCTCAGTAGGTAGAGCATGCGACTCTTGATCTAGGGTTGTAAATTTGAGCTGCATGTTGGGTATAGAAATTACTTAAAAATAAAATCTTAAAACAAAAGAACTTCCTTTTTATTTATTTCAAATATGCATTTATTCACCTCATATGACATGATTATAATTGATGTATTAACATCTTTATTTGATAATTTCGACATCTGAGTCATCCCAGAATCAACATCACTTGATTGCCTTTTTGCCTGAGAATAGCTCCTATTTTCCTCAGTTTTAATATGTTAAGTTGTTGTTGTTGTTTTTTTTTAAGATTTTATTTATTTGAGCGGGAGTGAGAGAGCAAGCACAAGAGCAGGGATGAGGGGCAGAGGGTGAGGGAGAAGCAGGCTCCATGCTGAGCTAGGAGCCTGACGTGGGGGGCTCTATGCTAGGATCCTGGGATCATGACCTGAGCTGAAGGCAGATGCTTAACCAACTGAGCCACTCATGTGAACCCATGTTGTTGTTGTTGTTTTTTAATTGCATCCTGAAGACATTGTGAATGTTATGTTATATAGACTGGGCTTTGTTATAATCCTCTGGCTTGTTTCTTTAGGCAACCTGCTTTCTCAGGTTCAGACTGCCAGTGTGTTTCACATTTTGTTGCAGTGATTCAAATCTCAGTTCTCTTCTCGAAGCTTTGGTCATGCTGATTTGGGCCTGTCTCATTTAAACTTGTGAGGTTCAGGGGTTGGGATGGGATTTTACAGGTGAGCTGGATTCTCAAAGTCTTTGCTATACTAATTTGGATTTGTTCAAAGCCCATCTGGTTCTCCTATTAGGCTGGGAGTTTTATAGGTTTCTACAGAGAAACGCCAGCTTCTCTTCAATCTTTCTCTCCTCTAGGATTTCCTCCATGTACTCTGACCTAACTGGCTTTGTTGAATTGTTTCCTGGCCAGAAGTATCCAGATATTCTGTCAGAGTTTAGCTGTGCATGCTGTTGCCCTGTGCACCTGGTGTCTACCGCTGGTACAAAACAGAAGAAACAAAAATAAAACCAGGAAACTCACCTGTGACTGGATTGCTTCTCCAAGTGTTGACTCATCTACATCACCTGTTTTTGTTTACTTTTCAGGGTCCTCAAGTAGTTTGTTTTGTTTTCTTCTCTCATGTCTCCAAATGCTATAGTTGTCATCACTGAGAATGATAATCAGTGTTAGGGGCTTAGATAATCATTGGCAGAATGGATATTCCCATAAGGCATACATTTTTAGTAAGTTCATATTTCCCTTCTACAGTGAGTAATTGAAGGAGCCGTCACCCACATCATGAAAAGTAATATGTTCATAGCATTTCTTAAGGTGTGTCTGATGAGTCAGTAGATGGCATAGGCTTCTGAACTAGTCTTGGATTCAGTACTAAATTGAACACACATGGCAATTAATTGGCACCAATTAGGTTAGTGTGCCTTATGGCTGCCCAGATGCTTGGCAGAAAGTAAGGCTGGGAAATCAACTTTCATGTTTGCTATTTAAAATTACCCATATCTATTATTTTTGAGTTTGAGCAGCTGCTATCTTTTCTGAAAATTGAACAAACACATCTGTCTTAGCAAGCTGCTAGATTTAAACAACAAAGAGGTTTCTGTTAAAGAAAACATTTAAAAACAGTTTAAAACTGTTGCTGCTACAGCCCTGTTAGGTATACATATACAACTTAACTTTTTAAATAGAAAATACTTTCACTCAAATTATATTCATTTTTATGTTGAATAATTTATTACTAAGAGGGAGCTAAAGATAGTAGAATTATCTATTAGTTGAGTTTCTAATCTTTAAGGGCTAACTGCCATACTAAAATCCAAATTAGGGCGCCTGGGTGGCTCAGTTGGTTAAGCGACTGCCTTCGGCTCAGGTCATGATCCTGGAATTCCAGGATCAAGTCCCGCATCAGGCTCCCTGCTCAGCAGGGAGTCTGCTTCTCCCTCTGACCCTCCCTCCTCTCATGTGCTCTCTCTCTCTCATTCTCTCTCTCAAATAAATAAATAAAATCTTTAAAAAAAAATCCAAATTAATGATTAGATTCCCAAAGAAATAGTTTTTTATTTGCTTGCTGATAGCAATAGGTCTGGCATGTTATATATGGATCCTGTTGTTAAACATTTGAGCCAGTACACTATTTTAAAACACACAGCATTAATACTTAGTCTTGATTGAATTATTCCTATACATTCCCAGGATGAAGATGGGGTGAGAATCATAGCATCAATAAACACAGGGTATGATTCTATTTTAGTAATCCTCTGAAGATCATCCTGCAAATCTGTAACAATTTTCTCATTAGTTCTCCCTTTATTTGTATCTTACATCCCTGTGATCTGTAAGTGGGTGTGTAATTGATTTTAGTTTGGTGTTATACACATTGACTTCTCTATTTTTCTTGTTCTGAGAACACTTATCTCCATTTTTTGTTGGTTTTTTGAAGCTCATGGTCCAAGTTGAATATATTATGTATAAAAATTTTATAATTATTAGAATCAAAGTGACATTTGCCATTTTATGTGTTTTAGAACGTGGTGATGAAATAAAGGAATTATCTTTTTTCTATGAAAATTACATTTTCATAAAATAAACTTCAAAAATAAAAATAATTTAATAGTTACAAATAAAAGCAAATTTAGAATAAATGAGATGTTTCTAACCTCTGACAAATTTTCTTCCTAAAATATAACTTGATTATTTTATAAGAAAATAAACAGTATTAACAGCAAAGTATCTTTATCTGGAAAAATAACTAGGTCTCTAGGCCCTTCTATTAGCTTCCTAGGGCTGCTGTGACAAATTGCCACAACTAAATGTTTTAAACAACAGAAATGTGTTGTCTTACAGTTCAGGAGACTAGAAGTCAGAGATCAAAGTGTTAGCAAGTTTGGTTCCTTCTAAAATCTGTGAAGGAGACTGTTCCTTGCCTCTCTCAAGACTCTGGTGGTTTGCTTGGCAGTTGCCATTCCTTGGCGTGTAGATGTATTTGACTAAGAAAATCATCTTCACATGGCATTCTCACTTGTGTCTCTGTGTCTAAATTTTCTCTTTTTATAAGGACAATGGTCATATTAGATTAAGAGACTCACTAATGACCTCATTTTAACTTGATTATTTCTATAGACTCTATCCCCAAAAGGTTATATTCTGAGGTATTGGGGGTTAGGATTCCAACACATCTTTTCTGAGGACACATAGCCCAACCCATTACAGCACACAAATTTTAGATCTGGGAATATGAGAGTTAAAGATTTATTTATTTTTTTATGTTTTATTTATTTATTCATGAGAGTCAGAGAGAGAGAGAGAGAGAGAGGGAGGCAGAGGCAGAGGCAGAGGGAGAAGCAGACTCCCCGCCTAGCAGGGAGCCTGATGCGGGACTCGATCCCAGGACCCTGGGATCATGATCTGAGCCAAAGGCAGACCTTTAACCATCTGAGCCACCCAGGCGCCCCTAGAGATTTATTTGTTAATCATCCCCTTGCTTTTATATATTTAGGTAATTTTCAAGAATATAAAAACGAATTTCTGTTTGTTTCTATTCAATTCTTATTCGTTTTAGGGAAAAGAAAACTGCTGAAAATTTAATAATGCGAATTATTTAATTCTGTATGGGCTAATTTCAATAAAAGAATAGCTCATTCATTTATTTTCTTTTTCATTCAAATAACAAATATTTTTAAGTACTCAGGGAAAACAGATTTTTATTTAATTGAGAAGAATTCAAAGGGTTCTGCCCTCTGGTGGGTTGGATGTCTCTCGACTTCACTTTGGCAAATTAAGAAGTTGTCTACATGAAAAAACACAAACAAAACAGTAATTGAAGCTTGAATTTTTTGATGGTTGTACTTCTCCAAGAAAATATTCTCATTAATGCTTTGAAAACCGTACACCACAGAGCCAGAAATCCTGACTTTTTGAACTGTGACCTGAGTCAGCAATTGTCATTACTCTTATTGTTAAAAATGATAATGTAATAAAATAACGAAAAGCCTGAAGCGCGTGAGTTTGGGGCTTTTTCCCTGTACCACAAGTACTGTTGAGAACCTGGCGTCTAGAAAGCCCTAACTCATGAAAGAGAATCTTTCCACGATTCAGATTTGGTAATGCTGAACATCTAACCAAGGCTGTGGGAACTACGTATGTATGTAACAGACACAAACCAGCATAGCAAGTACATTGAGAACAAAACTAAGATTATAAGCCACCACAGAACAGAGGAAACAGAATTTACGGTGTGAATCCAGCTTTGAATATGTCCTGCTGAAATATAAATAGGATCCTGTACAGTATAAAATTCACATTATCCAGGATACAATGCAAAATTACTTGGCATACAAACAACTAGTATTAAATAAACCAATTTTCGGGGAGAAAAACAATGAATATATACCCATACACAGTTGTCCCAAAGTTGGAGCTATCAAAGACTCTAAAATCAGGTATTATAACTGTGTACAATGAGGCAAAGGAAAACATATCTAAAATAAATGAACACATCTAAAATAAGCTTATCACGAATGGCTTATATTTTATTGTTATAAATGCTCTAATTACTGAATACTAAAGACTTTGCTTGTTGCAGAGATCCTCCAAGTGGATAAGAGCACAAGACTTCACTATTTTGACTGCAAAAGGATACACATCAAGAGATCAGAATACCATTTTAATGACTGATAAAATAGTCTTCAAGGTAAAAATAAAAGGCAGGGCACCTGGGTGGCTCAGTCGGTTAAGCGTCTGCCTATGGCTCAGGTCATGATCCCAGGATCCTGGAGTTGAGCCCTGCATCAGGCTCCCTGCTCAGTGGGAAGCCTGCTTCTCTGTCTCCCTCTGCTTGCCGCTCACCCTGCTTGTGCTCGATTGCTCAACCTCTCTCTACTAAATAAACAAAATCTTAAAAAAAAAAGATAAGGGGAATATTGCACAATTAAAAAAGAAACCGTTAAGATACAAGAATAAATATGATCCTCAAAACATGTAGTAGAATATTTTAATATAAACATAAAAATATAAAAAATAAGTGAAATCTAGAATATCTGAGAAAGATTGGCAAACACTTGATGTAGTTGACATTTTTAGAACTTTATATTCATTGACTGGAGAAAACACATACTTTTGAAGTTCTCATTATATATTCACCAAGATGGACCACATGCTTGGTTATAAAATATATATCCATAAATTTAAAAGAATAGAAGACTTACAGTGTTTTCTGCCCACAGCAAAATTAAATTAAAAATCTACAATGATAAGAAGAAAATTCAAATATCTAGATACTAGAAAACACATTTTTTAAAGATTTATTTATTTATTAGAGAGAGAGAGTTGTGCACGTGTGGGGGGAGGAGGGAGGAGGAGGGAGAAATAGACTCCCCACTGAGCAGGGAGCCCAACTTGGGGGTGGGGAGCTTGATCCCAGGACACTAGGATCACAACTGGAGCCAAAGGCAGATGCTTAACTGACTGAGCCACCGAGGTGCCCCTAGAAAACACATTTTTAAACAATTTAGGGACCAAAGGTGAAATCAAAAGTGACAGGAGAAAGTGTTTCAAAGGGAAATAGCAAAAAGTAATGCCACATATAAACATTCATGGGTTACAGGCAAAGCAATTCATGGATGGAAAGTTTAAATGTTATCCTTAATGCTTCTAAAGCCAGGGACCTAAGGATTTACATTACCAGCTAGTAAAAGAAGAGATAAGTGGACCCAAATTAGTGGAAGGGAGGAGGTAAGAAAGATAAAAGAAATCAATGAAACAAAAAGCAGATACATGATAGAGAAATTTAACAAAGACAAAATTATACAAGAACAGAAAAGATCAATAAAATTTATACATCCCTAAAATAACCTGACCAAACTTAGTAAAAGAAAAAGAAAACACAAATTAATAATATTATAAATAAGTAAGATTATCTAACAGAGGGAATGAGTGCCGTGTTATTAGGAAAATAGTTTTGACCTCAGGGGCTGGACATACCGTGAAAATGCCGAGAGTAGTCAGCATTTGGTGTAATGTTTTTACCGTTGTAAAGCATCTGTGCTTTCTATCTGAATGTTTAGTATCCTCCTGTCTTTCACGTGTCTAGGTATGGATTTTTTTTTATTCTGTTTAAAATTTGGGGTCTATTCTTGGATCTTATGATTTTTTCATCAGTTAATAAAATTCTTAGTCATTATTTTTTTTCAAATATTGTCCTTTCCTTATTTCCTCTATTATTTCTTTTTGAAATTCTAATTAGCCAATTGTCAGACCTCAGTATCTTCTAAATTGTATCTCACATTTTCCATCTTTGATTCCCTGTGTAGCATTTTGTGTAACATCTTCATATGTATCTTTCAATCTTTAGTTATATACATTTTACAGTTTAAACTGGACATTGATATTCTAATTTCAATATTAAATTTTCGTTTCTAGACATTCTCCTTTTTTCTGAAACACTTGTCAATTTTAATAGTCTATTTTTACTCACACTTTCAAAATATTCTCATATATCTTTTAAAATATTTTTATTTTTTATATTATTGTTTTTACAGACAGTTTTTTTATAGTTCTGGGGCTACAGTTTGTTGGGTTTTCTGCTTATTAGTTATTATGGCTCATATTCTTTGTATTTAGTGATCTGTTGTTTGTTCATGTTCATTAAATTTTATCTTTGGTGTCTCTTTCTAATTTGGTTTAAAAAATATCCTCTCCAGAGGATGTATGTGTTTGCTTCTTCCAGTTTTATAGGATACTATTATCCTGTTATCATGTTGAGTCTAAATTTGGGTTCTTTAAGATCAAGGTGTAGTGTAAACTCTGCCCCCAAACTTTGCATGTGTGACACTGTGGTCAGGAATCCTCTTGGCAAATGTTTATCTTTCTTCCCCTGCAATTAGGACCAAGACTCAAACAGGTCATTTTATTCACTTTCTCCCTTATTATGACAGTTTTCTGTTTGTTTGGGATTTTGTTTTTCCTCTCTTAAGTGACTCACCAAGTGTGTTGCCTGTTGGGAATGTGAACTTTTTTGCAAAGTTCTACAATCAGATCCATTTCCTAAGTTCTGCTCTAGGGCTCCAGTACACAGCAACCTCCCATGTGGATTCTTTTGTTGTTGTTGTTTGTTTTTAAATAGAGAGGATGGGAGGACGGCCAGCTCAGTCTACATTTTTTTTTCCTTTTTATTTTAATCAGCATTTTTAGGTATAAAGTACTCAGAAGCATTTTTTTTTTAGCATTTAGTTTGTCATATTGCTAATTATGGAAACTACCATTTTAAATCAATATTTATCATGGCATTTGGAAGATTTATTGCTATTTTACCCTCCACAGGCTGATTCACTATATTAAAAAATTTGCATATTCTTTTACAAGTTTCAACTGTCCAATTTAAATGGCTTGCTAGTTTAACATATGACTAATACACATCCATATCATTTCACTTTAGCCTTAAAAAATTTTAACACCTATTTAGGAATAATAACATTAAATTAGGATATAAACTTTTGGAATGCCTTTCCTCTCCTCTGTTATATCCACTCATTTAATTACCTCTGAGACTTATCAAAAGCTAAGTTACCTCCAACTTCCTAAAATTTATTCCTAGAGGCAAAACTATTCAGAATCCCTCTTTCTTCTCTGGGGAACTGGAATGGACTCCATGGAAGTAAATCTGATGGATTTTTACTTACTCTTTTCTTCAGACTGAAGGAAAATCCTAAAGAAAAAAGGTTAATATTAGCAAAGTATGATGTAATAAACAAGAAATTGGATATAATTATTTTTTGTTTATGCATGTGTTTAGAGACCAGTGTTCAATGGAGTCCAGTCTTTTAATTGTAGGAGCAAACATTTATTGAATAGCAATCACAATGTAAAAACCCTGTGCTATTATTATTATTATGTCTGTGCCTTTTCACTGTCCAACAAAGTGTAGCTTTTCATTTTTGTCTATTTGTGGCTCCTCCATGATCACTATTGGTAAATGTACTCCAAGAGTAGAAAACCAGAACTCAAATTGTCCCTCAACCATAAGAAGAGTAGTTCAACTTGTTCCATCTGGTATTCCTTCTGGACGATAAAACCGAGCCTATTACTCTAACCACAGTTGATTGGGTCAGTGATTCACATGGCTGTCAAGATAATTATCTATAGACTCAGCAAAAGACTAACCAAGCTCCGAACTGTGAAGTGAATCCTTTCCCAGTGTGTTAGTCCTTGCTGACAGTGCATTCCTTCTCTTTGGGGAACTGTGAGTCGTAAGTGAAAAGAGAGAAAGTCTACCCTTTAAGCCTGTTTCCCTGTATGCTAAGGTTACTTTTTAGCTGTCTAGGATACAAAAAATAAATCTCAGAACATCTCAAACCCAGGAAGTCTAGATGAGTGAAGAAGTGACTCTCTATACTGCCCTTAGCCTATTTTATTCTGTACCTCAAGCAAGATTCAGGAAGGTATTAGTATTTTCTTTTCTGGGGAGAAGAGGTGCTTATACTAGATGTGCGTGAGGTAGTTGGTTGGATAGATCAGAGTAATTGTATAGGGGCCAACAGGTAAATAAGGTTGCAAGATAATATTTATTGAATATTTACATATATGCCAGTCACTGTGCTAAATGCTTTAAATTCAATAAATGTAATCCCCACAATGGGACCTGGAAGTGGTACTGTTTTTATCCGGGAGGGATGTATCAACTTACCTCTTGTCGATTGCAGCAAACATTGGAATAAGTGTGCCAATCCTCATCTGACCAACTTCAAAAATTATAATCCTATGGATTCCAGCATTTTCTTAGTATGTCCATGTGTTCTCTTCATCAGAAGCAACCAAGAAACTCATGAAAAATGCAGATTCCTAAGTATTTCTATCAGACATTGAGAAATTTAATCTCTCAGCTTCGGTCAGGAGGTATAAATACGTAATAAATAATGAGAATTCTAGATGACTGTTGTACTGAGATCCATAGTACTGTAGGTAGGTTCTGGATGTCATGAGGCAGGAAATCAAAGCCAAGAAGGGAAGCTAAATTGGAAAATCTTGTATAAGCCTGAGAAATAAAAACGATAAATTTCTCATTTGAACATGACTGCAAAGGAGAATCACTTTAGAATTAAAGTAAACAAACAAACATGCCTTGGTTCTACCCCAGACCAATTAAGCCTGGGCCCTGCACATCAGTACTGCTAAAATGCTCCCCAGATGATTTTTAATGAGAAGCCGTGCTCTTCACTAATATACAACTCTACTTTTGGAAGAGTTTCCCTTATTAAATGTGACTCTTTAAAAAGGAAGGAAGGAAGGAAGGAAGGAAGGAGGGAAGGAGAGAGGAGAGAGAAAGAAAGAGACAGAGGGAGGGAGGAAGGGAAAGAAAGAGAAAGAGAAAGCAAACAAGCATCCCTTCTGACTATTATATTTAGCAGGATTTTGGAATGCTTTAGAGAGTGCCAACTGACGATTCCTCTTGTTCATGGTAGTGTACAAGTAATACATAATCTGTGCATATCTGATAATGTTATTACTAGTCCTCAACAAAGTAATATCAGTTAGTGATGAGATAATAAACTTTGTTCTCCTGTCTGCCATTTGAATTTATAAGAATGAATGATCTTCAGTTTATTTTTCCTTACAAAGATTTCTACCATAATTCCACGTCATTGCTCCAATTCCTGATAAGGTTGTATATTTTATAAACTGAAAATTCAGATTGTAATCAAAGGTTGATCTAAGAATTTTAGGGGGAGCTAGACTTAATTACCACAGCAAAACTACTCCATGTTCTCAAATCAGTTTATATGCCTAGAATGTAAGAGATGTACAACTATAGGCCTTGTAATGAGCCATCCTGCTAAATTTCAACTTACTAAAATGTTCCATTATCTCCCCCTAGAATTTATAAAGACCATTTCTTCTTTAGTTCGACAGTTCTGTATCTCTGTCATTGTGGAGGGAAATAGAAGAAAGAAAAGGTAAATTAAGGTAGCAAAATGTACTTTAGAAATGATGATTTTGTTTGAAAATTCACTGTTGAGGTCAAATGAAATAAAGTACGTAACCAGTGGTTCAAAA
The DNA here is from genome assembly GCF_003265705.2 of Callorhinus ursinus. Taxonomy (NCBI): domain Eukaryota; kingdom Metazoa; phylum Chordata; class Mammalia; order Carnivora; family Otariidae; genus Callorhinus; species Callorhinus ursinus. The sequence goes on from NW_027397116.1 coordinate 16,288,737, forward strand.
TAATTTGGCTCAACCATACTTCACTTGACAGTCTGAAAAGGAGTCAGTTTCATGGATTTCTTGTAAGAAAACTGCTAGAACTATTAAGCAAATAAAAATGTCTGTTTAGATGAATATATATTTACTTAAATATGATTATCAATGGAAGAATAGGCTTTTTTTTTACTCTAATAATTTGGAATACCTGCACCTTATTTTTCTAAATATATTATCTGAAATTGTCTGTAATTTATACATTTGTAATGTTATAATAAAAGTTAATATTATCTTAGACTATTGGCATTTTAAAATAACCACAAGGATTTTGATGAATTCCTGTCTCAATTGAGGTTTTTCATCCATTTTGAGTCTATTTTTGTGTGTGGTGTAAGAGAATGGTCCAGTTTCATTCTTCTGCATGTGGCTGTCCAATTTTCCCAACACCATTTGTTGAAGAGACTGTGTTTTTTCCATTGGACATTCTTTCCTGCTTTGTCAAAGATTATTTGACCATAGAGTTCAGGGTCCATTTCTGGGTTCTCTATTCTGTTCCATTGATCTATGTGTCGGTTTTTGTGCCAGTACCATACTGTCTTGATGATTACAGCTATGTAATTGAGCTTGAAGTCTGGAATTGTAATGCCACCGGCTTTGCTTTTCTTTTTCAATATGCCTCTGGCTATTTGGGGTCTTTTCTGATCCCATTTTTTAGGATTATTTGTTCCATTTCTTTGAAAAAAGTGGATGGTATTTTGATAGGGATTGCATTAAATGTGTAGATTGCTCTAGGTAGCCTAGACATATTCACAATATTTGTTCTTCCAATCCATGAGCATGGAACATTCTTCCATTTCTTTGTGTTTTCCTCAATTTCTTTCATGAATATTCTGTAGTTTTCTGAGTACAGATTCTTTGCCTCTTTGGTTAGATTTATTCCTAGGTATCTTACGGTTTTGGGTGCAATTGTAAATGGGATCAACTCCTTAATTTCTCTTTCTTCTGTCTTGTTGTTGGTGTATAGAAATACCACCGATTTCTTTGCATTGATTTTATATCCTGCCACTTTACTGAATTCCTGTATGAGTTCTAGCAGTTTTGGGGTGGACTCTTTTGGGTTTTCCACATAAAGTATCATATCATCTGCAAAGAGTGAGAGTTTGATTTCTTTGCCAGTTTGGATGCCTTTTATTTCTTTTTGTTGTCTGATTGCAGAGGCTGGGACTTCTAGTGCTATGTTGAACAGCAGTGGTGATAGCTGTCGTGTTCCTGACCTTAGGGGAAAAGCTCTTATTTTTTCCCCATTGAGTATGATATTTGCTGTGGGTTTTTCATAGATGACTTTTATGATATTGAGGTATGTACCCTCTATCCCTATACTCTGAAGAGTTTTAATCAAGAAAGGATGCTGTACTTTGTCAAATGCTTTTTCTGCATCTATTGAGAGGATCATATGGTTCTTGTTCTTTCTTTTATTAATGTATTGTATCACACTGATTGATTTGTGGATGTTGAACCAACCTTGCAGCCCAGGGATAAATCCCACTTGGTCTTGGTGAATAATCCTTTTAATGTACTGTTGGATCCTATTGGCTAATATTTTGGTGAGAATTTTTACATCCATGTTCATCAGGGGTATTGGTCTGTAGTTCTCCTTTTTGATGGGGTCTTTGTCTGGTTTTGGGATCAAGGTAATTCTGGCCTCATAAAATGAGTTTGAGAGTTTTCTTTCCATTTCTATTTTTTGAAACAGCTTCAGAAGAATAGGTATTAATTCTTCTTTAAATGTTTGTTAGAATTCCCCTGGGAAGCCATCTGGTCCTGGGCTCTTGTTTGTTGGGAGATTTTTTTTTTTTTTTAGATTTTATTTATTTATTTGACACAGAGAGAGAGCACAAGTAGGCAAAGTGGCAGGCAGAGGGAAAGGGAGAAGCAGGCTCCCCACTGAACAGGGTTGGGAGATTTTTGATTACTGCTTCAATTTCCTTAGTGGTTATGGGTCTGTTCAGGTTTTCTATTTCTTCCTGGTTCAGTTTTGGTAGTTTATAAGTCTCTAGGAATGCATCCATTTCTTCCAGGTTATCTAACTTGCTGGCATATAGTTGCTCATAATATGTTCTTATAATTGTTTGTATTTCTTTGGTGTTGTTGTGATCTCTCCTCTTTCATTCATGATTTTGTTGATTTGGGTCATTTCTCTTCTTTTTGATAATTCTGGCCAGGGGTTTATCAATCTTGTTAATTCTTTCAAAGAACCAGCTCCTAGTATCGTTGATCTGTTCTACTGTTCTTTTGGTTTCTATTTCATTGATTTCTGCTCTGATCTTTATTATTTTCTTTTCCTGCTGGGTTTAGGCTTTATTTGCTCTTCCTTCTCCAGCTCCATTAGGTGTAGAGTGAGGTTGTGTATTTGAGACCTTTCTTGTTTCTTGAGGAAGGCTTGTATTGCTATATACTTTCCTCTTAGGACTGCCTTTACTGCATCCCAGAGATTTTGAACAGTTGTGTTTTCATTTTCATTTGTTTCCATGAATTTTTTAAATTCTTCTTTAATTTCTGGGTTGACCCATTCATTCTTTAGTAGGATGCTTTTTAGCCTCCACGTATTTGAGTTCTTTCCAACTTTCCTCTTGTGATTGAGTTCTAGTTTCAAAGAATTGTGGTCTGAAAATATGCAGGGAATGATTCTAATCCTTTGGTACCAGTTGAGACCTGATTTCTGACCCAGGATGTGATCTATTCTGGAGAATGTTTCATGTGTGCTAGAGACGAATGTGTATTCTGTTGCTTTAGGATGGAATGTTCTGAATATATCTGTGAAGTCCATCTGGTCCAGTGTGTCATTTAAAGCCTTTATTTCCCTGTTGATCTTTTGCTTAGATGATCTGTCCCTTTCAGTGAGGGGGGGTGTTAAAATCCCCTACCATTATTGTATTGTTGTCGATGTGTTTCTTTGATTTTGTTATTAATTGGCTTATATAATTGGCTGCTCCCATGTTAGGGGCATAGACATTTACAATTGTTAGATGTTCTTGTTGGATAGACCCTTTAAGTAGGATATAGTGTCCTTCCTCACCTCTTATTATAGTCTTTTGTTTAAAATCTAATTTGTCTGATATAAGGGTTGCCACCCCAGCTTTCTTTTGATGTCCATTAGCATGGTTAATGGATTTCCACCCCCTCATTTTAAATCTGGAGGTGTCTTTGCATCTAAAATGAGTCTCTTGCAGACAGGATATCGATGAGTCTTGTTTATTTTTTTAATCCAATCAGATAGCCTGTGTCTTTTGATTGGGCCACTTAGCCCACTTACATTCAGGGTAACTATGAAAGATATGAATTTAGTGCCAGTGTATTGCCTGCAAGGTGACTATTACTGTATATTGTCTCTGTTCCTTTCTGGTCTATGTTACTTTTAGGCTCTTTCTTTGCTTAGAAGTCCGCTTTCAGTATTTCTTGTATGGTTGGTTTGGTGTTTGCAAATTCTTTTAGTTTTTGTTTGTCCTAGAAGCTTTTTATCTCTCCTTCTATTTTCAGTGACAACCTAGCTTCATAGAGTTTTCGTCACTGCATATTTTTCTCATTTAGTTCTCTGAATATATCATACCAGTCCTTTCTGGCCTGCCAGGTCTCTGTGGATAGGTAGGTCTGTTGCGAATCTAATGTTTCTACCATTGTAGGTTACAGATCTCTTCTCCAGAGTTGCTTTCAGGATTTTCTTTGTCTCTGAGCCTTGTGAGTTTTACTATTAGATGTCGGGATGTTGACCTATTTTTATTGATTTTGAGGGGGTTTCTCTGTGCCTCCTGGATTTTGATGCCTGTTTCCTTCCCCAAATTAGGGAAGTTCTCTACTGTACTTTGCTCCAATATACCTTCTGCCCCTCTCTCTCTTTCTTCTTCTGGGATCCCAGTTATCTAATGTTGTTTTGCTTTATGGTATCCCTTATCTCTTGAATTCTGCCCTCGTTGTTTATCTCTCTTTTTCTCAGCTTCTTTATTCTCCATCATTTGGTCTTCTGTATCACTAATTCTCTCTTCTTCATTTGTCCTAGGAGTTAGAGCCTCCATTTTTGATTGCACCTCATTAGCCTTTTTGATTTCGACTTGGTTAGATTTTAGTTCTTTTATTTCTTCATAAAGGGATTCTCTAGTATCTTCTATGCTTTTCTCAAGCCCAGCTATTATCTTTATAATCGTCATTCTGAACTCTAGTTCTGACATCTTACTAATGTCCATATTGATTAGGTCCCTGGCAGTTGGTTACTGCCTCTTGTTCTTTTTTTGAACTGAGTTTTTCCGTCTTGTCATTTTTTCCAGAGGAGAATAGATGAATGAGAGAACAAAATGCTAAAACAATGCTAAAATGAGTTAAATGTTAAATGTTAACAATGACCCCAGAAAAATATACACTAAACAAATCAGAAGAGATCCGAAACTGGGGGGAAAAGAAAGGGAAAAAAAAAAAAAGAATATGGTCAGGGTGGTGAATATAACAGAGCCACATGCTAGATTTTGGATGTATTTTAGTCTGTTAGGAGAAATTGCCTCCCAAAATTTTAAAGAAAGAAAATTTATATATATATGTATATACAAAAATAAGGGTAAATATGATGACAGGATGGAATATGACTCTAAAGATGATACTTGAAAAGGATTTCAAAAAGGAATTGATAAGATAAGAAGTTGACTGAAAAAAGAATGAAAAAAATTAAAAAAAAAAAGAATGTGATCAGGCAGGAGAGTAAGACATCGTCATACACTAGATTTAGGGTATATTTTGGTCTGTTATTAGGAACTGTATCCCAATATTTTAAAGAAAGAAAAACATATATATACAAATTGTAAGCTTAAATACAATGAACAGATAGAATATGACTATAAAAATGAAAAATTAAAAAAAGATTTTTAAAAAGTAATTGATAAGATGTTGGTTGAAAAAGGAAAGAAGAAAAATTCAACAAAAAAATAGAAAAAGAGAAAAATGAAGAAAATTTAAAAAATTAACTTTTTCAAGACTAAAGAATCATGGGAAAAAAGCCATGAATTCCATATGCTGTATTCACCCAGCGCTGGGGTTTTGCCGTTCTCATTGATTGGTAAACTTTGTCTTGGCTGGCTATTCTTGCTGATCTTCTGGGGGCGGGGCCTGTTGCAATGATTCTCAAATGTCTTTGCCCAAGGCAGAATTGCACCACCCTCATCAGGGGCCAGGCTAAGTAACCTGCTCAGTTTGCTCTTGGTAGCTTTTGTTCCCTGAAAGCTTTCCGTACAGCTTCGGAGGATGAGAATGAAAATGGTGGTCTGCCAATCTCCAACCCCAGAGGAGCTGACAACTTGGGTCCCCACTACTCAGTTCACCCCCAGAGAAATGCAGTCAATCACTCTTGTCTCCCCAGTCTCCGGCTGCACTCCGGAGCGCAGTGCACTGTGACCGAGTCTCAGTTAAGCTGGCCTGTGACTGAGTGTTTTTATCTCTGGCACTCGACCCTATGTGGAGTCTCCAAACCCAGCAGATTCCTCTGGTGTGCTCCCGTGCCACTCCTCCCAGGGGAGGAGGGGGAGTCTCCCCGGATCTGCTGCTTGTTGGGTCCCTGCTCAAGGAGCAGTGGCCTGACTGTGCCCCAGATCCCAGGTATGGCAACACTGAGCTGAGAGCTCACTCCCTGGCTCCATCTCTGCAGCTGGCTTCCCCATCCTGACACCTGGGATCTCTGCTGCACTCAGGCACCCCTGGTCTTTCTGTGACTCCCGAGGGTCCTGAGACCACCCTGTCCCAGCAAGGGTGCCACCCCTGCTTAGTCACTGGAGCCACGTCCCCCAGTGGAGCAGACTTCTAGAATTTCCGATTTTGTGCTCTGCTCCTCTATCACTTACTGGTAGCTAGCTGAGGAGGCTCCCTCCCCCCACAGTCTCTCTTCGTGAATATTGCCTCAGATTAACTTCTCCGCACATCCTACCTTCCAGAAAGTGGTAGCTTTTCTATTCAGAGGGTTGCTGCTCTTCTTTGATCTCCTGTTGAGTTTGTAGGTGTTCTGAATGGTTTGATAACTATCTAGCTGAATTCCTGGGACCAGACGAAATTTAGGTCTCCTACTCCTCCTCCATCTTGCTCCTCCAAGAGCTCTGACTTTATATGGAAGAGCAATACCTTTTATAGGACATCTTTGTGTTCTCTGTTATGCATCGGTATTCTATGGTATGTGGTGTTCTCTTTCAGTATGTGGGGTTGAATCACCTTTTATTTTAGGTAAGTGTATTGAGTTATAGCTTGATTTTCTTCACGGGAGACTGCAGTTTTGCATATGTTGGCTTGCCTTTGTATGTTTCTCTGTGTCTATAATTTCCCCTGTAGTATTTTTTAACTCTTTATGTTAAAATTCTGATTTTTTCTTTTCTGTCATTCTTTCTTTCTTTGATTTGCTCTCTTCCCTTCCACCCTCACTCTGGCTCTTTCTTCCTTTTGTTTTCTTTCCTTTCTTCTATTTCCGTTTTCCATGTCCTTTGCTGTGATTTCTACAGTGACCATTATTCTTCCCTCTTCTTTCAATTTGCTGTTTCTGTAACTATTTTTACTGTATTTCATACCTTAGTTCTGCCAGCTCATATTTTATTTGTTTTTGTTTCTTACCATTTGTTCCCTGAATTCTCAAAACCCTGCCTTGTGATCTTTATAGAGATAATTAGTTTGCAAATAATATTTAATTTTATAATAAAATTTTAATTAACCATATTTATTTTCTTTTTTGCAGTGTTCTTTTGGCACATGTTCTCCACATAAGTATAATTTTCTGATCTCTTCTTTATTTTTCTTATAATATCCTTCTAACCATGCTGAATCACTTTCATTTTTATTATTCGAATCTTATTATATCAATTTTTCTGGATCAGCCACTTGTCAAGTTTCCTTTAGAGAGAGAATGTTGTCTTCCAGGTTATCTGGCATTCACAACTCATAGTGTCTCTTCTTATCTGCTGCAAATGCAGACAATATTGTTAAAATAGTCCTGCCGTATTGCTTTTGCTATAGACTGATTCCCTGGCTCCTCTCAGATTCTGATGATAACACTACTGATCCCATTGTCTATATCTTTTATTGCAAACAGTAAATACCTATTTTTCACATCAGGGTCTTTTCTTCACCCTTTGTAAGCGTTCTTAATCTGGTGTTTTCCAAGATCTTCTTATTGGTTTCTTCTTAAGTCTCTTTGTGTTTTTTTTTCTTTATATCCTTTCAGATGCTGCTACCATTTCTTTTAGCTGTGAAGTAGATTAAAATGGCAGGTGATAACTGTTACCTACTCCTGCCAAAAATGTAATGTATTTTTTAATGTTTCTTTTTCATTTTATATGCTTTATATGAGGACGAAAGGAAAATGCTGAATTTTGAATCTGTGTCCCTGCTGAAAATCAAGAAATTCACTATTAATAATATTTACTTCACAAATGAGGAAAAGAGAACACATGGAATTAAACCATATACACCAAACTAAGAAAACAGTAAGAAGAGCTAAGATTCTACCCAGAAAATCTGTCCCCATAAACCACAATCAAACATACATTTCTAAGAAATTCAAATATGATTCTAGTTCTTTTTTTTTTTTTGGAAAGATTGTATTTATTTATTCGTTAGAGAGAGAGAGTGTGGGCAAGAGAGTGAGCGAGAGTACAAGCAGGGGGAGCTGTAGGCAGAGGGAGAAGCAGGCTCCCTGCTGAGCAAGGAGCCCGATGTGGGACTAGATCCCAGGGCACTGGGATCATGACCTGAGTCGAAGGCAGACGCTTAACTGATTGAGCCACGCAGGCGTCCCTGATTCTAGTTCTAAGCTAAGAATAATTACCCCAATTCAAGCAAAATATTTTTTTCAAATGAGATTGCTTATGATTGAAGATATACATACAAAACCATAACTTATTTTATGAATTGTCTAATTGAATATTACACAAAATAGACAAATGTATATATATTCCCTTATATAGGACTGTAAACCTAAATTTTTATTTCTATTTTAAATCAATTTAAATCATTTTTTGACAGTCTTTTACATTGGAACAACTGTGCTTATCTTTTGGCAATGTATGAACTTTGTTTAAATGTTTGTTTCAAAAAGAAGTGTGTTTTGTTTTTACTCAGGTATCATTTTTGTAGCCTTACTGATACCCTCGTCCTTTTATTTTATTCCCTTTTTCCTTGGAAAACACAAACAAACAAACAAACCTGTCACTGAGGATTTTTTTCTTCTGTTTTCCTGTTCTATATGTTCCCTTCTCTTTCTGTTCTATGATTTATTTTCTCTTTTAACTCTTCCTCTTCTATGTGTTCTAAGAAGCTGATTAAGAATTTTGTCACCGGGGGTGCCTGGATGGCTCAGTCGGTTAAGCATCAGCTCATGTTATGATCCCAGGGTCCTGGGATCCAGCTCTAAGTTGGGCTCCCTACTCAACAGGGAGTCAGCTTCTCCCTTTGCCCCTCCCCCCAGTCATGCTCTCTCTCTCTTTTGCTCTCTCTACCTCTCAAATAAATAAATAAATAATATATTTTAAAAAAAGAATTTTGTTAGAGGTTTATGCTATTTAAAAAAAATGTTTTTTGTTTTTTTTTAGTGTTTGCTTTTATGGTTAGTATGAAAATGTCTTTCTATTAATGACTGATATTCAAGAATAAAAGTTCCATGTTTGATCCACTTTATTGTTACTCTTTTCTTCTTTATATTTAGCTTTATTACTTCTCAACAGATAACTCTTAAGACTTTTGTGAGGTGACTTTACATAGATTTATTTCCTATGTCTCACTCTACTATGACCATTTATTCCTTTATGTTTTACAATAGACCTCATCCTGATCTTCAGACACAGTTAGAATAAACCATTTGCAAACACTCTTCTGTTTTTGAAAGTGAATAGGAAATAAGTATTTGCAAGTTTTCAAAAATTCCTTCACCAATCATATTTCTTTTCCTTTCTAGAGTTAAATGTATGATGGAGTAACAGAAAACTCAAGGGATTCTCTTAACGTAATATCTTGTTATTTGTATGTGAGGTCAAACAAACTTTGTACAACTTGACTAAATATTAAATTGACTGGCTTTTGTTACCTCAGTGTATATGTTAAATCTTCTGGAGACATTTTCCTTGCTGGCTGATGTAGTCATCTTTCCTAAAACTGTATCATCTACTAACAACCTTGTTTTATTTTTCTTTTTGTTAATACCATCTTATATATAAAGTATATAATTCTTCCAACATATAAAGTTGGAAAAATTCTCACTTTGAAATTTAATAAAAAATATGTTTTGACAATGTAACTTACCTATATTTAAGATGTTACAAAAATAGTTATTAAAAATTTCACAAATGTCATTACAAAATAATGAAATGTATTTATGCAGTCTCTGTGTAGAATAGTTTTTGGAGGTTGAAGTTATAGGAAAGTTAAAATTTTTGCTGAGGTCAATTATACGTATTTAATGGTAAATGATTATAAGGAAAACGAATATATTAGAGTTTTGAAAGAGACAGTACAGAATCTTCATCAGAAATGTGTGATGACTCAGGGATAGTCTCTTAGAAAAAGGAGTTTTTGATCTAGATTTCTGAAGTAAGGAGAAAGCTCAAGACCTTTTTAATGTAGTAATGAGCAAAATTGTATTTTCTTTATATGAGAGAAAATCCATTAAAATCATAATGATTATGGACCAAATGTTATTTTAGTAATAAATCTTTTTTTGTCAAGAAATTAAATATCTGAAATCTGGTATAATGCATTGTATTATTAATTCCCAAACACTGAAGGCTTTATTTTTTGTGGTCATAATTGTAATTGTGGTAGTAAAATTTTGGCTAAAATTTCAGAATTTTTGCTTACAATAGTAGGCTTCAGTACACATTTAAAAAATTGTTTTTAAAGAGGCACCTGGGTGGGTCAGTAGGTTAAACATCTGATTTCAGTTCAGGTCATGATCTCAGATCCCTGGGATCCAGCCCTGGTCATGCTCCCTGCTTAGTGGGAAGTCAGCTTCTCCCTCTGCCCTCCACCCACACCTCACTTCTGCTCTCTCTCAAATAAATAAATAAAATCTTTTAAAAAAGTATTTTAAAAATGTTTTTAATGAAATAAGATAATCTCAATATGAGTATGCTTTGTCTTTCTTTGGTTAATATTATCAGTTAATATACCTTGATTCTTATATAATCTTTAAGTATTTTTCAAGATAAAAAGGTAAAACAGCAAGTTTTAAATTTAACTTTGGAAATACATAAACACATATATAAATGTAAATTATATATACATATGTTACTATAAAATGTATTACTAAAAAGTAAAAAAAAAAAAAAAGTTACCAGTAGTGTCACCAGCTAGACCCCAAAACCTGACCTTTACAGCCCACCTGCTTGTATATGTTGACCTTTGTCCCTGAGTTTTCCTTAAACTCTTCTTTCCAGTTTATCTCTTAACTTAGGCAAAAGACCTATGGGCATAACATACCCTGATGGGAACCAAAACTACTCCTCAAGCAATAAGGACTGCCCAGACCACCCAGACCAGTTTGAACTTAATCCCCAATTCTCGCTTGTGCAGATAGAGCATGAAGTGACCTCTAGATTGACCTACCCTTCCCTCATTATAATACTAAAATCTCTGCCCATGGAGGAGCACAATGCTCATTTACCTAACATACAATGTATATATAAGCATGTTTAAGTCATATGGACAACCTTATGCCCACCTCTACATATGATGACATAGCTCCCCTATCTAAATATTCATTCTAACCCTAAATAAAAGGAACCCATTCACCCCTGCTTAGGGAGTCATGGCTTTGAAAGTTATTCCCTGTGATCTCCTTATTTGCTGCAAATAAGCTTTCTAAATTTTTTTTCTTATGGATTTGTCATATAGTTAGTTATATGCATATGTGAATATATATCTATCTCCTCCCTCCTCCCCTACCTCATTCTCTCTTTTCTCTCAATGTTATTAGTTGCAGATGTGTTTTCCAGTTTGTAGCTTGTCTTTTGACTCTAATGCATCTTTGGGGATTAGACTTTTCAATTTTTAAAATAGGAAAATGTATTACTGTTTTCCATTATTTGAATGTTTGTGTTTTCATAAAAAGACATTACTATGTAAGTAATAATGCAGTGATACTGGATTTGAATCTTCACTCCCTCCTATGCTAGCTGAGTAATCTTAGGCATGTTACTTAAATCCTGTGTGGTAAGCGGAATTCTGAGATATCCCTTAAGATTTCTGCCCACTTGTATGCATACTCTGTATAATCCGCCCCCTTTTTTTTTGATGATTGCAGAACCTGTGGATATGATGGGATATCATGCGTGTGATAGGTTACTTATCAGTTGACTTTTAATCAAAAGGGAGATTATTGAGATGGGACTGACTTAACCAGGTGAGTCTTTAAAAGGGACTTGTCCTTTCTGAGGTTAGAGGAAATGAAAGATGTAAGGGTTTTTGCCTATGGAGAGGTCCTTATGTCAGATAGATGGCAAATGTAAGAGAGAGGCTCACGTGGGAAGGACCTGAAAATGGTCCCTGGTCACCTGCTAGCAAGACAATGGGGACCTTAGTCATACGCCCCAAAGGAGATTATTTCTGCCAACCACTTAGAAGGGAATCTTTTCCTGGTGGAGCCTCCAGGTGCCAGCCAACACCTTGATTTCAGCTTTGTGAGTCCTGGAGCAGATATCCTGGCCAAAGTGTGTGGGGTTCCTAAGCCACAGAAACATTGAGAATATATTTGTGATGTTTTCAGCTTGTAGGTTTGTAATTATTCATCAGTAGAAAACTAATGCGTCCTTGAGGCCCAATTTCTTCATTTGTAGAATGAGGATAGTAGTACTCTCTAGTTCATAGAGTTGTTTGCTGTCAAGATTGCATGAGTGAATAAATCGATATAGACTTGGAAAGTGCTTAGCAGTGCACAATGCTTGATTAAGTGAACACTATACAAATGATAGATTTTAATATGAAGAATATAGTCTTCCATATTTTATTCTAAAACTTTTAAAGGTTTGTTCTTTTATTCTAAGTTTATAGGCTACTATCTAGATGGTGATTTTTGTGGAGAATCTGAGGCAGGAATCCATTCTTTCTTCCTCCCTCCCTCTCTTCCTTCTGTGGAAAACTGAGTGTGTCAGCATCATTAGCTGAAAATTCCAGACTTTTCCTCAGTGATATGAAATACCATCTCTTTCATAGGCCAAGTGTTCATCCATGAATGGGTTGATTGTTTTGCTCTCTCATGTGTTATATTGATTTCTTTCTTTTTTCTTGTGTCAATAACTCAGTCATTAACACAAGTCTTAATACCTGTCAGGGCAAATCCTATCATTTTACTCTTCATAGGTTTTCCCTCATTATTTTTCCTTTTGAAAGAATGAGACACATATATCACTAAAGTACACTAATGTGAACTATATGCGCCAAGTTTTTTTTTTGTTTTTGTTTTTGTTTTTACATATATATCATCAGGGTAACTTTTACCCAGATTCCCTCATGTACAATCCAAGTCTATAGAAACTCCTAACCAGTATTTGGACTTCTAAAACATGGATTTGTTTTAACTGTTTTTGAACTTCATATAATTATACTTTTTAAAATATATTTTGCTTTTGTTTGTTTATATTTCATTCTACACAGTAATGTTGAGATCCGTCCATTTTTCGATGTAACAAGAATTTGATTTTTTTTTTTTTAATGCTGAGTGGTATTCCATTGTGTGGTTATGCTGCATTTTCTTAATTTGCCTGTTAATAGGTAGTTTGTTTCCAGTTTTTGACTGTCAAATAAGGCTTCTATGAATATTTTCCTCGAGGTCTTCTACTGATAATATCTACTTATTATCTGGGATTTATAGAGAAAAATAGAATCACTGGGCCATTAAATAGATATATGTTTAATTAGAAACTTCTAAATAGTTCTCCAAAACTGTTCATAATTGTATATTCTTACCAGCATTGTATGAAAGTTACAGTTGCTCCATGTTTCCACTAATATTTAATATGGGGGGTTACTTTATTTTTAACCATTCTATTTTATTTTAACTGGTCATTCCCTCATTATAGTTTTATTTTCTTTTCCCTGAAATCACATTTTCGCATGCTTATTTGCTTATTGGCCATTTGATATCTTCTTAGTGAAAAGTCTCCTCAGGTATTTTTTAATTGGATTCTTTGTCTTTTTTTTTACTGACTTAAGATTTCTTTTACATTCATACATATACAACACACACGTGTGTGTGTATACACACATATATATTTAGTTTTTATAAATATAATTTATAATGATACATATGATTTTATTGAAATAAAGGGTTTCATGTAGGAAAAAAAAGTTTTAAAGTTATTGATAGAATTAGTTAGCATTTATTGAGTGCATAATGACTGATGACACAGATATTTGTTGAGCACTCACTGTTCCAGGCATCATGTTAGGTGCTGAGAATAAAGTAGTGAAGAACATAAATGCAATTCTGATCTCAGGGAGCATAGAATGATAGACCATAAAGAAAACAAATCAGTATTTAATTGCAATATGTACTTAAAAAGTGCATAGGCTACTCTTAAAGAGTGATTAACAGCTAATACATCCTACTCAAGGAAGTCAGGAAAGGAATCCTAAAGAAGGACCATTGAAGTTGAGGCTTTAACTGTGTCCAAGAAAAATAGGGCACAGAACTCAAATATTTTTGTTATCTTATGGAAAAGGCAGGCATTAAAAAGGTAGTTACAATACTGTTAAATGTTATAAGAGGAATTCATGTAGTATATAAGCACATAGAAAGGACAAGTGACCCAGTTTGGTTAGAAGTCTTATTAGAGGGATTGATAGCACAGCCTAAAAGGATTTCAAACATTTTAAAGACAATTTCTGGAGGTGCCGGGTAGGTTAAGCATTCAACTCTTGGTTTCAGCTCTGGTCATGATCTCATAGTCATGTCAGGCACCACTCTCAGTGGGGAATCGGCTTGAAGATTCTCTCCCTATGCCCGTCCCCCAACTCATGCTCTGCTTGTGTGCATGCTCTCTCTCTCTCTCTAAAATAAATAAATCTTAAAAAAAATTAGACAATTTCTGAATATTGAACTTTTACTCATACTAATTCTTTACTGATTTATTTCCTTTATATTTAGGCAATCTCATGGTACTTAAACTTCAGGTATCTAGTATTATCAACAAAAAATATTAGGCCCTGGACTCAGGCACCATGCTGTGAATGAACTTGATGAAGTTCGTGATAGTGTACCTACAACTAGACAGCCGGTGTACCAAACAGATTATATTAAAGCAATATAAACTGATCTAATATAAATGTTAATGAAATAGATTATTTACTTTAGGATTTTAACATAAATTTACAGCATGTTTGTGTCTATGGCACCAATAATTTTTGAACAAGGATAGTACTCTTATATTATATTTAAAAGCCTTTATTTGAAATCCATCAACCCCCAAAGAAATTTTGCATGCACATGACATACAAAATAAATTAGTGCCTGAATTAATCAACTGGGTAATGCACAACAGTTACTTTTGTCACACAAAGATAGATCATCAAAAGCAGCTTCAGATTTGCTTTCTGATGTCTAACATGATTAATTGTATTTTTGTAACTTGAAAAGGCAAAGTTTCTGCTATTATGGAGATTGACATTATTGGACTTTGAAGGCTGTGCTATTTTCCTTCATTTGGAAATTCTTTAAAATTCGATAATGCCAGTTGAGAGGACTTCCCTCCCTGCTCAACTTTGTTTTACATTTGACAGAGTGCTGATTTTTGGAAGCAATAGTTTCATTACATAAGATTTCAAATCATAAATGAATCATTTAATCAAGTACTAGAATGGAATTAATGTTATATGAGGAGAATTTTCTTGTTCAAAATGGATGGAATTTCAGTTTAACATTTGAAAATACCAAATAGTTTTGTAATTCCTTAAAGAATAAGATATTTTTGCTATAAGACTATGTAATAATTTTGGGGGGAAATACAAATAAAAAACACTTTTTCAATTTTAAGTATCTGTTCTTCAATTTAAACCAGTAAAATATAACAAGCTTATACAACACAGTGGTGACTTCTATTTCCTGGAGACTTGACTTGAATTTGAAAGCTGCTACTACTCTTTAAAGGAAGGAATATATAACATCCCGTTGCTGTTTATAAATTATTTGTTTTTATTACTCAATGTCGCATGATTTCTTATGATGCCAAAATTGATGTCCATGTTTTATTTAAGTTGCACTTGAGTTAGCTACAAATGATGAGTACATATGTGCAAATATTCTTGAGGAAAATTGATTGGAATAAAAATATCTTTCTACTTTTGTATCTGGGCCTCTGTAACCAATACAAGAGAAAGCAGCTGCAGGGGGTCACAGGAAGAATGCTTTTAATTCACATTTCACTAGCCAGACGGACAGCTTGAAGTGTTAGATCAGAAGACGTTATTGAGGCAGGAATGTTGGAAAGTGAACAGTACCCTTCCCACAGAAAGTAGACACTGAAACTGCTTAATACTCAGTTCAGGTTAAAATGTGTAGTACAAAGAGTTAAGCATATTAAAGAATTCAAAAGGGAGATGCATCAGGAAAGAGGAGCTCTTCATTTTATTGAAGTCAGATTTATGGTTTTTAATCACAATAAATGGACATTGAGCAAAACACCAAAAAAGATCTGTTGCGGCAGCCGGCAAAATGCTTCTTAGGCAGAAAAAAGGCAGACGATGCTTAAGTCAGAGGGGCTCAGGAAATGATAGAGTAGATCTCAGGGTGGAAAGATAATTGAACTGAAGATAAACAGTCATTTCATATTCTAAATACACAGAAGTGTTACCAATGTTTGGCAAGAATGTCACATTTGGAGACAATGTACAGAATGGTTACAGGCAGGAACTGTGGCATCCACCTGCTGGTATCCAAATCCACTGTATATATTAGCTATCATTTTTCTTGTTAAAATACGGGTCACGGTATCCAAGGTATGTATATCATAAATCTGAGAGGATATCTACTTCACCTATATAGTATGCCCAGCGCAGATTCTGACAAGTGGTATGCATTCAATAAAGATTTGTTCAGTGAATGAACAGATGAATTATATTATGTAAGTTTTTAACAAATGGGATTTTGTATTAACACTTGGGTTTTAGCTCTATATTTGTTTGTTTCCAAATTCAATTAAGTAATCCATTAATCTAGCATGCCATTCCAGGTTTGCTCCCATTGTGTGCATAGACTGCATTCCATAAATAAGTCAACCCGCACTATTCCTTGAATACACTGAACTGTTATTTTTGGCTATCGCTCTACAAAAATGCCCTCATTTCTTCTCATTCCCTTCTTAAAATTCTGTTTATCCTTAAAGTAAAAATCTTATGTACTCTTCCAACCACGACTAAACACTCATTTGCAAATAATGGTAGTAAACATAATAATACTAAGATTAGGATATTAACATTTTAACATACAGTACTTTCCCCTCTCTTCATATTTACTCTCTTTTTTAAGCAAAATAGTGATGGTCTCACATGTCTCATGTATATAGTCTTTCTTGTTTGTATTTGTTGTGGGCATTTTCCTTCCTTAACATTTA
This sequence comes from Callorhinus ursinus, assembly GCF_003265705.2. NCBI lineage: Eukaryota > Metazoa > Chordata > Mammalia > Carnivora > Otariidae > Callorhinus > Callorhinus ursinus. Next base: position 16,305,323 of record NW_027397116.1, read on the forward strand.
CTGCCATATGATAGTGTAGCTATTTTTTCTAGCATTTGTTTTTGCTTTCCACTCTGTCCTGTAAGTTACACCAGGGTGGAAATCTTTGTGTTGTTCATTAATATGAACTAGTGACCCGAGAGCTTAGAAAAGAGCCCTGCACATAGGCAATATACAACAAGTGTTTGTGGAAAAGAAATGATTTGAGTTCTCCTGCTTGAACTCTTAATTCGTAATCTGAATGAGATCCTCAAATCCAATTAGATGCTAATATATTATCACACTCTATTTGCAACAGAGACCTGATTGTTATATCCCATGTTACTGCTGCTGTAAGATGTATTCTTTCTTGGGGTAGTCCTTTCTATTTGCTTTTTTAAAAAGGAAGTCCAGAGCTGAACATTATGACATTATAAAACCAGTTAATTCTAGGAGTGAGGTATGCTCTGATTTTTATGTAGCATTTTTTACTCTTCAAATATGTAGTTAGAGTCATTCATATTCCTATCTTACAAAGCAGGCTTCTTTCCTGAGTTTTTGTCAATTAGATGTACTCACTCCACATTCTAATTCATCAAAATTTTACATAAAATATAATGCAGGAATGGTATATGTGTTTCTATTTTTCAGTGTTAAAATAATTCAAGAAAATACTGGCAGATATTGTAGGACTTTAACTTTAAAGAGGGAATCAGAGGTGTCAGGGTTGTGGTATAAGTGTTTGCAGACCCTTTGGCCTCATTAATGTATACATAATTATAAGGTGATGATTGTTCTCTTCACTCTAATTGAGGTGGAAGTGGACTGTGAATAAAGTTTCCCCTTTATGAAGAGCGATGAACAAGAAAGTCAGGAAGTGTATAATCAAGGATGCCATGAAGGTTATTGATTCGATATTCAATTCGTAACATTTTATGAACAACTTTAAATCTTTGTAACTTCTCAATTAACTATAGATCGTAGGTATTAGCTGACAGGAAATTTAGAGTTATTTAAAAATCTATGCTCTTTATTGAAATTCATTTTTAGACTGTTGTCATTTCACATACATTAAAAGCAGGATGCTCTGAAGCTTCACAAATATAATTATGTTAGACTGCAATCCTCTTCGTTTCAGCGAGGACCATTCTACATACCAAAACACTCTCTGAAACTTTGAAAATTTCAATTTCATTTACATGTTTACAGACACTGTTTTATCCTAGAATTTTTGAGATTGCTTAGCCTCTCTTCCTTAGAGAATTGGGGGGGTTAATAAGTTAATTTTATGTCTGTTCCATTCTATATATGCAGTAGGCCCAATTCTCTAAAGTTAGGCAATTTAAAAGTGATAATATTTGTTGAGTATTGTTTTGAATCAATTAAGGGGCCATTTAGTAAATGCCACTTTAAAGTATTGACCTTTTTAATTTTTTTTTTTTTTTTTTTTTTTTTTTTACTGGAGATATTGAGCTAAGAGACCATTGTCTTTCTTACTTTGGCAATTAAGGCAAATAAAATTTCTCTATATCATCCACCTAATGTAAATATAATTCACAACTAAGATTAAATAATGTGTAACACTTTAAGAATATTAATCTTCAAGATCCAAACCTATGTTTTTCAAATATTTATACTTAAACTGTTTGACATTTAAGTGTTGGGTTTGATCTTATTCTGTTGAGAAAATTTTAGGGTAGGTTAGGGGTTTAGAAATAATTATTTTATGGATATTTCACATTTTATCTTTTGGATTTTCCTGACATAAATATATTTTTGTATGTGCGTGTTATCATATCTCTTAACTTTTCTAAAAACTTTTAGCCTTGACCTGGAGTTCATTTTCTTTTATACCATATTTTTTATCTTGAGGCGGTTCTTGGCTTTGTCAAGGATACCAAAGACAAAAGACTCAAAAAGCAGTTAAGCACTTCTCTTTTTTGTTCCTGAAGTTATTTTTTTGTATGTTATTTTACTTTTTATCTTTTGTGATTTGTTTAACAAAATTCAGATATTGTTACTAGTCAGCTAAAGGCTGTCTTCAGGGGTCCTTTGGTTTCTCATAAACTACTGTGATAATTTATTGGGTGCTTTCACAACACATACATAAAGTATTTTGTGATTTATAGGTCTTAATGTGGACTGACTTTGCTATAAAACATCTTTAACTTTTGTGATTAGCTATTCCAGTGTGCCTCGTAGCATTCAATAGCCATGCATAAAACATCTGATGATTATGCTGTTTGAAATCTAGCTTCAAAGATTGCAATTTAAATAATTAGGAAATTGGTGAAATATTTTTCTTGCATGTCATTTTTTTCTCCAAACTACTAAAATACATTTCTATAAAGTATTGTAATTAATGCTACCAACATATACCAAGTGTCACTTTTGATTATATTAAAACAGAGATTTCAGTTAGTCACTGTAATAAAATATTCTTGTGTGCAGATTCTGTGCAGTGCAATGTTTAGTTTGATAGAATGAGACAAGTGTTATCAGTATATTGGCTATTGGATCCGATGTACAATAAATCAGATGAAAGCTAGACTTGCATGCTATGCTGCAGAAAAATGATAATCAAATTTGGATCTCTTAGACGTCACAAAAAGTTGATTCTGTTTCTAAGTCCTAATGTATGAAAATAATTTTTTTGATCAAACTTAACCATGAATTTCCAATTCTTAATGTCGTGACATTGAACATGTTTATGAATCAAAATAGAGTAGCATGCTTCTGTTTTCCAAGCAAAGCCTACATAATATTTTATATTCCAAGTTACCAAAGGCAATATTTTTAGTAGTCTAGGCACTCATGCAATAAAGATAAAGAGGGAAAAGTCAAACATGATATATTTTAAAAGTGATAAGCACTTATGTAAGATATAGTAGGACTTAATATGATTTATATAAAAGCCAGCAATAATTTCTAGACAGAGAGAATATTTAATATCATTGGATTTAAACAAGATTAGTCTACATATAGGGTGTATACCACACCTCTGCTTAAGAAATGTGCCCATTGTTATAAAGCTAGGTTAAAGTCAGAAAGAAAAATGTGTTTCAAATTATCTTTTATGGGAATTACAGCTATAAGCACTATGATATAATGTATTTCTGAAGAAAATGTGGGTTTTTTTTGTGAGTGTGTATTAGAATCCTTTCCTTATTTTTTTTTTCTACTCTACCCTTTAATTTGGCATGTGTTTGAAAAGGGAAGGGATGTTATGTACTGCCAGTTTCTGGATCCCACAGTACATGTTGTGGAGTTCCATGTGGTAGCCAGTGTTGGACAGGTGCTACAGGTGTCTTCGTGTTCCCCAACCTGTGAATATAAATTAGTGCCACTTTTGATCTTTTTTTTTTCTCTTCAGGTCATTATGATATGATCATACATCTTTTTCTCAGTTTTCCTTTACCCAGATATTTTCAGTGAACCCGGGGCTACTTGCCTAAGTTCAAAGAACCATTGCTCCTGTTAACTTGTGCCATTTGTCATCTGTTATCTAAGAAAGAGAAATCAGAGTATTATCTAGAAGCCAGAGTCCCTATAGAGTGATTTCAACATATACCAAGTGTCACTTTTGACACCCGTAAGTCTACGTTGCTTTCTGGGCTGAGTGGTGAATGTGGAGGTCCAGGTGGGATGCTGAGTTAGGAGCTGATTAGATCGCTGTTTTAGGTGTTAGGTGCTTTCAGGAATGTGTGGACAGTATGTCTCAGTTGGGTTAGGAATCTATCAAAGTGTAAGAATGCTATTAGTAAAAGCATTTCTGCACTCGGGTAGGCTGAATTCTAGGATATCCCTCAAAACTCCATACTCCTTTGTAAGTTCCAGGGCTGGGAGTATGATGGGGTATATTATTCGTGTGAGCAGGTTATGTTATATGCCACAGTTGATTTTGGAAGATAATCTGGGTGGGTCGGAACTAATTCACAAGAGCTGTTTAAAAGCAGTGAATTTTCCTTTGTTGGTTACAGAAAGGGAAATCACAAAAGATTTGAAATATAAGAAGGTTCCAACACAGGGAAGGTTTTCCTTGTTGAGATGGAGGGGTCCACATGGCAAAGATGTGAGAGTAGCGTGAGTAGCTGAGAGTAGTCCATGAACCAAAGTTAGCAAACCTATAGGGACCTGGGTCCTACACCCGCAGAAATGAATTCCACCAACCTGAACGAGCTTAGAAGTCCATCTTTCTCTAGAGCCAAATGAGAATATAACAGACTGTTACCTTGATTTTAGCCTATATAGCCCTGAGAACAGAGGACCAGTTACACTGGGACGGATTGCTGACCCACAGGAACTGAGGTGATACATGTGTATTGTTTTAAGATGCTAAATTTGTTCCAGCAATAAAAAACTAATACAGGCACCAAGTGTTCCTCTGTCTTTTTCATTAAGATTCCTACTTAGACTCTTCATTGTCCCTCACAGCTGTACGGTCAGTCAGAGCCACTTTAGTCCATTGGACTGATTTTAACAATTTTTAAAGTCACAATGAAGAGAAATGACCACAAAGTCTTTTCAGAGGTGAATATTGAACACATTAGGTTCAAATATATTTACTAGACACACAGAAAGGATGCCACCAGTCTTTGACTACTTTGTAGTCTAATCCCCAAACCTCACACCACCTCTTAAACAGTGGTTGGGGTTTTGCATTCCATTTGTGTCATGACAGGATCTATTTGAGGAGGACCCAGAAGGCAGATATTGATTATAAATTTCAAGGAAGTAGACTTTTGGCTTCAAAATAGTCATAAGATTTTCTCTTGTTTGATTTCTTGTATCAGTTTTGGAAAATTAGAAGACATCTTTTCAAATACTGCTTATGTCCCACTTCATTCCTCTCCATCTGGTACTACAATTCTTTCTGAGATGCTTGCAGTACATCCCCTTGATCTCTTATTTTCATTTTTACATTTTTTATATTATTTTTGTCTCTCTGTAGTTCATTCTGGTTATGTTCTTCCACCTAATTACCAGCTTAACAATTTTATTTAACTGTGTCTAGTTGGCTGTTAAACTCACCCATTGAGCCACTAATTTCAGTTATTGTATTTTTCAGTTTCCCTATTTGTATTTATGTTTTTCTTCAGATTGGTTTGCTTTCTATTCCTTGACCTAGATTACAATACTGTCTTTTATAGTGGGCATAGCTATTTTAAAGTCTGTATTTCAACGCTTCATTTTTTGGCTCTCAATGGATCCATTTCTATTCTGTTATTTCTCTTATGTTTGTATAATCTTATCTTGTTTTCATATATGCATGCTTTTCTTTCGACCAAATGCCAACTTTTATGAAAAATGGAGGTGTAGAATGGTGTTATCTCCCTCAACAGAAGATTTATTTCTTATTCTGATAAAGCTGGATCACTTTAATCCAATTATACAGATTGAAATGATTCAAAGCTGGACTTACTTCCTGTATGGACATGTCAGATTTCGGTTAACCCTTTAGCAATAGTGTTGTTTGCTGGAGTCTAAACTCAAAGCCTGGGTAGAAAGATTATCAAGCCATTAATATATATATTTTTCTCAACTCATGAACCCCAACTTTGCTCCTCTTAGAATCTAATCCCTTGGGGCTATCCATCTCTCAAACTCTCTCCTCTGATTCTTACTCTGTCAGCTCTCTTTCTGAACTGTTAGAGAATCCTGGGAGAAAAACATTACAAATCTTTTTTCATATTTCTGGGTTTCTTCAAACTTCTAGATTAGAACTTGAGATACATATTTTTGAATCCTGTTACAAATTTTCTAGTTTGTTACCAAAAAGGTTTTTTTTTTTAATTGTTTAGATGGTTATTATCAAAAGCAAAATCGGTCTAGCTATGTATGTATGTATGTGTGTATGTTATTTATATAGTATATCTATCTAACATTTATGCTTACAAAATATCTTTGACCATGAATTTAATGAAAAGTCCAAAATCTTACTGTTCAATATTTACCTGAGTGGTAGGTTATGCCAAACATTTATTATACACTCTCATAGAATTGCTTATTTGAAATTTCTATTATTTATATATATCAGAGTCTTGGATAGTTAGAAAGAAATTAAAGGAAAAATAATTCATTGAATTGGAAATCTTATATTTAATAATGATTATTATGTGCAAAACTTGTTTGCAGCTTAGAGTACATTTTGATTTTTCACTTGATTAGTATTGATGTTTTCCCCTTATTTTCTATTTTAGAAATCTAATTAAATTTTGGATCAGCACATGGTAGAAGGAAAGGTAAGAAATTCACTATTTCATACTTCAGTAATATATGTGGAATGTTTTGAATATTTAAATTCTCAAATAGAGAATTATGTTTACTGTACTTTTTAATCAATGGCTCTCAATAACAGTAGCACTGATTGTCTAAACAATTTTTTTGGAAGAAAAAAGTAGTCTGTGTCTTAGAGCAAACACTTCTGATGCTCAAAACAAGAAAGATTTGACAACTTTATTCACAATCAATATTTAAATCATATATCAAGTAAGATCCTATATTCAACAATTTTTGAAATAGTTTGTTGGCAATAACTGCACTGACTATATGAAGGGGATTCTGTGTTATTTTATGAATTTGAAAAATAACTTTATGAGTATAAGCTACCAAAATACATTCCTTTTTATGGAAACTTAAGTTAATATGTCCTGAGGTTTCTGACAGGCCAAATCATGTTGGGCATAATCTTTGGCTATTTACTGTAGAACAGAGAATGTATTCATAAATATTTATTCATATGTATAAATTACATATTTTTCCTGAAAGTATTCAGTGAGATTATATATGTGCTAAAAATTTAATACTAGGACTCTTTATGAGACTTGGAAAAGAACCACTCCTAATTTTATGATATTTACAGATATTTTTGATAATATAGAATTATTTATTCTATTTTAATATATAAATTATTTTAATACCTTATCTTTTGGCTCAGAACATATTAGTGTGTACATTATCTACATTTTATTTTAAAAATATAAAAATCATAAGGTTTCAATACACATTGGAATTTAAATGCATATTGATATGTTTATGTTGAATACCTTGAATAATGTAGTAACATTAAAAATGGTTTTCCTTTATTATTTTAGTGTGGGACCACAAGAGCTATTTGGAGATTTCTGTTTGTTTTGTTTTTAGCTAGATCTTGGCTAGAGGCTGGAGAGTTTTTCAAAGCTATAAATATATCATCATTGTCCTATAGAAACTTACAGTATAATTTTATTTGATAATATAATGTGTAAAAATGATTGCCCTGAAATAGAACCTTCCTAGTCACTCAAAAAATCCATTAGATGAGCAACATTTCATTTCCAGAATATAATATATATCTAAAAAATGCCATGAAAAAGCTGGCTTTTGTAAATAATATGCATGATCACATAGCATCAGAGTTCAGAACAGACAAATTCTTAGTCTTAATATTTAGGTCATTTTGGACTCAGGAAATATATAAAATTTGCATAGATAGTTCCATTCAGAAAAAAAGTATTTTTGCTTATCTGATAAAGGCACAGATAAGAAATGAATCATGATTATATTTTAGGTAATTTTGAATTAACTCACTCTTTTCCTGAAAAAGAGGCTGACCTCAAAAAATTTTTGGTATGGTTATTTATCTAGTTGCTATTCATATAATATACACAAGATAAAATTTTGATTCTTAGGAATTAATTATATTCCTTCTAATGTATGGTCCAAACTGACATTTTCTCTCTCCAAAACATCTTCCAAATTGAGTGCTCTTAATAAGAAGATGAACTGAATGCAGTATATAAACCAATACATCAGTACAAATACATCATTCATGATAATGGTAGAGCAAAGATGAAGACTTGGGGTGCTCTATGCTTAGAAAATAAGGCCTTCACATGATCATCGTTGTTACTGGCATTATGTGTTCCCTGAAATTTTTAGTTTATAGAATGTCATTTCCTCTACTTTGATGCTTTTTTATTAAGGAACATTAATTAGGGAATTCATGTTCTCCAAGACTTTTCAAATTGTCTGGAAAAAATTAGGGGTCACAGGTTATAGATAACATTCTCTTACTTCACAAGAATTCTTGTTTAGGTTTTGTTTGTTTTTCCTTTCTTTTTCTTTTCTTTTTTTTTTTTTTGTCATTTGGCAACTCTTCCAAGGAATGTTTCTATGAAAACTAATGATAACTATGAAATAAATATTTATATGAATAAAAATAGTTATATTTGATTGTCACTTACTTCTGTTAAGGCTAAAAAATAAATGAGTGTGAACTGACTTATCTTCATTCTGATAAATATTTGTTTTAATAGACTCATGCTATCCTATGAACTTTTGTTCACACTGTTAAAAACATTACCCCTAGTACCCCTAGTCTCAAAAGAAAAATACCATTATAAAAAATAATAATAATACAAATGAGGCATGTTCAGATGGTTCTTTGTTACATATTCACGTTCATGCCAAGAAAATTAAACATGAAGGTAGAAATACATATAGAAACAGATGAACTCAGTCAACCCATAAAACGAGAATTTTGAAATTCCCAAAAGATGCAATGATATTAAATTGCTTAGGAATATGAGTCATTGGAAAAGTAGGAAGTTTTTTTTTAAAGGAGGAGGTGTGTTTTGATTTTGTGTTATCTCAAAGTACAATTTTATGTACTCATTACTCAAAACTCATTAAATTTTGTATTTGTATAAAATTGGGTAAATGTAAAACTAGGTGCCTTTCTACTTACATGTTGAACTACCACACTTGGAAATGGACTCCGTGGCAGGCAAGGAAAATGCCAAGAAATATGATGGATATGTTAAATATGTATCTTCAAAGATCTGACATCCTTGTCAACAAACTAGGCTTGTAAAGGAAAACAGTAGAAAACACTGAATGCAATGTTGGAGATATTATTTATATAGTTTGTTGTGTGAGAAGATCCCAACCATGGCCACTAAGAAAAGCTGACTAATAGAGCTATGGCTTGAGAGGTTGAATAGAACTTATTCGACAAGAGTGAAACCTTAAGAAAAGTTAAGGAGTCTAGAGAAAGCATGTGCTGAAGAGCAAGCAGGGTGGTTACTTGCTTAAGTGGTATTGCTTACGTATGATTTGAGGGTGGCAGGAAATGGGGCCAAGATGATTTGTGGTCAGAAAGAGGCATCTTTTATGACGCCTCTTTTATGATGACTTCAATCCATGAAGGATCATGGATTATAGCCTGTGGGCTGATAGGGCTTGTTTTTTATTCCCCAAGTAAAATATTAGGCACAATCCAAATTCTCTGTTACGATTTCATGCAATATAGAAACTATGAAAATTACTAACAGCTGCTAAGGCACTCAGTAGCATGGGTAAATGGTCTATTTAGACAGATCATCTTAGAAGTTATTGTGGAGGATAACTTTGAGGGAAATAAGACAAAAGGCGGAAGGATTAGTTTATTGGAATGTCCTAGAAACAGATCTCAACCAAGAAAGTGTTAAAATGACTGTTACTACAACTGCAGTTATTATTAATGGCTACATTCATGTATGTCCTGTAAATGCAAGGCACTATGTTAGTCGGTTCACATATTGTCTCATTACAATGCCAAGAACAAATCTGTGAAGATGATATATACATCCCCATTGTTAGTCCACATCCTCCACACAGCAGACACCAAAAGGGGACCAAATGTGTGAAGATATTCCCCCGCAGGGAAGATGCCTGTTGAGAGAAAATGCTGAGGGATCCAGAAAAAGATGGAAAGTCTTCAGATTCTGATGTCAGTCTGACATGCTCTGAAGGGAAAGGGGACTGAAGGCTGGGTGGAAGGGATCTAGACGGCTGCAGATTCTAAAGTAGCTTTGTCAAGACTGTCAGGGAACGTGGGAGCCCAAGTCAGCGGTCATTGGAATCCCCTCTATCCCAGTAACAGATCTTGCCTAGTACACCTGCCCTTCTCTTCCAAATGCAGATGTGTATTCAAATACCATTTTCCTGCATATATCTCAGGAATAGGTTTTGTAGAGCAGTTTTAGGCACACAGTAAAATCGAAGGGAAGGTAGAATGATTTCCAGCATGTCCCCTTCCTTTATACATGTGTAGCCTACCCCATTAGTCAAATTCTCCACCAAAGTGGTAATGTTTCTTACAGTTGATGAATCTATAGTGACACATTTTCACCCAAAGTCTACAGTTTACATTAGGGTTCACTATTGATGTACATTCTGTGGGTTTAATGACATGTATCCATCATTATAACATTATACCGAGTATTTTCACTGCCCTAAAAATCCACTGTGCTCTGCCTATTTATTCCAACCTTCCCCCAACCTCTGGCAACCACTGATCTTTTTACTGCCTCCATAGTTTTGCCTTTTCCAGAATGTCATATAGTTGGAACCATACAGTATATAGCCTTTTCAGATTGATTCTTTCCCTTATAATATGCATTTAAGGTTCTCTGTGTCTTCTCCTGCCTTGATACCTCATTTCTTTTTAGCAATGAATGATATTCCATTGTCTGAATATATTACAATTTATTTATCCATTCACTTACTGAAGGACATTCTGGTGACTTCCAAGTTTTAGCAATTATGCCTAAAGCTACTATAAACATCAGTGTGCAGATTTCTGTGTGCACATAAGTCTTCACCTCCTTTGGGTAAATACCAAGGTACATGATCGCTGGATCATAGGATAAAAGTATATTTAGTTTTATAAGAAACTGCCAAAATATCTTCCAATGTGGCTGTTCTATTTTGTATCCTCACGAGCAATGTATGAGAGTTTCTCTTCTCCACATATTTGTTCGTATTTGGTGTTGTCAGTGTTCCAGATTTTGGCCATTCTAAGAAATGTACAATAGTATCTCATTGTTTTAATTTGAATTTCTATGATAACATATGATGCAAAACATCTTTTCATATGCTTATTTTCCATCTGCCTCTCTTCTTTGGTGAGGTTTCTGTTAAGGTCTCTGCCCCATTTTGTAATTGAGTTGTTTTCTTATTGTTGAATATTAAGAGTGTTTTATATATTTTAGATAACAGTCCTTTATCAGATGTGTCTTTTGCAAATATTTTCTCATAGTCTGTGGCTTATCTTTTCATTCTCTTGACATTCTCTTTCACAGAGCAGAAGTTTTTAATTTTAGTAGAGTCTAGCTTGTCAATTATTTCTCTATTGGATTGAGATTTTGCTGTTGTATCTAATGAGTCATTGCCATATTCAAGGTCATCTAGCTTTTCTCCATATTATCTTCTAGGTGTTTTATAATTTTGCATTTTACATTTAGGTATGTGATCCATTTTTAGTTAATTGAAGGGTGTAAGGTCTATATCTAGATAATGATGATGATGATGATGATGATGATGATGATTGCATGTGAATATCTAGTTGTTCCAGTACCATTCGTTGAAGAGACTGTCTGCTCCATTGTATTGCCTTTGCTCATTTGTCAAAGATGAGTTGAGTATACTTATGTGGGTTTATTTCTAGGCTTTCTATTGTGTTCCAATGATCTATTCATCTGTTCTTTCACCAAGACAACACTGCATTGAAGTGGTACACTGCCTTTATGGTAAGTCTTGAAGTTGAGTGTTGTCAGTCCTCTAACTATTCTTCTCCTTCAGGATTGAGTGGGCTCCTTCTGAGTCTTTTGCCTCTTCATATAAACTTTAGAATCAGTCTGTTAATATCCACAAATAACTTGCTGGGATTTTGTTTGGGATGCATTGAATCCACAGATCAAGTTGGGAAGAACTGACATCTTGACAATATTGATTCTTCCTATCCATGAACCATGGAATAAGGATTAGTTCTAAAAAGGTATGGTAGGTTGCAAAGTCCATAGGAATTGAAATTGGCTGAACTGATGAATAATGTGATAGGTTGAGTGATTTTTTTATAAAGAATGTGACATGAGATTCTTGCTTAACATAAATTGGTACCTATAGCAGAGACAGATAATTCAGGAAGAGAAATAGGTTTGAGGCATAGATCCTGAGAACATTTTTGGACATGCTGATTTGAAAGTGCAGTGGGACATCTAATTGAAGATTTGAAGGACACAGCTGTGGGCATGAATCAGAAGTTTGGGTGAGAGGCCTGGGTAGAAATGAAAAATGTGTATTGTCAGCACATTATCAGTTTATTGACCCTTCTGAAATCAGTGATGTACAAACTCAAAGTTTTTATTTTTATCCAATTACTGCCTTTGAGAAGGAAAAGAAGTAGCCCCTCAGCTGTCAACTGAGAGCTGACCATGCAGTAACAGCTAGGCCATAGAATTCCTCTGCTGAACAAAACCATTTCACAGAACACCAATATCAGACAAGGTCATTCTGTGAGAGTGATGGAGTGAGACAAAAACAAGACCCCTCTGTAATCATGACTGAGCACAGATAAATGCAACAACACTGATCATACCGCAAAAATGACCAGACATCCCCCTCTCCAGGCTAATTTGAATGCCTTCTTCTTTCCTATTGATTTGTACTTTGCCCTGCTCTATACGCTCTCCTAGTGACAAAGATCCCCAATCACAGAACAGTTCATTCCGAATGACATTATCCAATTCAGAGCTGCACCATGGTGTTCTGGATGTGTGAAGCATTTACTGGTGGTACACACTGCAGCTTCTTGCGCTTAGGGATATCATTGCTGACAAGTCCTTCTGTTGAGTGGGCTTTCAATAATATACTTCAGTTACAATTACCTTTCCTTTGGCCCAAAATAAATTCCTTGGTGGGCAAAAATGTAGGAATATGAGCTTTACTGATTCATGTCTTCTCCATTCTAACATGAGTCCTTCATTGTTTACTCTCTCTACTCAAATGGACAGAAAAGTCAGCTCAGCTAAGATGTTCCATAAGAAACAGGGTATGGGATGCCAATCTTCCTTTCTTGCTCTCACCCCTGATAGCTCTGTGTTCTTTGATACAGCAAATTCCTGAGAATGGAGCTCCCTTCTTTGAGATTAATAATGATGGAAAGAAAGTATATGTTTTCAGCATGTGGGGAAAGGAAGGGATAAATGTATCAGCATCACACCTTAACTGTTCTGTCCAATAGAGTAGTCACTAGACGTATGTGGCTATTTGAATTTATCCAAAAATAAATAAAATTAAAAAATTCAATTTCTCAGTTCCACTGGCTATACTTCAAATGCTCAATAGCCATTTGTGGCTGGTAGTACTGTATTAGATCCCTCATATATGGAACTTACCATCATTACAGAAAATTCTACTGGACAGAATGCCTTAGAGAAGAAGACACAGACTGGTTGAATAGAATAAAATAGCAGAACAGATTCATTAGTTTATTCATTTTCTATTGCTGTGTAACAAATTACCACAACTTAAGAAGTTGTATCAACACATATTATCCCACAGTTTCTGTGGTTCAGGAGTCTGGGCATGGCTTATCTGGAGCCTCTCTTCAGAGTCTCACAGACTGCAGTCAAGATGTTGATCAAGCTGTGTTCTCATCTAGAATTTGGGATCCTCTTTCAAGCTCATTCACGTGGTTGGCAGAATTCAGTTTCTTATAGTAACATGACTGGGCCTCCTACTTTCTTTCCAGCTGTCAGCCAAAAGCTGTTTTCAGCTCTTAGAATCCACCTGCACTCCCTCCCCCATGGTCCCATAGACAGTTCGTGAATAGCTATTGCATTCTTCCAGGGCAGTAGGAGTATGTTTATCTGAATTTTGCTGTATGAGCAGCTGGAGAAAATATTTTACTTTTAAAGGTCTTATTTGATTAGATTAGACCCAAAATAATCTCCTTTTTTGCCACATAACATAATATGATGAGTTATGAAACAATATCTCATCTTTATAGGTTCCATCCAAAGTTAGTGGAATCATACAGGGTGTTTACACCAGAAGAAAGGAAGTATCTTAGGGGTCAGCTTAGAATGCTGCTGACCACAATTAGCCTTTTCATTCTTGAAGGGGTATCTTAACCACAAAGCACTGCAGGTTATAATGTGAAATCATTGAAACGTTTTATTTCAGATTTAGAACACATTTATCAGATTCATAATGGGAATCCTCTCTTTAACATTTCTTACAGACACTAAAGTGGTGGAGATCAAGCAGAGAGATTACATAACATTAAAAAAGCAGAAGGAAAGAGAGGGTAATCCAGGAGGTCAGCAAATATGTAAGGGATGGATGGAGGTAGTAGAGCAAAGGAAGAGTCGTACATTCTGGAGAGGAATGAAGAGAATATTGCTCTGTCATGTCAACGAAGCCACAGGAATGAGAATTGTTAAGATTGTGAACCACAACACAGTCAAATACAGGAGAAATTTCCGATTTTAAGGAGAACCACTGATTTGTCAATGAGTTAGATAGTGGCAAATGTAATAGATTGAAGGAGGCAAGGTTTATTAGAAAAAAGAATTAAGGACAAGTATGTGTAATGGCTATTTGAATGAAGATATTGTAGGAGACACGGAAACCAAGGTCAAAATATCTGAGGTTTGTTTTATATTATATTTTTGCTGCTTATTGATTTCTAATATGAGAAAGACTTGAGGTTATTTGTAGGCATTAGGAAGGGAGCTAGTAAATAATTAAAAGGTTTGAAAAAAAATGTTTGAAAATTTATGAGAGAAAAAGACGTAATTGATAGAATAGAAATCTGGAAGAGAAGAATAAAGGTGGAATGAAGGATCAAAGTGTGAATAAAAACCATTCTGGGCTACATGAGGAGAGGACATAAAAATGGGGTAGAAATACAAATAGATACATGTGTAAAGTGAGTGGACAAGTTATCAAAGTAGAATATATTAGGTGCATTTAGTTTTCTAAGTAAAACAAATACAAAGAAATAATACCATTTGTTGAGAGTAAGTTATAGGCACTGACTAAGAAACTTTATTAACCTGATAAAAGTTGGGAAAATGCACAGTAACCATGAGATGATGAAAGCTTCATAAAGGGATGGCAGAAGGGATAGAAGCACAATGGAAGTGGGGTCAGGTTTTTTATTGGCATCACTTTGCACAAGTATGTGACTTTTCACAGTAACAGTTAATCATATATAAAAACAGTGTGCTTATGTACACAGCAGCTCAAGTGTATTGAGAGAGGGTTTACACATTGCTAGTTTGTATAAGATTAAAGAGAGTTGGATTTTGGAGAATAAGTAGGTGACCCAAAGTGGGAATAGCAAAGACCAGGGCAAAAGAGAGGTGAGACCAAGACTGGGAGAAAATACAGAGTCAGAAAGATTGTGTTAGACAGAATTTGAAAGATGGGCCAAAAGTTGGATGTGAAGAGACAATCTTGGGTGTATCAAAAATAAGGGCATTATTTACTTTTGTTACAGCAGTTTTTGTTGAGGAATTTTATGTAAATAGTTTTGTTTACTGTATCTGTGATCCTAGCAAGTTTTTATTTTTAGTTAAGTAGCAAGCCAGTTTCTTTTCTAATATGCCTATAAAATGTGAAGAATTACTAAAAATTCATTAAAATGTTTGCCAAAGAATTGACGTAACGTGTAATTCTCTGCTTCAGTATGACCTTAGACACACAGAAAAAATGAGACAAAACATGCAAAGATTATAGTGTTTCCTTGCCAAATCAATACAAAAAAAGAGTGTGAAAAAAGTGCCATTTTGTGATGACACAAAGTGTGATTTTGACACGAAGTACTGGCCATGCTGTCAGTTTCTTTTACTCATGGTCACGCTGGAACCACTTTATGGAAAGGAGGAGCTGACAGTTTGAGTAAATTAGCAAGAGTCTAAAATCAAAGGGCTCTCTTCTGTCTATACAGTTAATGTCTTTCAAACACTATAAACTTGTGTTCTATTTAGGATCATTATTACTGTTTTAATGGAAACTCATAAAAATAGTGTATTTAGAAAATGGATACTGCAGTAAAAAAATATATATACATATGTGTATATATATATATATAAATGTTAAAAGTAACAAATTCTGATCCTAAATTGACGGTATCACATTGAGAAAGCATATTAATTCATTGTCTTAAAAGACACTTTTTATGGAAATTTCTAATGAAAAACAAAACAACTATATTTCATCTTGACTGTGGGAGCTCCATAAATGATAGTTACTTTGTATTTCAATGAATTGATGTCAAAGGACAACAACAACAAAGAAATTATTTGGAAGAAAAAAAATATGATAATCTGGTCTCTGGAATAATGTAAGATTCTATTTCTGATATGAAAAGGAAGACCACTGTTATTCAAGAGCACATTAAGTTTAATTTTGCACATTTTCTAAATCAAGACACACTTAACTTACTTTTGCATAATGAGGACACATTTTATTTGCAGTTATAGTAAACCTCTGTCTTTCTGCCAGTGTCACTAATTTTAGAATAAAATATGATTATTTTTCTAGTGTCCCATATTTTATAAACACATAATAAATCATTGTTTAAAGTAAAATGCAACTGGTAGATTTACATTATATTCAATAGGATATATAATGTTGACTTTTAAAATATGCAAAAGTATGTGTATAAATATTCTCTTCTTTCCCACATATGTTTATTTAATGATAACAGAACATTTCTCGGGAATGGAATGAACATAGCAAACCACTGAAATCTGCCGCAAGGTTCCACACTATAGCACAATTGCTGAGGGTTTTTGCTTAAAAGAAAAAAAAATAGTATATTCTTAATTTATTTTCTTGGAATGACATTTGTAGTGTTATAAGAAATATATTTAGTCTCCCATTTCTAGTACAGAGCTCCTAAAACCCCTGGAATTTCTTAAGTGTTGAGAGAAACAAAGGTATCCTTTGTTATGTTAATAAAATATATTTTTGACCCCACCTTGCTGGGAGAACCAACCAGGTGAGTAGAGGGTTAGAACTTTCAGTCCCACGCCATGATTTCCCTGGAGGGTAGAGGGTCTAGAATTTGAATGCGGAGGGCAAAAGGCAAACTGACTCTCAACACACCCCACCCCCTCAGGGACTCATGACTGCCCGAGAACAAAAGAAGGAAAAAGCCAATGGTCAACTGATAAAGATGATAGTCATGAAGGACATGAAACTCCATCAGTTTGTTACTGTCTTAATTATTTACAAGAAAAACACAATCTTAATAATAACCAGACCTCCAGGAACCTATAGACTCAATTTCCTGGAACCCTAATATCACCTTCCCTTCCATAGGATAGAAAACCCTATATAATCAATCACTCCTCACACTTATAATGCAGCTTTTTCTACCCACAGGTCCTGTTCCTGTGCTTTAATAAAGTCACCTTTTCTTTTTTTGTGCTGAAAACTTCTCAAGAATTCTTTCTTGACCATTGGACTTGAGAATCTCACATCAGATAGTGCCAGAATTGTTTGTTGGGGTCGGGGGAAACCCTTCCCTCCATGTTGGACTTTAGGTCCAAGAACCTAATTTAGCACTGTATTACAGAGTGACTAAATTTAAAATACTACTACTACTAATAATAATATGTGCACAATTTAAAAAAAATTAACTGTATAAAAGTGTTACAATTTTGTAAAAAACTTTACTTTTACTGCCTTATCTTAAGTCTCTAGTTCAATTCAAAAGACATTTATTTTCATCTCTCTCTCTCTCTTTTTTTTTTTTTTTTTTGGACTCTTGATACCACCATTACAGGAAATTTCAAACTCATCCTTCCTTTTTTAATTGCAATTTTTAGACAGATTCTTCTGAATAGCCTTATGAAAGATCAAAAATTTTCTCAAAATATCTCAACTTCCTTCCCTCTTAATACCAAACAGTTCATGCAGAACCTTTTGCTGGTTGCCATTTAGACTTTAAATGCTATACCAAATCCGCATTTCTTGATAAATCAAATTTTTAAGTATTTTGACCATTCTAGGTAAAGGAAAGTAGTGCTGATGAAGGATAGCTGGGAGGCAGGCAGGCAGGGGCTAGGGCCACCCCCCCAACCCCCCATCCCCGCTAAATGGAAACCACCTTAAAAGCATTTTATACCACCCTGGAAAAAGCCCTCCACCCTTTCCCATATGACAGGTGACAAAACTTGATTGGATAACAGGTGCAGGGAGGGCTAATCAGATTAAAAGAGCCCGCCAACAAAGCCCATAAAAACCCCTAGACTGATAAACTCTGGTGGCAACCCTCTTGGGTCCCCTCCTTCCTTGGGAGCTTTGTGCTATCACTTTGCTATTGCTCAATAAACCTTGCTTTGCTGCCCGCCATTCTGTCTGGTCTACCTCTCCATTCTTTGAAGTGGTGTGACCAAGAACTGAAGGCACCGGTGGAGAAAAAAATCCTGCAACAACAGTGCCCCTCTATAGCTTCTTCCTACTCATTTCTGCCAGTCTCCTTTGTTCTGTCCTCTATATGCTTTTTTGTCATCTGTATTTTTACTTTTAATTCACAAAGTTTAAATTTTTAAAATATTGTCTTCTGTACTATAGTTATGCTTCTGTAATATCTATAGTTTGATCCTATAAATTTAAAACTAAATAAATATTAATAATGTAAAATATTTCTGATAGTAGAGGTAGAATGATTGATCCATAGAGAAAACTTATTCTAACACATACATATATTTCTGTGGAACAAAGAATTCTACAGAATGAAGTGGTTTTTGAATACTGGACACTTTTATTTTATGCATCAGTACAACAAAAGGCAGTCAATCATCACACTGAACTAGACATTAGACTCTGACTTCAGTCCATGTAATGCAGCATTTAATACAACAGAAGATAAATAAAATGGAAGCTGAACAAATATTTGTAAGCTAAGATTAAACACTGTAGAAGAAAAGTGTCACAATGATTTGAGAGCCTTTAGGGCATAGAGTTTGTGATTCAAGGCAGGATTGTTAAAAAAAAAAAAAAAAGATGACCCTTACATTTTCTTTGCATTGCAGTGAGTGAATTACCAGGATGAAGAGTCCCCATTCTGTCACTGGGAGAGGCTATGTCAAGCTTAGCTACCCATGGGAGCGGGGATTGCTCCTCATTTTCTAAGGTGGAACTCCAATTAGCTATGGACCTCATGTTATCAGCTATTGGGCAACTGGCTTTCTCAGACAATTACTGTGAACAGTTACCGACCAAATCCAGTGAGCAATTGGTGCATTCTTTTCACTCTTAAAAGGTGTTCTTGTGCTATAGAACAATAGAGAATGCTATGGTATGAATGTTTGTGTCCCCCCAAAATTCACATTTTGGAATCCTAATGTGATCACCCAATGTAATGGTGTTAGGAGATGGAGCCTTTGGGAGGTTGAATAGGTTTTAAGGGTGAAGGCCTTATAAATGGAATTAGTGTTTTTTTTCTTAAGATTTATCTGTTTATTCTTAGAGAGAGAGTGCAAGTGGGGGGAGGAGCAGAGGGAGAGAATCTCCAGTAGACTCCACACTGAGCACAGAGTCCAAAATGGGGCTTGATCTCAACCACCCATGAGATCGTGACCTGAGCCAAAATCAAGGATCAGATGCTTAACTGACTGAGCCACCCAGCGGCCCAGGAATTAGTATTCTTATGCAAGAGATCCCACAGGGCTTCCTGGTCCCTCCCACCAAGTAAAGACTCAGAGAGAAGTTTGCATCCCAGAAGAGGTCTCTCAGCAGAACCTCACCCTCATTAACTATATGTTAGATTTTGCACAACGTGAATCATGTTGAAAGTAAGGAGTACTATCAGAGCTTCTCACCCACACTATAAAAGCCTCACTTTCCTGGGGTACTTATTGATACATACTTTAATAAGTAATATATTTAATTGATTAAGAATCATTAGCAATCAGTCAGAGAAAGATGAATACCATATGATTTCACTCATCTGGAATTTAAGAAACAAATCACCTGTCGTGGGGAAAAAAGAGAGAGAGGCAAACCAAGAAAGAGATTTTTAACTGTAGAGAACAGACAGGTGGTTACCAGAGGGGAGCTGGTGGCAGGAAGGGTGAAATAGGTGGTGGGGATTAAGGAGTGCACTTGTGATGAGCCCCAGGTGTTGTATGGAAGTGTTCAATCACTGTATTGTACATCTGAAACTAAATTACATGGTATATTAACTGGAATCTAAATGAAAACTTAAAAAAAAATAGCACATTCAGCTAACCAGGATATATATCTCGATACTGTACTTACATGCTTGGTTTTGATACCCCTCATTGTCATTGTGAAATTCATAGTTGTCTTTCACTAACAATCCTATTTTTAAAATTAGAATTTACTATTTTTAATATTAAATATTTTGTATAATGCACAAATGGTAAGAATAATAAGACAAACATCCACTTATTTACCCTTCACTTTAAGAAAAAAATGCATAAATGCTAAAATTCCTCTCTCTTCCTGAGAGGTACCCACCATCATGACACTTGGTGCTTTATTATTACTGTGCATTTCTATGCAAATTTACTATATAAATTTTAACTAAACAATATTTAATATTTTGCATGCTTTTAGTGAATATTAGTACCTTTAAAAATCTGTAATAGTTCCCAAACCTTTATTTACTGATATTTTTCAGTCTTCTCCAGAATTTGAGATGTTTGAAACATGCTATTTTAATTCTTCAAATTTTATCTATTGCTGTATATTTGCCTTTTTCCAAGTTCATAGAACTTTCATGACATTTTTCCCATTGGTGACACCTTTTATTAATAGCCAAATTTATGGAAAATCTGGCAGTTATTATTTATGATCATACGCTAGATGAGAAAATGAGGATTTCAGAATCTCTGTAACTTGCCAAGTCTCACAACTAGTAAATGATGCAAATGGGACTTGTGCTTAGATGTCTCTGCTTAAAATATCTTACACTTCATTGGTGTTCTGCAGCTTCTTAGTATATTACAGTTATTTATGTATCACTCTATAGCTTTCTGTGTCTTTGGAGTGGGACTGGGATTTTAGACAACTTTATATACCCCTGTTGCACATTGCCTTTCTTTGAATAGGTGCTTCACAATTGCTACTTCCTTTCACCTGTTAATCACTTAAATGAATGACCTTCTCTTGCTTTATTATTCAAAGTCTAAAGAGACTTAATAGTACTATTAATCAGAATAGGACAGTCAAGTCAGTCAAGTCCAACCTTGCTTGCCAATAGATGTAAATTTGTGTTTTCTGATTTGAATTGACAGATCCTATACATCTTACCAGAATGGGAGTATTTGGAATGGGAGAAATCTGCACAACTATTTTAAGACATTTTTACAAATTTCAGGTGTAAAATGTAAGAATCAGTCTTTAAAAATAACAAGAAAAATTTTATCAACAAGAAAAAAGTAATGAAATCTATATAGTAGATTATACACTGAATATATATGATTAAAACAATTTAGAATGCAGTATCACCACATCTAGAACATGGGGTGAAATTATTCAAACAAAAGCCAAAAAGGAGAAATTTAAAACTCTGTCTTCCAGAGCAGGGGCTGATTAAAGAATGAGGGAATATGAAGAAAGTATTTAGTGTCTTTACACAGAAAGATAACAGTATAGAAAGAAGCCCAACTGTCTGAGATGAAAAGAGTGAATAGAATCATGTGAAGTAGATGGATAACTAACAGGATATTTATATAAGTAATTCTAATTAATACATAATGTTAAAATATTTACTTTATGTAGATATGGAATATAACTTCTTTTGTGTACTTGTATTGAAAAAGTGGAAGGACATCATAAAAAATTACTATAAAGAAATGCTCTTTTTAAATAATTGTACTTGGATAAGAGGTTAGAGATTATATAAATTGCCCAACTCGACCAATTCTTAAATGGTGGATCAAAGATTTGAACCCTCAGGTTGGACTCATACTTAGGAAAGTGATTCTCCCTATGTAGCCATTTTTTTTCATTAAGTCGAATACTTAATTTTGCCCTTCTTTAGACAATCACAATGTACCTAGAGGTAGCTAACTGTAGATATTTTATCAGGCTGTGATTAATTCACCACACTTGAATCATGTATCCTCAATCTTAATTCAGTGGCAGAAGTCATCACAAGAATGACTTGCCAACTCAATTTCCTGTGATATAGTTATGGTACCCAGTAAGCCTGCAACATATATGCGGAAGTAATCTACTAAAACCCCTAACTGAAACTAACAGGTGCAAGCTGCATTTATGAGAGAATCTATGCATCCCTTTTCCTAATGTCTGGTTTTTCAGCTGTACTGTGATAGCAGTATAACCACCAAGACGTCTTTATGTGAGTGCTAAATTGATTAAACAAGGAAGCCATTGGACAGAGGTGATTCTAATACCTTAGCAGTCTACGTAAGCAAACCAAAACCTAAGCCTGTAAGTGCTTC
Source organism: Callorhinus ursinus (assembly GCF_003265705.2). Taxonomy (NCBI): domain Eukaryota; kingdom Metazoa; phylum Chordata; class Mammalia; order Carnivora; family Otariidae; genus Callorhinus; species Callorhinus ursinus. The sequence continues at coordinate 16,327,540 of NW_027397116.1, forward strand.
AAGGTTAAGAAATCAAAACCTAAGGATAATCAATCAGTCAACTAGGTTTTCTCAAATAAAGCAAATGTTTAAGCTACGGCCCGATCATTTCCTTGTTCTGCCTGTTTTCTAAACTTCTAGTTTGGCTCTGCCCAATTTGAATAGATTTTTGGCCAAAGAAACTCTTAAAAACTTAATATGCCTCAGTTTATCTTTTAACAAGTGTTTTCTGGCCTCTGGAATTGATAGGAAATTAGTTTGTGGCCAGTACTATAGTGAAAGTACTAGCATCTGGGTGACATAAAAGCAGCCATGATTTTAATGACTCTAGATCTTCCTTACTTAGACATTGGCTATTCCTGTAACCAAGAAAACAAGTTATTCTCAGTGCTATTAGATTTTTTTCATACTGAGTAAATGTTGCTTTGAGGAAGTGAAATCAGAAAAAGTATTAATCTGAAAGCAAGAACTTCTGACCCTGAGATGGAACCCTGATACTGATCTTGACATTCATCCTAACTAAATTTATAAATAAATCCATAGAGAAACCGTTAAATCAAATCCTTTACAAATCTCCAGTATAACTCTCTTCCTCAATGCAAAGCTATAAAGGCTTCAGTGTCTGATATCCCATCTGTCAGATGGCCCTGAACAGTGTGTTGTAGGATAAGCAATCAAAATATGTCAGGGGACGCTGAAAGACCAATGATTTTAAGCTGTGCCTATCAATAACAAAATTTTTATTATGATAAAAAGTAACAACTTAGTGGCATTGTTGAAAAACACACACAACGTGTCAGTGAATTAATTTTAAACTAATGATTACTACTGAAGATATCAAAATCACAAATATATGAATGAATGCATGCTGGAATTTTAATAAGTAATTACAACAATGTTACTTAATCTTCCTTTAACCTTTTATCATAGGTCCTTGAGCTGAATTCATTTTGTGAAGTATCTTGACTCTGTAAAGGGAAGGGTATCAATATCTCTATTAAGAGATAAATAAAGTAAAACAAAGAAATCAAGTTAATTGTAGGAGGTTGACTGATTTTAAAGCAACACAAAGACCCTTATGTAGTTCAGGGAGTTGGAAAATCACTTGAGAACAAAGGCTATCAACTAATTCAAGGTCTATTGCTAGAGAAACAGCTTAGGTGCCATTACACTGAAAGCCAACATGTTCAGTGTAGTTCCCATTTTTTAAGTTTGGTCTGTATCAGTGGTTCTCAAATTTTAGTATGCATCAGAATCACTTGGAAGGCTAATTAAAACACAGGAGTCTAGGCCCTAACCCTAGAGTTTTTGATTCAGTAGTTTCAGGAAGGGAACCTAGGATTGGACAGTTCTCACTTCCCAGATGATGCTAATGCTTCTGGTCCAGGGACTACATTCTTAGAATCACTGGTTTTATTTATTCTTTTCAAATTGAGGTGTGTTTAAGAATCCTTATAGATCTTGTTTAACATCCTAACTCCATGGCATGGTTTCTCCCCTGTTCAACCTCATTCATTTGGTTTGCGTGTCTCCAGCAATATTTGTGTGTGTGTGTGTGTGTGTGTGTGTGTGTGTGTGTGTGTGTGTTTTCAAACACCCCAAATGATTTTTATGTTGAAGTAAGATTGCAAAAACACATCTAAATATCTGGGGTGGAGAGGAGGAGAATAAAAGAATGGTTGGTTCTGTTTGCCACAACTATATATGTGTAGAGCCACCTAGGTACAGATGGTAACACATTTATGATGCTGACCCCTGAATAAATTGGACCACCCTTGTTTTCCCATAGGACTGCATTTCTGTCATGGTAGAACTGTGGCTTATTATTGAAACTGCTTAAATAAAAATGACTTAAGAATTCAGTCCTTGGACACTCAGCAATCAAAACAACTGCTGTAACTCTTACTCATTTTGAAGACAGAAGGTTCCTGTTTGGAAGAGCATGATGGAGTTTGATTTTTTTTTTTAATTAGAAATCTTCAATTAATAAACCAGAATTTGTATCAAGAGGAAGCATATATTTCTTTTAGAGCAATTTCTCTTCAGACAAGCATGAGGTGCAATTGTTGCCCTTGTTTTCATGATTCACACATCTTTCTTGGATACCAATAGAGCACCTTTGAAAAACATTGTAATACAATTCAGCTTCATAGTCTCAGCCTTAAATATTAAGGTTCTTACATGCTTTTCCACTTCTGATTTGGATTGAAATAAGTTCATGGTGAATAAAGATCATTTTAGAAATAATTCAAAGTTCAAAATGTAAAATGGTACTTATATATTATGTAACTTGAAGGTATATTTTACTTCTTGATTTCTGAGAACTGAATGCCAGTTGAGGAAGATATTACTGCCCCCCAAACCCTCACAAAAATGCTGCAAGAAGATTTAAAATTGATTTTGGAAGATGGATGAATGACAAACTGAAAAGAATAATGTGAAGTGTCATTAAATATTTCCTCTATCAAAAAATCTGGAAATATTATATGTTATTTCCACTTCTTAGAGAAAATGCTGAACTTAATGTGTCCAACTAGTATGTAACTTATATTTCTTGTCATTCCCATACTTTACAACCCGCAGTTCCTGAGGCAATATCAAAGTGGACAAATAGTAAGCCTAATCAGATAGGACTGTAATACAATGTTGCACGGGGTAAGCTAAGTGTGTTTTCTATGTAAATGCAATATTTCCATAGCTCCTATAGGAATAAATACTTCTGATATAATACCATTTTCTATGAAAAATGTGTTAGTTTCTGAAGGAAATTCTTCATAATTCTCGGAAAAATCATTAAAGTTAGCAGACAACTTCATGTAAGGGTGAATATCCATTTTGAAGTAAATAGCAGAATTGCAAAACTAGGGGAAAAATCTGAACAGCCCATCAATTCAACCATATAACCTATAGCATTTTAAATACAAAGCATTTCATAGACGTGCACGTTTCAAGTGATAGAGGTTTATTTATTGATATTTTTAAACTGATAGGAACATGGCTAAATGGCTTAGATGTCAAATTAATTAATCTGAGCATGAAAACGCTAATTCTTTAAAAACAAATTAATGCACAAAAGTAAGGGACTTAAATGTTCAGATAAATAAATGTTATTAGGCAACTTAAAGATAACCCTTCATTTACTGAATATTTTTATATATATATTTATCAAAACACGTAATTTTTATCACTTACACAGTGTAAAGTGAATACTGTTCATACTTTCAAAAATGTTTTATTATGACTACTTTGTAGAAATGGTGACAGTGCTTCTAAATGTAGTACACAAGACTAGTTCTTGTATGATCTTGGATTAAGTGAAAAAACGATTTCAAAGAGTAATTGAATTTACATCTAACAATGGAGTTATTGGCACTAGAAATTGGACAAAATATAATTTTTATTCAGGCACCACAGGACTGCAATTCCTCAGGGAAGAGAAACTCACAAGTGAGGCCCATCTCATTTAGCTCTTGAATCTTAAGGACTGAAGTATTAGAAGTGCAAAAAATACACTAATAGATATTTTTATAAGAATTCAGAAGGTTGATGAATTTCAGAGTGCTTTATAATTATATAGTTATTACAGCTGGAGTTGAATAGAGATGCCAAAAATCAGAGAGCAACTGTTTAGTCTGAACCACTTTTGAGAAAAGTACAAGGGATCTCTAACTCACAGAAATCAGTTGCAAATAATCTGGCAAAAAGTGGGACCACTGTTCCTTTAAAACTCCTTTGTATATGTTTTTTTCCTCTTTGAAGCAGGACTCTTAACCCTAAAGTTCACAATATCACATTCTATAAAAGAAATCCCTCTTTGGGAGTTTTCCTCTGAATTTCCATCAAATTTCTCTCTTACATCTATACTCACTTCCCTCCTGACTTCCTTACTAAAACACAAAAAGCTATAAAATTTTAGTGGCAAGAGTAAAATTACTTGGGTCTTCTTTATATTTTGGTCAGTATTATTGGCTTTGTGTGCTAAAGATGTAGGATATAGTTTGGGACATGTGGAATTAGACCATGAAGACATAATGTGTATTATTAAATAGAATATATTTAGCCAGAGACAGGGCTTGAAATGTGGTGATCAGGCTATAGTGATCCATAATTTTGACTCTGAAGGATTATTGAATATGACTTTGAATCATCCAGGTGGGTAGTCCATGAAAAAGAAAACACAAAAAGGAGTGCCAACAAACAGTAGATCAAAAACCTGAACACTGCTGTGAAGATATTCTAATGGGGTGACCACAGAAAGAAGAAACAAAAGGGAATACCAGAAGGAAAAAAAAAAATGAAAGAGGTGTGATTTCTCCCACATTCTCTACCTCATCTGGCCCCTTTACAATCTTTTGGCTAGAAAAAGGAGGATTTATTTTGCAGTTCTGGCTGAGTTCACATATGGTTCAGTCTAGGACCCAGCTCCACCCTCATGTCAAAATGGAGAAAAAATTGAGAAAAACAACTGTGAAATTTGACCACTTGAGGATCACAATGTTTAGACTATGGTTTCCTCTGTGATCCACCTGCTGCTGTTAACTTTTCATCATCCTCTGGTAGTTGCTATTTGGGTTATTATGTCCTGAGCTTTGAGATTGTAATGAGCAGGGAGGATAGGCTATAGGGATTTCACTCCATCTTGCCTGGTAAGGTTGTCAACCCATGAGTAATATATCAAATACAACAGAATTTGCATAGACCAGCAATACCAACTAGAATGTAAGAACTTTTGGGTTAGATGGTGTTTGAGAAACAAGATGGAGAAAAATAAGACCGAATTTCAAGTGAGTGCCTTATACAGGGGTGAACCCCAGATGGAATAAGATGATCTGTAAAACTACAAGTAGTGTGGACAATGTAGGATATTACTGCATCATAGTGTTGGAAAGTATTTCTATATACATGAAAAGCAAAAGGTATAAATTAAAAACCAAAAAATGAATTTGAATGTATCAAAATTAAGAATTTCCATTCAATAAAACAAAGCATATCATAGGAATAATTATCAGAAGGTAACATTTTGAGAAAATACTCTTATTGTCTAGAAACGAGAAAGGATTAAAATATACAAGGGACTCTTGAAAATCAACTAGGAAAAGACTAGAACCCAATAAATAGGCAGTTTATAAAAAGGAATCTCAGAAAGCTGAAAATCATATGAATACTGAAATTCATTTATAACCAGAAGAATACAGAATAAACTAATGATGGATATTACTTTATGTTGATAAGATTAGAAATATAGAGAAGGAAGTATCTATTTAAGAACCTTCATGCACTACTGATGAGAATGTAGTTTGGAGCAGTCATCCTGGAAAGCAATCCGGCAGCATTTACTCAAGTCAAGAATATGCATGATTTATTCCATTCCTCAATATATATTTCAAATAAGTTCTAACACTGGTCCTTAAAGGGCACATTAAAAGATATTCAATATGGCATTATATGTGGCATTTTTGTGACATTGGAAAGTTGGAATCAATCTGTCCAGTAGTTGGAGAGTATATCAAATTATTTATAGATCTGTGAAAAATGGAGTGGTTAGAAAAAGCAGATTCAGTGTGCTCATAAAACATGAATGAAGCATAGGAATATATTTGAGTTAAAATATGATATATATATTTAAAAATATATATAAATTTAAAATTTAACATGTCCCAGAAAGAACACATATAAATAAAACAATATAATAAAATCGTTAGAATTATTATTTTGGGGGACATGGGGGAAACAGAAACGGTGAGTGGAAATAAAGCAGAATAAATACATAAGACATATTTTATTTAATTTATATAATTTAATTAATTAATTAATTAAATTAAAGTGAGAGAGAGCATGAGCAGGGGGAGGGTAGGAGAGAGAACCAGACTCCCGGCTGAGCAGGCAGCCCAATGCAGGACTTGATACTGGGACTCCGGGATCATAACTTGAGCAAAGGCAGTCACTTAACTAACTGAGCCACCCAGGCACCCAAGACATATTTTAATATATAAGAAATTACATAGTATTTTTTATAATTTTCCTTGAATTCTGAAGTACGATTAGCTCAACCCCCAATAACTCATGTTTATTTTAAATGCACAAAAAATAACAACAAAATGCTCTTGTCATAAGGTTTCAAAATATTTTGTATGAGACAGTATAACAGCAAGTGATTAACTTTCCTTAGGGAACTCCTGCTGTTTCCTGAAGAACTTTTGATGTGTGTCTTAAGAAATAAACAGAAGTTGACCATCACTGTGAGACAGAACATCCCAGAAATAAGTGTTGGCACTATATCCTAGCTTTCTTCCTATTTTGTAGTCTCTCTGTCTTTCAGTATAAATGTACTACCACATGAGCTGTTTTTATAAAACACAAGTTTGACCATCTCATTCCTTCACTGCTTTAAAACTTCAGCAGCTCTCTGATTTCTGCAAATAGATTACAGTTTTTACTTTTGTGTCTCATCACAACCTTCCAATTACCATTGGTCCACTTTACTCACATCTCAAAATGGTAGACCGAAATGTTGGGTTGTGATTGGTATTGGATTCCATCTCTCAGGGTGTCTTCTGTTAAAGTGAGGACATTGGGAATGAATAGGTTCCTGAAAATTAGAACGAGGTATTATGTGCTGATGAAGCTGGGGACATTGAACCCCTAAATTTTGCTTGGTCTTTTTTGCCAATAGAAGCAGCTGTTTCACTCCCGAGAAAGTTAACCCTGCTTTGCCTAAAGAATGTGGTCTCCCCTAAAGTAGTTGTCTAGGAAGACAGATGATTCTCCTCAGGACCTACCCCTACCACCCTTCTTTGCTTCAAGACCTATAACTAGATTCCAGTCCCAGAAGTATCTGAAGGGAGAGGTACAAAGTATAACCCATGAGGTGTTGTACTACACTCCAAAATAACTGGATGAAGTTTTCTAATTTATATGGATAGAATGCTGGGTAATAGGGTGGGAGTGGATATTAATGATGTGGGGCAATGATGGAAGAAACTAAAGTTATATCAAGACAAATTTATTGATATGGACCACTAAGTAGAGATTCTCAATTCATTGTTGTAGTTCAGGGGATTAGTAAGGGCTCTAACTGTTTGTTTTTTTAGCTCAAAAGGCAGCTGACACTAAATGAAGCCAAAATCCAGACCTGATTTGGTATACTGTAGAGGAAGGTATCCAAAGGTTTAGAGAGATTGGAACTTTAGAAGAGATTTATCATTTAAGACCAGTTTACCCACTCCTCTCACTATGACTGAAAGTAATAAATTTGTGAGAGGAGCCCTAGTATTCTCGAAGAGTTCTATAGTTACTCTACTATGTGGGTCATACATTACTACTACCCTGGATTATGAACTGTTGCATTGGGGATAATTGGATATCAGGAGATGCGGGCCAAGAGGCAACCTAATTATCAAAAATAAGGTCATCATGGTGACTGTAATGGACAGCAATGTCAAAGCACTCCACAGGATAGGGTGACTCACAGAGACTTATGTTGTTGACTAGCTGATCATGGATTCCCATGAGGGGGATCCCAAATACAAGGGGTCTACTAAATTCTTGTTTGACTTTACAAGGGTAAGAGTTTTAGATCAAGTGAGCAGAAGTCCAACTTGAATTGTGAAAACAGAGTTACAGTCCCTCAGTCAATTCCTAGACTTGCATCAGTTTACTGGCACACACTCTATGAAGGAAGGTGAAGCAGATTTCCTTGAGGAAAGACCCCATGACACTACCAAAAATTTCTACTTTTAACCTATCTTCCAACCTTCCCCAACAGGACCTATGGCCTGTTGCCACAGTGAATGTGCATTTGGGGAAAAGGTAATAATCAGATTTTACAGGAGCTAATAGATAATGTCTCTGAACTGACACTAATTCCAGGAGATCCAGAATGTCACTGTGATCCACTAGTCAGAGTAGGAGCTCCTGGAGATCAAATGATTAATGGGATTTTAGCTCAGGTCCATCTCATAGTGGGTCCAGTGCATCTCCAGACCCATCCTTTTGTCATTTACCTGATTCCAGAATGCATAATTGGAATAGATGTACGTGGCAGTTTGCAGAATTCTCATATTGATTCCCTAATTTTGGTTAAAAACAACAACAAAAAGACAAGTGGGAGCTACTGCCTAGGAAGAGTAAACTAAAAGCAATACCTCCATCCCTGGAGGGATTGCAGAGACTAGTGCCACCATCTGGGACTTGAATGAGGCAAAGGTGATGAGTCCCATGGAATCCTCATTTAACTCACCAATTCGTCCTGGGCAGAAAATGTAGAGATATTGGAGAATGGCAGTGGATTATCATAAACCTAACCAATTAATCTAATTGTAGCTGCTGTATTCGGTGTGTCTTTATTGTTCAGTGCATCCCTGGTATGCAGCCATTGACCTAGCAAATGCTTTTTTTTTTTCCTTTCTTCTCCTTTTCTTTTCTTTTCTTCTTTTCTTTTCTTTTCTTTCTTTTTTTCTTTCCTTTCTTCTCAGTATCTCTTAATAAAAACCACCAGAAGCAGTTTGCTTTCAGCTGTCAAGGCTAGCAGTACATGCTCACTCTATCTCTGTGGCATAACAGCTTTCTAGTTCTGTATCATAATTTAGTAAACAGAGAACTTGATTGAATTTCTCTTCCGTAAGACATCATACTTGTCCATTGCACTAAGATTATGCTGATTGGAGCTGGTGAGCAAAAACTAACAACTATTCTAGATTTATGGGGAAGACATTTGCATGTAAGATAGTGAGAAATAATTCTGACAAAAACTCAGAGGTCTTCCACCTTCAGAAAAATGTCTGGAGGTGCAGTGGTATGGGGCATGTGGAGATATATTCTTTCTAGGATGAAGGATAAATTGTTCCTTCTGGCCCCTCTTGTTTTCATTTCTCTCTCCTTTTTTTTTTTCTTGCTTTCTTGTGGGTTATTTGAACCTTTTGGAGAGTCCACCTGAATTTATTTATTTAGTATTATTGAGAGTATCTCTTTTTATACTTTCTTATTATGATTGCTCTGGGTATTCCTATATATACACTTAAAAGAAGTATATATATACTTAAAAGAAACTATTGATAACAACATTTACCACTTCAAGTGAAATGTGGAAATAGTCCATTTAAGTACCTTTCCCACTTTTTTTTTCTTTTAGAGAGAGACAGAGAGCATGCATACAGTTGGGAGAGGGACAGAGGGAGAGAGAGAATCCTAAGCAGGCTCCAAACTCAGCTGAAACCCATGCGAGACTTAACCTCACAACCCTGAGATCATGAACTGAGCCAAAACGAAGAGTCCCATGCTCAAAAGGCTGAGTCACCCAGGAGCCCCTCCCTTTACCACTTTTAAATATCATTGTATTTGTATTTGTATTAACACCAAGTATCCAGTGGTGTTAAACATTTTTGTTTTAATCATCAAATACTATAAAACTCAAGAGGAAAGGATAGTCCGTGTATGTACTCATCTTTCTATTCTTTCCATGGTCTCTTTTTCCTTTTTGATGATCTAAGTTAACTTCTTTATCATTATCCCTTTTGTTTGAAGAACTTCAAACAAAGTATAGCTTCATGGTTGTAGAATTTGCCAGTGACATCTTTTTTTTTTTTTTCCTCTTTTTTCCCCCCCAGCGCTTGAAAAATATTGTGCCACTTTCTTCTCGCGTCTATGGTCACAGATGAGAAGTTTGCTGTCATTTTAATCGGTGTTTTTTTTATGGGTAATATGGTCTTTCTGGCTGTTTTAAAGATTTTTTCTTTGCCTTCAGTATTTAAAAAAGTATAATTGTGTCTTGGTGTAAATTTCTTCGGTTGATTATGTTTGCAGTTTGCTTATCTTCTTGGGACCATACATTTGTGCCTTTTGCCAAATTTGGGGAGTTTTCTGCTATCTTCAAATATTGTTTTAGCTCCAGTCTCATTTTCCTCTCCTTTTGGGATGCCAATATATCTTGTTGGATATATGTTGGATCTTTTGTTATTGTCCCACTGCACTGGACCCTGAGGCTCTATTCATTTTTTTTCTTTTTCTGTCTATTTTCTCTGTTCTTTTTTGTTTGTTTGTTTTAAGATGGGATGAAATCTATTTCGTTGTCCTCAGTTCACCAAATTTTATCCTCTTTTATCTTGCTCTAATAAAAATCCCATGAGATTTTAATTTTTGCTTTATGTTTTTATATCTATAATTTCCATTTGTTTCTGTTTTATAACTTCTGTGTCTTTGCTGAGTATTTCTATTTTTTCATTTGGTTCAAGAGAATGTGCAAGTGAATGTTGAAACAATTTTATGAGGATTGCCTTAAAACTGTCATCAGATAATTCCATCTGATTGAACTTGGTGTTAGTGTTCATTGATTCCCTTTTCTCATTCAAATTGTGATATTACTGATTATTGGTATGATGGGGCATTGTTTATCGTATCCTAGACTTTTTTGTCTGTTATGTTAGGAGGCTCTAATTCTTATTTAAATATTCTATTTTAGCTGGCAATCAATGTTTAGGGTTAGTATGTGGGTATTGACCTACTTTGGTGTGATGTGTTTTTAATGACAGCTTAATTTTTAGAGCCTTTCGGTCTGTTTGGTTTATCTAGTGCTGCTTTTTCTTCCATTGGACTCTGATGGTGCTGCACAGCAGAGCAGAAATAGGTTGCTTGGCTTCTCTAGGTGGAGGAGGGGTGTGGGGGGATCCTGCTATCCAAGCCTTCTGGTGGCTCCATGTTCTTGAGCAGGTGAAGATGCTCTTGGGCCTGTGAGGCCAAAGAGGCTGCCTGGATCATGTTGTTGTTGTTGAGTCCCTTCTGCTTGTTCAGGTAAATCTGGGCAGGCCAGGAAATTCTTGAGCACATACGACAAATAGGCTTCTAGGATAAGCCACTGACTATGACTGGACCCCTTTTTCTTGTTCCATAGACTCTCCCCAATATCCTTGAGTGAGGAGGAGAACCTTGGCCTGGAAGGATGTGCTTGTTGACTGGGATACTTCCTATAATTGGGTCTCTTTTGTAGGTACTACCTGCATACTCTAGAATCCCTTGGCTGAAAAGTGGAGGCTCAGACCTGGCAGCAAAAGAGCATGCTTTCCCTGGCCACTTATTTTTGGGTTCTCAGTAGTGTTCCTAGTACCTTTCCTAGTAGTGTTGGGTTCTTCTGAGGTTTTCAGAAGGATTTCCATCTAACCTGATAAAGGAATAAGCTTTCCTAGCTGCCTTCTGTTGCTAGGTCAAGAATTGGGATAAGGGAAGTCTGAGTGTTCTTTATCTGTTTGTTGAAGGGGTAACAAGTTGCTCTGATGCCATGATGTTTCTTCAGTCCTGAGGTTGCAAACCAGTTTGCATTCTCCATGCCACCTTTAAGAGTTTTATCTTAGTTTTATCTTGTGTCATTTCTGGAGTTTGTAACTGTGATTTAGCAGGATAGAGCAGGGGGGAAAACATCATCTTTTTCAGACTGGACATATTTGATTTAAATATTATCATTAAAAACATGTTTATTATTTCTAGTAAATTCTTATAGGATTTCAGTTGATCTCTGCCCATCATTAAAATTATATATTTGCTTAACATCTTCAAAAATGAATTCTGTGTTTAGTGTCTAGTTTATTTTATTGTCTTATTATTATTTATCTTTTATAATTTATTCTATCTTCATTTTATAAATGAGGAAAATTTGGATTCAGAAATGTAACTTTCCCAATTTTACTTAGCCACCAAACAGAAGAGCAAAGATTAAAAGACTAATTAGACTCAGTCCTGATACCATTCTCTTTTCTTGGCTTTTATGTAGCCTCTTTTGTGAGAAAAGCACACATAAGTGGGTGTTTCTTTTCTTAACATAGAAGTAACTAAATGTCCTTTGTGTGTGTATGTGTTTGTTTAATAAAGTCTTGGATGACACTACTGCTGTCCATTCCTCACAGATAATGTTAAGCATGACATAAACTTTATAAAGGTAGTATTTTTAGTATTATTAGTGTTTTTGTTTATGCTAGTGGTATGCCCATTTTTTGACTGTAGCATGACTGAGCTAGTTACTGGAGAGACTCACATGCATATTTTCCAATGTGCATTTGACGATACAACCTATCCATGGCTATATGTATATCTCTATGGATATGTGTTATAAAAATGGGAAATTATTTGCTAATCTAAGAGAATTATATTTCATGGTTATATTTTTGTGATCTTCCTTTTTTAGAGTGATCTTTATTATTGTTCAAGTTTAATCCAATTTCTAAAATATACTGATATACATATAAGAATTCATGCCATCTGGTATTCATTAAAAATTGCATAGAGGCCCCCATATATACACTAATTATTACAGGTTACAAGTTCATTATATACTGTAGATATTATCTATTAGAAGGAAGTGAATTCCTGAAGGAGCATTAGTATTTAAAGGAAGCAACATAAAAACGTTATTATTTATTTATTTTTTGGTATATCTAAAAAAAAGCAATGCAGGGCTTATTGTGAACTGTAAGATAAACTTCCAATAATATTAATAAGAAGCATTCTGAGGACTTCTACTTCCAGCCAAGATGGGGAAATAGGGACCAGATTCATCCTTCTGACTGAAATAATTAAAAAATAAATAAAAATGGTATGACATAATGGTTTTAAAGCCATCGAACATTAGGTAATATAGAAGAGTGATCCTTAAACACAGGAAACACACAAGGTAAGAGGGAAGCTCCGCAGCTTACCACCTTGAGAGATTTTCCAGGCTGTGGTGCAGGGAGCAGGGCCAGTGGCAGAGCCTGGCTGACTCTCTGAGTTGAAGGGATGTAGCTGAGAGATTAGGGAAGCCGTTGCAGATGAAGTTCACAGGGCAGGGAATGGAAAGGAGAGGAATCCATAGAGACCTCCAAGTGTCTGCACAAATGTTGAGTATTGAGTAGAATACCGATGAGCTCACACATGAAGTAGTGAAGACACAACTTAAGAATGGGAAATCGTACTCAGTATTAACACAGGCCACAAAACTGGCCTGTTTTCACCATAAGTTATGGAGTTGTGGGTATAGTACACAAAAAGCTCTTGCCTTAGCAGTGAGAGATACTTGGAATAAATGCTGCCCTAGACTTGCCTAACATATCTTAAAAACAAGATATAACTGTGGAACAACAGGTCATTGTTCAATGTGTATGATGTTTCAGTTATGCTAGATGAATATGTTCTAGAGATCTGCTCTACCACGTAGTACCTATAGTTAACAATACAGTGTTGTATACTTTAAAATTTGTTAAGAAGGCAGATCTTATGTTATTAAGTGTTCCTACCACCAAAACACCCTCACAAACAGCACCACCAACACAAAAACAACAAAATCAAAGAGATGGAAGGAAACTCTAGTAAATTCTTTAAAGTGGCATAATATCATTTAGAGATTAATGGAAAGTAACTAATGATGTATACTATAAACTCTAAAACAACCACTAAAATAAAATTTGTTAGAGGGTGTTGTAGCTAATAAGCCAACAGAAGATATAAAATAGAATGATAGTACTTGATTGATCCAGGGCGAGAGAGAGAGAGAGAGAGAGAGAGATGTAAATGGAAGAAGACCAGATGGGACAATGTAAACAAACAGCAAGATGAAAGATTTATACACAGACATAATATAATTCATTAATTATAAATGGCATGGTATGGACATCCAAATTAAAAGCCTGATATGGTCAATTGCATAAAAAGCCAAGAAACAACTGTATGCTGCCTTTAAGATGTCCATTTTAAATATAAAATCACACATAGTTTAAAGTTAAAAAGGTGGTGGAAAGATATAACTTGCTAGCATTAATCAAAAGAAACCTGAGGTGGCTCTTTTAATATCAGATAAAGTAGATTTCAGAGCAATGGATAAACCAGTTATTAAAAAATATTTTATAGGGGCACCTGGGTGGCTTAGTCGTTAAATGCCTGCCTTTGGCTCAGGTCATGATCCCGGGGTCCTGGGATCGAGCCCCGCATCGGGCTCCCTGCTCAGTCGGGAGCCTGCTTCTCAAACTTTCCCACTCCCCCTGCTTGTGTTCCCTCTCTCACTGTCTCTCTCTCTGTCAAATAAATAAATAAAATCTTTAAAAATATATTTTATAATGACAAAGCGTACAATTCATGAAGAGGTCATAACAATACTAACCCTAATATAATTGTACACTTAATAACAAAGCTTCAAAATACAAGAAGCAAACAATGATAGATCTCCAGAGAGAAAAAGACAAATCCATAATTATAGTTAAATATTTTTATACCACTCTCAGTATTTGATAGACCAAATAGACTAAAAATCACTAAGGATACAGAAGACTTAACTGCATTTTAATGAATTGAAATCTGTTACACATTCCATCAACAAGAGAAGACACATTCTTCTAAAGACCATATCAAACATTTAACAAGACTCTCTTTCCATATTCTGGACAATAAAACATGTTTAACAAAATTTTTAAAGAGTTATGCTATACAAAGTATATTCTCTGAATATAATAGAATCCAATTTGAAATTAATCTTGAAAATTCCCAAATATTTGCATTTTAAATAAAATAATTTAAAATAAAATCCAGACTTTGAGGAATAAATAAAATTAAATTGGGTTTTTAACTGTATAAAAATTAAAACACTATTTATCCAAATTTGTGGGATTCTACTAAAACAATACTTAGGAAATAATTTATAACACTAAACACCTATATAAGAAAAGAAGAAAGGTCTAAAATGAAGAACCACAGCTCTCATTTAAACCAAACAGGGGCTCCTGGGTAGCTTAGTCCATTAAGAGTCTGCCTTCAGCTCAGATCATGATCTCAGGGTCCTGGAATTGAACAGGAATTGAGGCCCCCGTTGGAATCCCTGCTCAGCAGGGAGTCGGCGTCCCCTCTGTCCCACTGCCCTTCCCTGCCTCCTCGTGCTCTCTCTCTCAAATAAATAAAATCTTTAAACCAACAAACAAAAGCTAGTAAGTGAATAACAAATGAAACCCAAAGAAGGGAGGAGAAAGGCAATAATAAAAATGAGAGTGGAAATCATTAAACAGAAAACAGAAAAGTAGGGTGCCTGGGTGGCTCAGTTGTTAAGCATCTGCCTTCAGCTCAGGTCATGATCCCAGGGTCCTGGGATCGAGCCCTGCATCAGGCTCCCTGCTCAGCGGGAAGCCTGCTTCTCCCTCTCCCACTTTCCCTGCTCATGTTCCCTCTCTCGCTGTGTCTCTCTTTGTCAAATAAATAAATAAAATCTTAAAAGAAAAAAGAAAAATAGTAGGGAAAATCACAGTAACCAAAAGTTGGTTCTTTTTTTTTTAAAGATTTTTATTATTATTATTTATTTATTTGACAGAGAGAGAGAGAGAGTGAGCAGGGGGGAGAGGGAGAAGCAGGCTCCCCGCTGAGCAGGGAGCCCGATGTGGGGCTCGATCCCAGGACACTAGGATCATGACCTGAGCCGAAGGCAGCTGTTTAACCAACTGAGCCTCCCAGGCGCCCCCAAAAGTTGGTTCTTTTATATTTATTTATTCATTTATTTATTTCATATAAGGAAATAATTTACTTGAGGTTTAACATGAAGTCATACAAATAAAATTTGTACGAACACAAGTCCACATAGAGTCATAGCACAGATAGCAAAAGACAGAGTAAAAACAAAGAAAATTAATTGGCAGCTATATACAGTTGATCACAGTTGTGTCTTGTACACTAGAAAGTTTTTTACAGAATATTCATCTTAGATCAACAGAACACCAATCTTCAATGTTGTCCTGCAAGATAGGTTAACTTGAGCAATCTTCTCCTGTTTTCTCCAGCATCCTCCTTTAGTGTGGCTGGTAACTACTGTGATGATTACCACCCTCTCCAGACACCTTGCCGTAAGTGCTCTATTAGCCACTGTAGTCTGTATGTCCCTGTCCATATCGATAGTTCCCATAGTTGTACCCAGTATAATCATAGCCTCCATAGCCACTGTGGTTTTGATCACCACCATAGACACTACTGTAATTTCCATATCTTGATCGTAAGAGTTATTAAATCCTTGGTTCCAGTTTTGGCTCTGACGTCCTCCATGACCCCTAGTACCATCTTGTCCATCAGCTGCAGCACCTCTTCCTCCTTGTTCTTGTTGCTGTTGCTGCCCACATACCTCTTTGGGTTGTGCAACTTTGATTTCACACTTCCCAGAACCAATTTGATATCTGTTTTCTTTTTCTTTTTTTTTTAAAGATTTTATTTATGTATTTGAGAGAGAGTGAGCTGGAATGAGCATGAGCACGGGAGGAGGGGAACAGAGGAGGATGGAGAAGCAGATTCCCCACTGAGCAGGGAGCCCAGTGTGGGGCTGGATCCCAGGACTGAAGGCAGACATTTAACCGACTGAGCCACCCAGGCACCCTGATGATATCAGCTTTCTAACAATGTCTTTATTGGCTCCTCGTCTGTATATATGAGAAAACAAAATTCTCTTCTTTCATTTGTTTTTGTATCCATGGAGTTCAATATTTTCAGTCTCTTCAAAGCCTCCAAAGTATCCATTAATTTGTTCTTCAGAACTATCTGGGCTAAATCCACCCACAAAAACCTTTTTGAGGTGTTCTTTCCTTTTTAAAGCTTTGGCCCTTTTGAGGCCTATCAGTTTGCCATCCAGTTTGTGTTCCTTCAGTTCCCAAACCTTATCAACACTAGCAGCATCTTTGAAAAGCACAAATCCAAATCATCTTGATCTTCCAGTCACCGGATCTGTTTTAATTGTACAGTCTACAACTTACCCAAATCGAGACAAATATTCAGTTGGAACTTTCTTGCTTGTATCCTAGCTCAAGCCTCCAATAAACGTTTTACTGTCATCCTGCTGATTCCTGCTCGCATTGATCTTGGATTCCTCTGCGAATTCCTCTGTGTTGTTGTACTCCTTCATGTACTCCTTGGTGGTGGGGCTGTCCCCTGGGGTGCTGGTGTGCAGCTGGGGGTCATAGCAGCAGGAGGTAGTGGGGTCTTGTATGGAGGAGGATTTAAAATGGTGGTGGAAGAGAAAAGTTGGTTCTTTCAGAAGGTCAATATTAATGACAGATCTCTAGCGAGACTGATAAGGAAAAAAAGAAAGCAGACCCACATGACAAATACCAGAAACGAGGTTACATCACTACAGATTCTACAGAGGTTAAGATATTAATAAGGGGAATATAATAAACAATTTTATGACAGTAAGTCCAACAACATAGAAAATAGACAAAACTAGGGGCACCTGGGGGGCTCAGTCACTTGGGTGTCTGACTCTTGATTTTGGCTGAGGTCATGATCTCAGGGTTGTGAGATTGAGCCTATGGTCAGGTTCAGCGCTGGTGGGGAGTCTGCTTGAGATTCTCTCTCTCCCTCTCCCTCTTCTGCCCCTCCCCATGCTTGCAGGCTCACTCTTTCTCTAAATAAATAAATGAATCTTTGGAAAATAGATAAATCTAAAAGCCATCCCTAATAAATACTGTCAACAAGTAGAAATACCAGGGAACTCCCTCAACTTGACAAAGGGCCTCTGTGAAAAACTTAATGCTAATATCATGTGTAATGATTAAATTAATTAATTAAATACCTTAATTAATTAAATATTTTAAACATCAGGAAAAAAAGGAAGAATGCTTTCATCGCCTCTATTCAACATTGAATTGGAAGGCTAACAAATGCAATAAGAAAAAAATAAAAATAAAAGCATTTTGGCTAGAAAGGAAGAAGTAAAATAGTCTTTACAGAATACATCCTTGCCCAAGTAGAAAATTCAATGGAATCTAACAAAAAATCTGCTAGAACTTATAGTTGAGAAGAATATGGTTTTTAGATATAAGAACAATATACAAAAATTTTATTTCTACATATTAACAATAGGTACCCTCAAAATAAAATTTAAAAGATACCATTTACAATAGAGAAAAAGTATGGTAAGCTGATTTTAAATTTTATTTAGGAATTCACAAGTTCTAATATAGACAAAATGACTTCGAAAACAAAAATTTTGAGGATTCACAGTATCTAATTTTAAGATTTATTATAAAACTCTATGTTCCATGTCAATATGAAACTAACATAAAGATATATAAAATGATTAACAGATGAATGAAGGAGAATAGGCAGTTTAGAGATGTGTGTGGATATATGTGTATGTATATATACAGAAAGAGTGAGCGAGAGGGAGAAGGTGTATAGAGAAAGGATACATAGGGAGAATAACCTTTTAAAACAAAGGTCTTGGGACATTTGTATATCGAAATGAAGAAAAAAAGACAAAAGAAACTGAAATGCATACAATGGACAGCATAATAAAAATAACTCAAAATGTATCATCAACATGAAAATAAGCTACACATTTTTAAATTTCTAAAAATAAAAAAATGAGAAAATCTTTGTGTCCTATGTGTGTGCCTAAGTATGATTTATTTAAAAATATATATAAATAGGACTTATTAAAAAATAAGAATGTCTTTCAAAAGATACTATTAAGAGAATTAACAGACTGGAGGAAAATATTTGAAAATCACATATCTGATGAAAGACTTCTATCTAAAATATATAGAGAAATCTCAAAACTTGATAATGAAAAAGCAGACATATCAATAAAAAGTAAGCAAAACATTTCAGCAGATAACTCACCAAAGAAAATGCACAGATGGCAAACAAGTCCATGAAAGGTGTTCAAAATCATTAGTCATTAGGGGAATGTAAATTAAAACTACAATATGATACCACTACATACACATTAGAATAGTGAAAACAGACAAAAACCCTGTTCAAACCAAGCATATGCAATGATATGCAGGAACTGAAACTCTTATATCCTATGGGTAGGAATATAAAATGGTACAAGTTTTTCCATTTAGGAAAAAAGTTTAGAAGTTTGAAAAAAAATTAATGTAAAATATAGACCTACCATCATCTGTGTATTTCTAGGTATTTATCCAAGACAAATCAAAGCATATGTCCCAATAAAAAGACTTGTACATGAATATTCACAGCATCTTTATAATAGCTAAAACCTGAAAACAACCCCAATGTCCAAAAAAGATGAATGGATCAACAAAGTATGGTAGAGCTATACAGTGGAATACTACTTGGAAGTAAAAAAGAATTTATTAATAATACATGACAGAATCTCAAAATAATTATTATGAAAGAATCCTGACAAAAATCTTACTCTATGATTGTATTCACATAAAATTCAGTCAAATATGTAATGAGAAATAAAAACAGATTAGTGGTTGCCTGGAAAAGGGTTTGGATGTTGAAGGGCTGGAAGGAGGAATTAAATAGCCAGGAGAAAACTGTCAGGATTGATGGATATGTTTAGTAATGGATAATGGTTTCATGGACATATATGCCAGAAGTCATAAAATTGAACACTTGAAATAAGTGCAGTTTATTTTTGCAGATCTTAAAAAAGTATTCTGGTTCACTATCAGAAAAATATAGAGCCATATTTTTCCGTATCACATGTACCAACTCAAGAAAGTTAAATATTATTTGTAAAACAATCTCAGTCACATACTTAATCTTAAAAAGATTCGCAAATTCTTAATCACAAGCATCTGGGTACAGGTATTTAGGTAGATAATGTAGCTGATGTGATACGTTTATTAAGCCCTATGAGCAATGTTAACAACAATTATACTCCTCAAGCTAATAGAACATTCATGTTTGATGTTTAAATAATTTCATTATCAAGATGAATAATAGGATTGACTTTGACAACTTTCTTAATTACTGATTTTGACAGGAAGCCAACACTAATTAGAATTTCATTTTTATAGAATGAATACACTGTTTGTAATCAGCCAAACATTCCTCAATTAAATCAGTGCTCTAATATTGTCCAATTTGTCATTTTAATTACTACATAATATATGTAGAAAAATAAGTATTTATGTTAATTTTAAAATATTACTTTATAAACAGACTAATTCATATGTGAGTTTTTGGTCATCTGCGATTTTTGCTACACGTGAAAGAGACATAAAAAGTATGTTTAGCACTTCAGTTAAATATTTAAAAACTACAAGTTTCTAAAGATTAACCTTTTCTAATTATTTTGGAAATAAAATTATTTTACTCTCCTATGGAAATGGGGACATTACAATAACCACAGCAACACCCAAAAGTCTTCTTTGAAATTCCTCGTTTGACCTGTGGGGCATAGGTTGATAGTGTGTCCAAAGTGCATCCAGAAAACTGGTAGACCACATGGTTCCTAGTTCACTTGGAATTGTTGAATCTCATCTGTTTTTGGAGAAACTGCCTGAAGGAAGTTATTCCAGCATGTCCTTTTTGCTCGTGCCAACAGCAAGGTGACATTTCCACTCCATGAAATGATTGGGAGTGGAAGTAGTCCCACTTGGGGGTCCCTAGTAATGGTAAATAATCCTTTCTTTCCAGGAGTACCTTGTGTGTCACTGGGATTGTATTTCTTGTACGGGGAACCAGGCATTAATTTCCATCCCTCTGAGAAAATAGTGACTTGCACCTGAGGGTTAGTCATGAGCCCTTTAAGTGTTTAAAGTCACAGAAGGCATCCAGGCAGGTCAGGCTCAATTGGTTGAACTGCCTTACTTCGGTCCAAGGTGGAGTCTGGGCGATCTTTAATACATCCAGCCTTTTCTCAGTTGATGTTTTGGACCAAGTAGAAAGGTGCCGCATGGCTTTCTAAGCTAACTGCTAATGGTCTATACAATTTATTCAGCTGAGAGTGTGGGGTACAAGGTTGAAGTCAATAGTGCAAGTTGATATCATTTTGCCGTGAGGGTCCTGTTGATAGTAGCTTTAGTTAAATGCCACATAAGACATTTCAAACCGATTTGGTTCCAGCCCTCTCAGTCAAATCAGAATCAGAGTGGCAGAGAGTATACACATATGGGAAAATTCTACCAGTAGTGATTTGGTAGAGAAAGGCAGATTATGTGCTGTTGGGAGATAATTCTCCATGAGTCTCTTTCATTTTTGAATGGCTTATATTAAGTTGTAATTTTTGAACTATCTTTTCAAGGATGATTATACAACAAACAGTGTTGGAACATAGAGATAGTGTCTCACTCTAGGGCAGAGGACACATGGGTTTGCTGACCAGTCTCTTTATTAGATAATCTATCTTTCCATGGCAACAGATAGGTGGGCTTGTAAGCACCCCAGTTTAAAAGACTGGAGATTTCTAAGCTTGAGGTTCCTCGGCTATAATCCAAGATCTCAGCATTCAGGACATCAGATGGGTCTTTTCATATTGCCTGGTGGGATGGCAGGTTCTTGCCTCCCTTGCCACATTCTGTAACCAAAGCATTAATTCCTGAGGATCAGGTTGGTGTTTCCTTGCACAAAGCGATGAAAGAGATGGGGCAGCCGTTATAGATTTGTATGTTTATTTGCACATTTGTTGTGTTACTTCATGGAAGCTTGTTTTTTAGGGACCCAGAATCTTTATATTGGCAAAGCCAAATTCCTTGAAATGTTTGGGTGTTCCCATTTTGTGAGTAAAGTCACTCTAGTGAGCCGCCGTAGAGTCCCTTTTCAGGGGAGGACTGAGGGAGTCATTACAGCGTGTATTTGCCATAACTTTGCCTGGTCCTTCTCCTGGAATCCTGGCTACGTGTTTAGTCAGTCAATTCAAGTTGTGGTTCAACTGGTTCAGATATGAATTGGCATAAAGTTTGTGACTTTAAACCAGGGTGACTCCCAATTGTAAGTTCTTTTCTTTTGTATTAAATTAAGCAATTCCTTTTTTGGTTACTTATTTTTATCTCAAGGGAATCCATGTTCTCTTGATCATCCCCAGGGACTTCTAAGGATTCGTTCACCTGTCCACTACCAACATATTGATATTCTTTATAAGAATTGCAAACAGTCTGCTTCTGATGGTTAAGCATCATTACTGTCTTCTTTATGTCATGCCCTTTACTATCCAGATGGTCAAATCTATGATTGTACATCCTACCATCAGCTCTGACCTACCAAGAACATCCACCACTTTTTTTCTAATAATGCCAGTACCCCTCTCACCCAAAGTGTCTTCAAGGCACTCTCCCAAATCATAGTCAATTGTTAGGCTGATGTTGTTACTCTCTTAATACAGGAGATTGCTACCATATTGATAATATTTGCCAACTTTATGTTCTGCACCTTTTGTTCTAGCTCCTACCAGATCCATTCTCTTCCTCACCCTGCCATTATATGTGGACTAAGCCCTACAGATATTGAAGATACAGTATTCTTCCTCCTTTAGCTGATATTTCCCTTTCTTTGTCAGGTTGTGCAGTGACAGTTCTAGTTATTGATCTTATGGCTACAGTCTAGTCTGAATGAGGCATGTTATCTTTAAAGATAAAGGAATAAGCCACATCTGAAGGTCCTGCGAGTGAAGGAAGCCCGGGATTTCAAGGTTTTCAAGTGTATGTATACCCCAATTTCTCAATTCCATGTCTCAGCGTCCTAGTGCTCTCAGATCAGTACCCTTACATTTTCATAGTGGACTTGGCTGGGTTTGAGAATTCAATCTCAATATTCAGCTCCATTGTTGTCAAGGTGGCTTTGTGATAGAGTGTGCTAGTCTCATGTTAGCCTGGAAGTGGAGAAATGCAACCCAAAGTGGGGACAAGGGGTGGGAGTAGGAGCTCTATCCATATACCAGTAGGAATTGTAGGAGATAGAGTTTGAGTTCAGACCCCTGAGAGAATGGCTCTGTAATCAGAGTCTAAGCTCAAATAGAGTTATAGCAAATAAACTTGGTTCATCTCCAGAATTTGTATATATCCGTTTTAGGGAGGTGGGAGGGGAGGTTATTCAGATCTAGCCAGTAACTGGAAGAAGAAGGAGAAACTTCAGTGTTACTGAGGGGAGCCAGTAAGCTTGTCAGACTATAAGCAACACATTCTAGTAATTTGTCCTAAAGTGAAGAGAAAGATCAAGGTAAAACTTGAGCACAGGCCAATTGCCAAATATTGGACTAGCAAGAACAGAGCAGACACTCTTCCTTTTCTTTCTGGCTCCATTCTTCTCTTCTTCCTCTATAGCCTGCAAGTATGGCTTCACCCTTTTCTTCTCTTTTAGCTTCCTTGTCTCTGCAGTGCCCTTTGAGGGATAAAACATTTAGCTCACAAAGTACACAGGAATAAAGAAAGGGAGAGAGGTATTACGCAGAAACTATGGCTGAAACATATTGGGCAAGTAAGGGATTACAAACCATTACCTCTAATCCCTATGCTTTTGCAAATGCAAAATTCTTGTATCCAGCTGGCATCAGGGAGAGAGAGATTGAGCAGCTGGTAGTTAGTTCCATACTTAGGAACAACTGAGTTGGAGGTAAGTGGAGGCAGGGCTAATAATCTTAATCTTACAAGGAAAAATCTATCTCAGGATCAAGGAGAATGATGACTGGGAATCTTTTTATTAAAACATATTATCAGTGGAAGACAGTGGATATAGACAGAAGAAAATATATGTGAGAGAAGGCAGGAAACTCTAAAGGAGCAATAACTTAATTTATTGTTCATTTATTAGCCCATTTAAGAAAATTAAATGGAACAAATCCATTATTTCATCAACAATAGGACGTTGATAACGGTGCCTTAAGATAAAAGAAATGTACGTTTAAACATTATTAGCAATTAAATAAAAAAATGTTCATGTAAAGCCAATATAGTTAAAAGTATATTTCCTTTATTCCTTTATTGACTTCCCTCAGGATAAAACTAAGAACCATAAAGTCAGTAATTTTACAAACATTTCCTTTTAATGTCATGAGGGCTGTTGAATTCTTGATTACTTCTCTGAAACATGGGGTTTAATATGGATATAAATGTGATTGTTTTCTTCCCTTTCCGAATGTACATAAACTAACTCCATATTACTAATTTGGGTGACAGTTCTCACCCAAAGAGTGCATTTCCTATAGATTCCTATTAATAGAAGGATTTCCTAATAATAGAATTCTAGTATCTGATATAGTTTAGAAAAAGAATATATGAGACTTTAGAGAAAATTATCAATTTTCAGAAAGAAGTCTGAGTGAATTATTCTTTTTTGGAGAATAATGTCTAACTATAGAAGGAAAATCGAAATTTTATAAGCTCAAATTGTATAAACTATAGAAACTAACTCAAAAGAATGTATGCCATGCAACATCATCAATACTAAATGTTTAGTGAATGCTTACATATAGGACCTGTTCTTAGTGATGCAAATACAAATATACAAACCTTCTCTAGAAGGAATTAATTGTTGTTAAGAAGTAGCATATGCTCAGTTCAAGAGCAAGGTGCCCATGTGGCTGGAATATGGTCCTCTGGGGGAGAACAGTAGAAAAAGATGCCTGAAAAGAGTCCTGTGGCCAGATCATGTAGGGGGCATTTTGGAACATAATAAAAATTTCTGATTTTATGTGAAGTGTGAGATTTGGAGGATTGTAAGCAGTGAAGAGACACCATCAGATCTGTTTTTTGAAATGATTACTCAGATTGATGAATGAAGAATAGATCATAAGGGGAATGCGCTATAAATTATAAATAAGAATACCAATATGGGGGCTATTGCATAGTTGGATAAATGACAGTGGTGCTTGGATTAAGATGACAGTGGAATTGTTGATAAATGATCAGCATGGGATATATTCTGAAAGCAGATGACAGGATCCTCTTCTGTTTTTATCTGGAGTATGACGAAGAGCAGTCAGGATGCTTCCAGGGGTTTGGGCTTGAGCAACTGCATGAATAGGATCAATATATAATGAAATAAAGATTTTGGGGATGGATCATTTTGGGTATGGGATATCAAGATTTCTGTTTTGGACATGTATACTTAGTGGAAAATCTCTGCCCTGCTTTTCAGTCTCCTACCCTATACTACTTGAAAATTCAACAACAATTTTGGTAGAACATCTTGTATAATTTTGAGCTCAGTTCTCCACTTTTGTTTCACTAGAATTTTCAGCCTTTAGGTTTCTATTTTTTTTTTTCTATTCAGCTATGTAAAGGTGTCTACACTCTGCCCAGCCCACACCTAGAACCTCAGACTTGCCTGGAATCAGCAGATGTCCTGGAGGACAGTATTGGTGCAGTGTGATGGTCTTCTTTTTGAGAGATTTCTCATGTCTGTGTTTTTTTCTGCTAAAGTTCTATTGCCCCAACAGTTTGCCAGTGTCTTCAGTGTTTCTGTTATATTCTTTTTGTATTTTATGTAGATTTTCTAGTTGAGCTTGGTGGAAGAATCTATCTTTCAAAAGAGACTCATTCTCACTGTGTGATATATTCTTAAATATCAAAAACAAGAGAATAAGCTCTACAGATCTTGGTCTGAAGACACACATGAAATGTGTGAGTATTGTTCGTCAGGAATATATAGTCAATGATATTGTAATATTATTAGATGCTGACAGACAGTAGCTATACTTATGGTGAGCACAGCATAATGTATAGACTTGTCAAATCACCATGTTGTATGCCTGAAACTAATGTAACATTGTGTATCAACTATATTTTAATTAAAAAACCATGAGCGGTCTTCACTTTTAATCCACAGTCTTATTTTTATTTTTAATTTTGTTGGTTATTATGTTCCTGTAGTTTCCAAAATTTCAAACAATGGAAATGGAAAACAATCCTTAGCAGAAGTAAACTTAGATAGGGAAGGAATATATTTTATTAATGATATATGTGTGGGTATTATGGAAATTAGATGGCTTAATGTATTTATTTGGAGTTTTTAGATATTTCTTTTATAATGCAATAACAAAAAATGTATTTAGTGATGCAAAAACTTTTGTTTGATCTACCAAAAATGCCTTTAAATATTATTATAACATTTTAGGATAGTGAGAGGTGTTATTTATTTATTTTTCATAAATACAGTTTTTACTATTAACTAGAGTAAGCATGGCCTTCTAAAGACCATTCCGGTTATCTTTGGTTTTCCTTGAGGGGAAAGAATTCTGTGCCTGCGTTATTGTTATCTAATAGGTTTTTAGCTATGAACAGTTGAATTACTTACAAGATTGCTTTTTAAATAATACATGAGCTTGAACCCTATGATAACATTTTCAGAAGATAATTATTTGGTAGAGGAGTGTATTAGCATGTAAGAATCTTGTGAATGCTTGTGTTCTCAATCACTGAAGTGCCTATCTAAAAAGCTTCCAAATTAAATATACATTGCTGGTTGATGTTCACTGGTTTTGGTTATTTTAACTCACACTGACATTTATATACCGTGTGTGTATATTTTGTTTATACATGTGCGTATATGCATTGTATATACAGGACTATATACACTGTGGCTGTTTCAGTTTCAGTGATGCAAAGATCAAATTCAAGCAATATATATTCAGAATATTTAGTTTATATAAAAGGTAGTGGCAGAAATATGTTGATTATTTTAAAGCTGTCTTTGTTTATTTGAGAGAAATTTAAACTGTATTCTGCATTACAATGCTTTAGAAGTTTTCAACATTTGATGGAAGAACATACAATTAAATAATATGATTCAGCTTGTTTTAAAGTATTGGGTTTATAAATATTGTTACTGAAGTGATGATTTCATTTAATGAAAACATCCTTTGACTCAGTCAGATTTGGGACATTAAAAAGTTCAGTTAATAATAATTTATGTAGTGTTTGAAAAACAGAAGTAACCTTTGCTTATTAGGAGGTATTTATTTATTTACTTATTTATTTAGATGAGAGAGTAGCTTTAATGGATTCCCCAAATGCATAATAGCTAGAGAAGCAAATTGGGTCATGATAAATAAATGAGGATTCTGGTACACTTCATTTTTAAAAGGTAGAAGTATTTCCTTATCCAGGGAAAAGGTAACCAACAATGGGTATTTAGGGAAGATGTTATTACGTTATTATCACAAAGACTGAACAATGTAATGGGTAAGAACCTAACATCAGGAGTGAGATTGCCTTG
This sequence comes from Callorhinus ursinus, assembly GCF_003265705.2. Classification (NCBI taxonomy): domain Eukaryota; kingdom Metazoa; phylum Chordata; class Mammalia; order Carnivora; family Otariidae; genus Callorhinus; species Callorhinus ursinus. Next base: position 16,354,408 of record NW_027397116.1, read on the forward strand.
GCTCATATCCCAGGAGTACCCTTTTTTTTAATTATGTTATGTTAGTCACCATACAGTACATCATTAGTTTTTTTTTTAATTTTTTTATTGTTATGTTAATCACCATATATTACATCATTAGTTTTTGGTGCAGTGTTCCATAATTCATTGTTTGGGTATAACATCCAGTGCTCCATGCAAATATGTGCCCTCCTTAATACCATTAACTAGCTGCATGGTTTTGAAAAAGTTACCATGCCCCCTTTCTTCATCTTTACAGTTGAGGAAATAAATAGTATTCATCAATAGGGTTAGTGTTGGGATTAAATTATTGTACATGAGATGCTTTGAAAAGCAGTATATAATCTTTAGCTAGTATCATCGAGATCAAATAGTGAAATAGTCTCTGAGAAAAAAGATAATGTTCACATTCACATTTTATTTGAAAGACAATAAACAAACTTTCTTCAATGTATTGTTCTTCTGACCAAAAATACATTCTGAAAAGGTGCTGAAAAGAAACATTGGTAATAGTCCACATTACCAGTATTTGCCTTTTGAAATGTTGAGAATCAGTCATATTGTTAGACTTTTTCCTTTCCAAATTAATATTTTATATGAGGTATTTTTCTTTCTGTCATGGGAGTTAATGTTTTTAGTGTAGTGTATGAGAATAGCTATTTGCCATTTTTTACAATGAGAAATTCAAGCAGTCTTCTGTAACCTTTAGATCGGTTTGCATCAATCTTTGCCACATTTTTAGGTCTTTCATAGCAAGATATTCCAGGACAATCTTATACTTTCTCTGCTCCACCACTGGGATCATCAATTTCCCCAAGAAGCTTCATTTCCTATAAGTACAGTATTTAGAAAACATCTAGGTATTGGTTTTTCTTTGCTGCCGGGCTGTCATTGCTTCTAGTAGACACGTGTTTTTATCTATCTTATCTAGCTACCCACCCACCCACTTACCTACCTGTATGTAGGTATTAAAAACCATAGATACATATTAAAATCCTCCAATTCTGATCTAATTAGCACGGGGTTCTTCTAGCATCTTTATATATGTGTGTGTGTGTGTGTGTATGTATATATATGTATTTTTTATTTTATTTTTAATTTCCTTGCCTAATAGAAATATATCTTCCATTTCCATCTATCTATCTATCTATCTATCTATCTATCTATCTATCTATCTATCTATCATCTATCTATCTATCTATCTAGGTATATCTTATTTGCTTAATCCTCAGACAGAAATGAAGTACATGAGTCAGACTCACTAAACCACATTGCTATGGACAATAAACTTACCATCAAGAGTTCAATATGAGTTTGCAGTTCTTTGATGTTTTTAGCTTGAAGCACAGACATTTTCCAAATGTCTGTTCGTGTGACATTTGCTGATGATATGTTGGTGAAAGCATGACCTATTCCATGTAAATGGAAAGGGAACCTCCTAAATTCATAGATACAGAGAAGAGTGATGCCTGGGGGTAACAGTCCATCACAGTGTATCACTGGGCCCAGTAATTCATAACCCTTCACATCTGAGTGTTCATTTATAAGATCCTCAATGTCTTATCATGGCATCAGGCTCATAATCCATAATTTTGTGAGGATATCAAGCCTGGATGTAGATGAAGCTCTTCTGATGTACCTCCTCTTCATTCAGAGTTCTCTTTAGTAAAAAGACAAGTTATCCAGCCTGTTTACACTCTCAAAATGGTTACACTCTGTGGTCTGCAGGATTCTAAGATGTTCCCAAGATTCCCTCCTCCTGGTATACATGCCCTGAATAATTCCCTCTCTTTGAGTGGGGATGGGACCTGTGAATATGATGTTCTATCTCTCGTATGATTATATTATTAATCACTTCACTTTCAGTTAATCAAAAGGGTGATTACGCTGAGTGGGGCTGACCTAAACAGGTGAGTCTTTTTTTATACATATATTTATTTATTTGACAGAGAAAGAGATCGCGAGAGCAGGAACACAAGCAGGGGGAGTGGGAGAGGGAGAAGCAGGCTTCCTGCTGAGCAGGAACCCTGATGTGGGGCTCAATCCCAGGACCCTGGGATTATGACCTGAGCCGAAGGCAGATGCTTAATGACTGAGCCGGGTGCTCCAACAGGTGAGTCTTTTAAAAGAAGGGGAAGCATCCAAGGCATGTTCCTTTTGATTTAGAAGGAAGCAAACTACCAGTTTGTAAAGAGAACCATGTGGCAGAGAATGAGAAGTGTTCTCTAGTAACTGCAGTCCTTCATCCTGCAACCACAGAAACTGAATTCTGCCAACGTTGGATCTTGGAAGAGTTACTCGAGCCTCAGAAGAGATCATGGGGTCTGGCCAACACCTTGCACTGAGCTGGGTGAGACTCTGAGCATGAGCAGGGAACTAAGTAAGTTGCTGGTACCCAGACTTCTAATCCACGGACATTATGAGATAATAAATTTGTATTCTGTTAAGGCAATAGTTTGTGGTGATTTATAATGCAGCAGTATAAAACTAATGTGTGCTCCCATTTGAAACAATAGAGAGGAAGAGCTTTTTCAGAGAAATTGTTAAATTCAGGTCCGTGGGTTCCTGGTTTTCCTATTCTAGAAGCAGGGAATTGTCTCGGATTAGGCCCCAGTTTTGCTCCCTAGGAGTATTTTCATAGCCCAGCTTTCTCTGTAGTTCTTGGCTCTACCCTTTAGATTGCCCTCCCTTTTTCAAAAGAAATGGTCCATGTTTGCAGCAAAGCAACCCTCCTGCAGTGTTATTTTCAAAAATCGGGCCAAGAGACCTCATTTGATTTCAGATTTTCTCAGTTCCTGCTTCTCAGTCCAAGCTGGCAGGGTTCTTAATAGTACACTTATTTAAATAACTGAGTTTCCTATGACATTTTGGAAGGTTTACTCCCTGCCCCAGAAGTCACATTAATTTCATGACAGACTTATCTCTACCTTAGGGGCATCAGGCTACTATGTAACAATATTCATATGATTTTTTGAATTCCATTTTTTTGTCAAGCTGGTAAGATCTATTAGGCATAGCTTAAGTCTTTCTGAGATCTTTAGAAAAGACTTTACAACTACAACCTTGCTTTGATCTTTACCTTCAGGCCACTTACTGCTTCCGAATCTTTGCCAGATCCAGAGGCTTGAGATGTGAAAGCTTGATTTTCCAAACCAGCTAGTCATGACGCCTCCATTTTTCCTCCAAGTTGACCTTGCAACATGAATGATTCATTGCTCCCTCTTCTCTTTGTTCTCATACCTTATCATACCCAGCTAAAAGAAGCCAGAAGATACTTTGCAAATTGGCTAGAACATGTGCTTAGCCAGATCCAAGAGTTCATTAGGTACAGTTGCTGTCTTTCCGGGTACTTTCATTTTGGCCAGATGTCTTGTCTCTACACACTTGCATAACCACCGATGTCCTACCCTGCATGTAGTTTCCTCCCCACGTTTATAGATACAGTAGCAATTTGTTTGCAGTTCGTCCAGGCTTGACATGAGGCCTCTCCCTGCTTTTCCTCCTTCCCTGCTGATCACCTGCTGATGTCACAAAGACAGAGCAACATTTTAGGTTTTTCTTATGGCAATGGTCCATTTCAAGGTACTGTTTCTATTTCAGATATGTATCTATAATTGTACACACACATACCACACTTACACACACACACACACACACACCCCTCAAAAACCAGAGGCTTAAAACACCAACAGTATTTTTTCTCACAATTCTGTGGATCAGCAATTTGGGCTGGACTCAACTGGGTGTTTCTCCTGTTGTTTTCTACTGGAGGGACTCATGTGGCTGGTCATTCAGTTGAGGCTGGATGGACTCACAACATATTAGGTGGTTAACATTGGTTGTCATCTGGGCTGCATGTCCGTGCCGATTAGCCCGGGCTTCTTCCCGTGTTAGAAATATTACAAGAAGCCCCAGTGCAAGAGAAGTATTTTTTGTGTCTCTGCTTGTGTTACCATTGTTTTTGTCCTATTAGGCAAATCAAGTCATATGGCCAAACCCAGAATCAATGTGGAGGTGACTACAGAGGACTTATATGCAATAGATACAGAAAGGTTCGTTGGGTGGTCATCACTCTGACGCCTTTCAGTTTGTTAATAGGAATGCTCTGTAATGTTAAAACGATGAGTTAGAATTTCTGTGACTTCCCCAACCTACGATGACACAATTACTTAAAATTTTTGGTACTATGCCTGGGTTTGCCATGTGTCTTTTTCAACTCTGTTAACAAAATTATTTTTCCTAAATCTCACTGAGACTGTTCTGAATTTTTTCCTGCCTTCTTATTAATCTGTAATTGAGGGGGCGGCATTTATCTCTCTTGGTTCCACATGCGTTTCCGTAGGCACTCTTTTTATAGAACATTCACCTCCAGTCCTGCCATGATATCTTTTTTCTGTTCCACTCAGGTAGAAAGTGCTTTCTTCTCTAAAGAAGAGATACTGTCATCTTTAAGTTACAGCAATGACTAGGAATGAGCTCTTTCCTAAAATAAGTCATATTCTAATTAGAAAGGAAGATTTCTGAACAACTTAATCTTATAGTAACCCTAATTTAACTTACACGGGTATGATTTGGAAGAAGTGAGCTTGAAGGCATCTTCTCTTTCTGCTGTGATTTCCTAATAAAAAGTTATTGTGAACCCATGGCATAATTATGAGTTTTTCCTTAAATCTCTTCTAACAGTTCATGGCTTCAGTGTATTTTTAACTGACTCAGAATAAAGAACTCATTTTTTTTTCTTTGATAGTGTAGACATTAGAGTATGATCCCTAAAATTCCAATAGCCATCCTTTTCCACACTAAGTGAAGAAGACAGTTTGAAGAGTGAGAGAATGAAAAGGAGATTAAAAAAAAAGAAAAGAAAATCCTAATGACTTTTGAGTCATTTGTTCTGGTCAATTCTAAGCATTACTACAGTTTCTTTCTTTTCTTTTCTTCCTCTTTCTCTCTTTCTCTTTCTTCTTTCTTTATTTTCTGGATATATTTACTAATAATTACTTTCCTTTTATAAGTATTTAGGAATATTTTTTTCTCTGTCACTTGCAACTAACACTGTACTTGATTAATATAAAACTGTAATTAAAACATTGATTTCAGAGGTGCCTGGATGGCTCAGTTGGCTAAGGTGAAAGACAGACCTTTGGCTCAGGTCATGATCCCGGGATCCTGGGATTGAGCCCCATAACAGGCTTCCTGCTCAGTGGGAAGTCTGCGTGTCCCTCCCTCCCACTCATGTTCTCTCTCTCAAATAAAAACTTAAAAAAAGCATTATTTCATGGTATAAATAATTATTCTAGAGAGGTTATTTTGAAGGAAGTTCAATTATAACTACACATTGCCAGAAATTAATGATGTTTTTTGTGGATGTAAAAGGTGTATGTTTGCATATAGTATGTTTAATCTCAATTTACATTTTTTTCTATAAAAGTCACTGTGCTGTCACCTTTCACATCATCTGTTTTTTTGTTTAGACTTCCTCACACTAGCCATTCATCCTGCAGATAGACCTTTATCATTTACTCTGATCTGGATACTATGCTTTGTGCTGGGAAACAGTCACCAACAAGGTATATTCCATTCATTCAAGGAGTTTTTTGTCTACTTTAGGAAAAGAGACAGTGAATTGAAGTACAATATGATGAAAGTTAGTTGGGGGAGCTTTCTGGCGTGATGGAAATCTATTTTAATTGGGTAATGCAGATGTATACAATTGTCAGAACTCAGAAATTTACAAATACAATTGATGCTCCAATTTTATCTTAATTTCACGTTATACATATCCTACTGTCTTCTAGTTTGTCTTACAATTACATTTTTCCTTCTCTGTTTTCCTTTCTTTAGGTGTATTCTTGTGGCCTTTACCAAATTCTAGCTATGGACTTAAATTTGATCACATATTCTTCTAGTGGGTCATGAGCCTGCTGAAGGTGACATACAATTTTTCTCCATTAATTACACAATATGCCTGACTACAAGAAAAAATGTACTAAAAAGGAAAACTTAAAAAAAATGTGAAATAAGGGAATCATTTTGGAAAATATTGCAAGAGTAGATGAATAAGAGTGAAAAGTTAATTGAGACTCTGAGGAAATAAGAGTTAGAAAAACAATGTAGTTTATAAAACACACACCCACAACTTATTTGTGAGTGTTTAGATTTCAGCTTGGGCTTTCTGCAGTTTTGTTTCTATCTGTTTAACAGATAATTATTTCATTCTTTTAGTTGGTCTTTTAATAAAAGAAGCGTATAACTCAGAGTAAAATAAAATAACTCCAAGTTAGAACAAGATCAGTGTGACTACCATCTGGAAGAGTGACCTAGTTGATGACCTCCACAGTTCCACTTTACTGTCCTCTATGCTCTTTGATGTGGAGCTAGAATCTCTCACCAGGAAGTAATTTATATGCAGAAAAATGATATCAACACATATCTGGGGGACCATCTTCCTTTATTTATTCACTGTGCATGTTTCTTTAATGGGAATTTCAATAAAAATAAGTACCCAATATTTAAATATTTAGTTTGTAAGTAATTTTTTAGATGCAGATTTCAATTTTTACATTCTTAGCAGGACTTTTTTTAAGAGTGCCAGAACTTAGCTTTTAATTTTACTTATTAAAGCTTTATTGAGATTTTTAACATTATTTAAGGTACTTTATAATATTTCTCTAGTATGTATTTTGAACATATATTCATTTCTCAGAATATTAGTACTTTAAAAAAGCCATTTGTGGGGCTTGTTAGACTTTTTTATATGTTTTATATGTATGGATTTATTTAAAAAAATTTTTTTTAAAGAAAGGCTGCATTGAATTAGCAAATCCAGATCTTTTTGTTCTAATTCACCAGTATCGGCCTTAGATTTAAGCAGCCACATGTGCAAGGCTGTCAAAATTTAGAAGAATGAGAAGGCAAATTAGTTTGGATTCTCATCTCACCCTCAATAGCAACTGACTTTGGAAACTTTTGTAGATTTAGCTTTGTAAGGATAGACTTTGAAAAGTGTTTTTCTTCCTCATAAACAATGATCCTGAAATTGAAATTGTCCCAAAGAACTATGGTACTTTTAGTATTCCCCTTTTTTTTTTTTTTTAAGATTTTATTTATTTATTTTGAGAGAGAGAATGAGATAGAGCATGAGAGGGGGTAGGGTCAGAGGGAGAAGCAGACTCCCCGCCGAGCAGGGAGCCCGATGCGGGACTCGATCCCAGGAGCCTGGGATCATGACCCGAGCCGAAGGCGGTCGCTTAACCAACTGAGCCACCCAGGCGCCCTTTAGTATTCCCTTTTTAAATATACTTTAAATTGAATTTGAGCAGGACAATATTATTTGTAAACTATTATCAAATAATTATACAGATTCTACTTCCCTTGTTTTCAATTTATGAAGATATTTGATTGACTCAATAGAGAAATGACCCTAATTTTAATTGAACTTACACATTTTGTGTATAAAGGTAAGTGATTTATTAAATCAGGTATGTTTATGCATTTGAATGGTGTTATAATTTAGCCAAGTAATTTACTTAAGATATATTTTTAAGAAAATGCAAAGTAACATCAAAATACAACAGAAATTTTCTCTCAAATTGTTATTATATAGGAAGAAGAAAATAGATTTTGTAAAGAAAATAAATACTTAAGTTTACTTTAAATCTAAAGTCTGTCATCTGGGGGTTTTTGAAGATCAGTACAAAGGGAGAATAAAAAGTAAACTATAAAATAGAATAATTTTATGTGGTTATGTAAACCAGTCATTTTGGAAAAGTGGTTAGCTCAAGGCGCCTGGGTGGCTCAGTTGGTTAAGCAACTGCCTTAGGCTCAGGTCATGATCCCAGGGTCCTGGGATGGGGCTCCACATCGGGCTCTCTCCTCTGTGGGGAAACCTGCTTCTCCCTCTCCCTCTGCCTGCCACTCCCCACACTTGTGCTCTCTCTCTCTCTCTGTCAAATAAATAAAATCTTAAAAAAAAGAAAGAAGGAAAGGTGGTTGACTGAAGGATTATTGTAATATTTTAAAGCAATACTTTTACAAGGAGTTAAGGAACGGCCTATAGTGGTTTTATTTTAAATAGGCAAATATTTGATTTGCAAATACTATTGAGTGCATGCAATTCTAAGTTGTATGTATTCTGCTATGATGGATAATATAACACTACTTTGGTTGGTATCACTCAATTTGGCTATTTTCTGATGTTTCTGGTGTCTATCTCTGTAACAAGCCACCCCCAAATCAAATGACCTGTATATAGCACTTTATTATTCTTAAGGATTCTGAGTCAAAGATTCAGACAGGGAAAATAGGGATAGCTTTTCTTACCTCCACGTTGTCTGGGGCCTCAGCTGCAAGACTTGAATGGCGCAGGATGGCTTATCTAGATGGAGTTGAAATAATTGGAGCTAGATTATCCAACTTTTTTTTTTTTCCTGACACATCTGGCTCCTACTGGGATGGTTCAAGACAGAATGAGCTATATTGTTGCCTGCACTGTTCCAAAAAAACAAGATGGTCCCTGAATCCTGGGTATAACACCGCTTTACTATGTAGCTTTCAGGGTTTGCTGGAGCACCTTCTCTAGAAGTACTTCCTCTTGGATCCCTGATGCACCATGCTAGAGAGGCCGTACATAGACATTCCAGGCAAACTCAGCAGTCTTTGTAGTACCTGCCCTTCAACTATCCTAGGTCAGGATTCAAAGCACTACATCCGATATATCTTTAAAATAAAATGAAATTTTCTATAACTGATACTTATAGTTGTACAGATTGGCAGTATATTTAATTACTGAAAAGATGCTTTTTAAAACTCAAATCCTAGCCATTATTAATTATTGTCAGATGTGTTAAACTCATTATCTTATTGCCTATAATCTTGTAATTTTAATAGTTACTCCTTTAAGAAGGCAGATTATTTCCTAATTTGTGACCATACTGTTTTATGTTTTTTTCAAAGAATAATTGATACTCTTTGCATGTTTTGTACTATCAATCATATATCTGATATCTGCTGTAATCCCTGTGACATCATTATCATCCAATAAATTATTTTGAAATTCCAAACATTTTACTATTTCACAAAAGTTTAATATTCTTTTTTTAAAAATTGTTCAAAATCTTTATGTAAAATTCATTTCTTTAGAATTTAGTAATAAATTATTAAAATAGAATTCATTAAAATAGAATTCACTCATTATTAAAATAAATTATTAAAATAATTTAGGAATAAATTATTAAAATAGAATTCATTATTAAATAAAACACTTTTCTTATATTTAAGGATGGATCGCTGGCTTAATAAAAAATGAGAAAACTCACTTTCTCAATGTAAAGCTGTACTACCTACATAAAAAATCCCGAAAAAAAAAAGTGAAACTGACATTCCAAGGAATTCTCTGATTCATGGAAGGAAGAAATGGGGCAAAATTGCCGATGAAAAAAATTATGAAAAGTATATCTTTTTCTTGGCTTTGTATATATTTTAACTTACCAGATTGTGTCTCATACAACAGAACATATTTGAATAGAATATGGTGCCTGTAAACTTTCAATTCCATATTGATTCCAATCATTCAGAATTTTTTTAGGAGAATGAGAAATTACAAATGTAGGTATGGTAACCTCTTAATTGTCAACAATTGTTTTTTACATCTTTTCAAATTTGAAATGAAGAAGAGAAATATCTTACAGAGTTAAGTTGCCGTATTTCATAGGCTGGAGAGAATACACAATGGCTAAGACACCAATAATGCATTGTACAGTTGACACAACTAAGTGCTTACCGAATGAAAAATCAGGAAAGCAAATGATGGCACTGCCACTCTTCAGTAATGCAGTACCTTGTTAAATTATAGATTTAAGGGGCGCCCCCACTGGCTCAGTCAGTTAAGCATCTACCTTTGGTTCAGGTCATGATCTCAGGGTCCTGGGATTCTGCCCTACATTGGGCTCCCTGCTCAGTGGGACGCCTGCTTCTCCCTCTCCCTCTGCCTGCGCTCTGCCTACTTGTGCTCTCTCTGTGTCAAATGAATAAAATCTTTTAAAAATTATAGATTTAACTGCAAGAAGTAGGTTAATATCTGATCAGTGGATGGATTTATAGGTGTGACCGGACTTGCTGTTTTTCTTGCTTCCTTGCAGGTTCAATTCCAAATTAATGCTGAAGGGGTGTGTGTGTGTGTGTGTGTGTGTGTGTGTGTGTGTGTGTGTGTGTGTGAATGTTGAGCAATAACAGTAAAGTACTCACATCATCAAATGTTAAATGTTAAGTACATTTAAAAAAAAAATTTTCTGATTTATCCTAGAACAGCTCTGTTGATATTTCTCTAATGTTGCCAAAGCAGTGGTATGAAGAATGGTTGGTGCCTTAGCACAAATCAAGGCAGTGACACCAAAACATATCAGTGGTCATTATTCTTCATTGCCATATACTGGCTCAAAAAAAATATAGTTTCACTAAAGAATGCCTTTAATAAAAGTGAACATTATTAAATTTTATTACATTTGGCACTTGAATATGTCTATTTTTAATATGTCTACTGAGATTTAATTGACATACCATCAACTGCACATACTTAGGACATATGATTTAGTACTTTTGACTAATGTATACACCTGTGAAACCATCACCATGATCATGATGATGAACAAATCCATCAGCCCCAGATGTCTCCCATGCTCCAGAGCAATCTCTTTCAGCTTTTTCATGCCACCTCTCTCACTACCTATCCCCTGGCAATGAATCATATGCTTCACTGTAATTTAGTTTGTATTTTCTGTATTTCTATGCTTTTTGCCAACTCTGTATCTTCTTTGGTGAGGTATCTGCTTAAATTACTTGTCTGTTTTTTATTCAGCAGTTCATTTTCTTATTATTTTTTTTAAGATTTTATTTATTTGAGAGAGAGAGAGAGAGATTGAGAGAATGAGTCGGGGGGGGAAGGGCAGAGGGAGAAGCAGACTCCCCATGGAGCAGGGACCCCAATGTGGGACTTGAATCCAGGACCCTGGGATCATGACCTGAGCCGAAGGCAGAGGCTTACCCAACTGAGCCACCCAGGTACCCTCTTACTGAGAGGTTTGAGAGCTCTTAATGTATTCTGTCTTCTAGCAGATGTGCAATTTTCAAATACGTTCTCTTACTCTATATCTTGCCTTTTTATCTTCTTTATGATGTATTTTGAAGAACAGAATTTTACATTTTGATGAGGTCCAACTTATTATTTCTCTTCTTTAAGGAACTATCACTTAACAAGTTTTGGTATAGTGTCAAAGAAGAATATCTAAGATGATCTGAAATGACTATTAAAATACTTACTGATAAGAATTTTTTCATATATTCCAAACAAAGTTTGGAGTAAAGTATTGCAACATGTTAAATGCAGAAAGAGATACAAGAATTCAGCTGTCCTCTGCCAAGCTAGACATTAAGGAGACTTGCAAAAATGTAATTCAATGCTAATCTCATTTTTTTGTTTGCTTTGGAAAATGTAAGTATTTTTCATAAAATAAATTTTATATTAACATGTGGCAGGTGTATTATTGTTATTTTAAGTAAATTAATACATATATATTTTTAAAATGTTCTCATTTCAAATTTCCAGTATGGCAAATATTGGTAGATACAGCCACATAAACAAAATCTTTTTTGGGGAGCCCAATAACTTTTAAGTGTGTAAAGAATCCTAAGACCAAAAAGTTTGAGGAACACTAATTTAAGACATATCAAAAATAAATGATTGCAGTTATCATTATTTCCCTTTTACACACAAGGAAGTTAATTCTCAGGTAAGTCAAGGAATTGTCCATTCCACTCACCTAGAATATGGCAGAGCTTAGGTTCTGACCCAGGCTTTGATTTAGGAATGGCTATGGGAAGTAAAGAAAAATAGAAGGAATAAGGGAAAAGGAAAAGGTGATTAAAAAAAAAAAAGGAATAGTACATGGAAATCTGATCCTGAGGGAGAAGAGGAGATTATGAGACTCATAATCTGTTATTAGACTCTATTTTTGCAATCTAATGTGCTTTCAGTAAATATTTGTACTTTCTAATCCTAATTCTGCTAAAACTGCTAGAACCATTTTATTGTTTTGGTTTTGAATTTTGGATTTAGAATTCTTTGTTATTTTGTTATTTTTTGGTTTTGCCTTCAAAGTTTTATTGAGAGAAGTTAGGCTAAGATAAAATAATCATTTGTTTGAAAACTAGTGATGCCTTCAGAAAATCGTAAAGGATCTTATTTACTGTTACTCTGTTACTTCTTCTCTGTCATCAATTTCTCTTTCCTTTAAGCACCCTTCTTCCTGGTGTACAGTGCTCTAATTTTTTTTTTTTTGAGGGCTTACTAGAGCAGATGTCTGAGAAATTTCAAATTTCTTCTCCTCTCTTTCTCATTTTTTTTCCTGATGACTTTAAAAATGTGTTTCATTATCTCCATCTTCTTTCTTAGTTTGGTGATTCATAACTTGCCATTAATGATTTGTTAAAGAAAAACAATGAAATAATGATTTCTCTCTCCCATATACATATGCATGTTCCTGCATATTTTAGGTGATATGCATTTCCGAAATGGATATGAACTTTTGGATGATTTTATAATTAAAATAAATCACATCATTTATTCATGGAGGATTCTTTCAATTATACTTATTTTTGTAAAGATTTTATTAAAGGCTATCTTATTAAAATATGTAGAGACTTCTTATTAATATTGATTAATACGTATTGATACTGGTAATACTTATTGATCCTGATAAAGCATTGGTAAAACAGAAGTAAAATGGCAGATACGGTCTCTATTTTCAAAGAGCTTACACTCTGAGAAGCATAGACAAATATAATTAAACAAATGAATTAAAAATTCATTTAAAAAATAGAGCCTTTGAATAGTAATGAGTTATTATGAAAGTAAAACAGGGAAAGAATGTGGGCCAAATGATAGTAAGTTGTTCTTTTATAGGCAGGAGAGAAAAGGCCTTTAAGGAACTTTAACTGAAAAGTAAACATTAAAAGGACCAGTTGAAAGGGAGGGAAGATTTTAGGTGAGAGTGAACCACAGTGCAAAGGTCTATGTGTGGAACTAACTTGGCTGCTCAATGGAAGAAAGAAGCTGAATTTGCTAGATCACAGTGACAAGAGTGAGGGTTCATCAAGTCAATAAGCTAGAGGAGTGCAAGATCATATAGGACTTTGTAGATCAAAATAAGAAATTTGGATTGTAGTCTAAGTGCAAAAGGAAAACACAGGAGTGTTTAAAGAAAGAATGGCATGATTTAAAGTTATATAGATTACTCATGGAATCTAATAGACTGAGAGGGGAAGAGCAGAAGCAGAAAAATCATTTAGAAGAGTATTCCCTAACTCCAGAGAACATCCAGTGTTGGCTTGCCTGAGGGTGGTAGAAATAGAGAGCACAGTGGTGAAAACCAGGATATACTTTGGTGGAAGCGACTCACTGAGATGTGATTCAGGCTGCTACCCAGTGCTTTGGCTTTACTGATTTGGGGGAATGGTAGTACCAGGAAGTGAGATTAGAGCTGGATTTGGAGGCATTAGAAGTGGTGTTTGTTGTTGAAACCATGAAGTCAGACTTGTGTACAGCAAGTACATTCAGACTTACTCCCTAGAAACAAATACTCATTAGTATGAAAGAAGTAGTCTGGTTTCATGTATGCTTTACTTGTTTTCATGGGTATGTTTATACAACTTGGAGTTGGTGAGGATAGCTTTCCCATCTTGGACATAATCTTTTCTGTTAATTTCTAGTGAACGATCTCCAACTAGTAGCATATTTGAACTCTTTTTTCCTATTACAACAATACTTTTCAAAACTTGTCCTTTAATGAAATTCTTTCTCTTAAGAAAGAGGAGAATATTTAGAATTTACAACTGATGATCTCATAACACATATCTTGCAGGATTAAGCTTCAAGATATATTTGATTCTTCAGTAAGCATTTTAAATGTATTTATCACTTGAAAACATTCCACATTTTCTTTTTATTTTTAATGTGGTTACCATGGTAATCATCGCTGTTACTTGATGTTTGCCTCAAAAAAGGAGCATGTCATTTTAGACAGAAATGATGAGGAATGTAGTTTCCCAGCCTACCTGTATCTTTTTTCTTTATTATTAGCATAACGTGAAGATAATTTTCCTTTATTTTTTGTGGTGATAATTTTAAAGTTCAGAATATATAAATGCCAACTTGCTCAAGGATTTGTGGCATGTGTTAGATCTTTTTGCTTCATGTTGCTATAATGTAAATACTACACGACTACCTGATTTTACCACTTAAGCAACAGTTGTTCTACTATGATAGTTCTCTGGCATGAAAATTGATTCCCTGTGTGAGGCAGAGACCTTGAATCATGCTGCATGATAAGTGGTTATATAAATTATTGGCAAAACTTCTAGCAAAGGTGAAACTGCTACTAAAATACTCATATTTAAGATATGATTTTTTGAGGAACCTCCACACTGTTTTCCAAAGTGGCTGTACCAACTTGCATTCCCACCAACAGTGTAAGATAAGAGGGTTCCCCTTTCTCCACAACCTCTCCAACATTTGTTGTTTCTTGCCTTGTCAATTTTTGCTATTCTAACTAGTGTAAGGTGGTATCTCAATGTGGTTTTGATTTGAATTTCCCTGATGGCTAATGATGATGAACATTTTTTCATGTCTGTTAGCCATTTGGATGTCTTCTTTGGAGGAGTGTCTGTTCATGTCTTCTGCCCATTTTTTGACTCAATTATTTGTTTTTTGGGTGTTGAGTTTGAGAAGTTCTTTATAGATCTTGGATACCAGCCCTTTGTCTATAGTGTCATTTGCAAATATCTTCTCCCATTCTGTGGGTTGCCTCTTTGGTTTGTTGACTGCTTCCTTTGCTGTGCAGAAGCTTTTTATCTTGATGAAGTCCCAAAAGTTCATTTTTGCTTTTGTTTCACTAGCCTTTGGAGATGTATCTTGAAAGAAGTTGCTGTGGGCGATGTCGAAGAGGTTACTGCCTATGTTCTCCTCTAGGATTTTGATGGATTCCTATCTCACATTGAGGTCTTTCATCCATTGTGAGTTTATCTTTGTGTGTGGTGTTAGAGAATGGTCGAGTTTCATTCTTCTGCATGTGGCTGTCCAATTTTCCCAGCACCATTTATTGAAGAGACTGTCTTTTTTCCATTGCATATTTTTTCCTGCTTTGTCGAAGATTATTTGACCATAGAGTTGAGGGTCCATATCTGGGCTCTCTATTCTGTTCCATTGGTCTATATGTCTGTTTTTGTGCCAGTACCATCCTGTTTTGGTGATCACTGCTTTGTAATATAGCTTCAAATCGGGCAACATGATGCCCCCAGCTTTGTTTTTCTTTTTCAACATTTCCTCGGCGATTCGGGGTCTTTTCTGATTCCATACAAATTTTAGGATTGTTTGTTCCAGCGCTTTGAAAAATATCATTGGAATTTTGATCGGGATGGCATTGAAGGTATAGATTGATCTGGGTTGCCTAGACATCTTAACAATGTTTATTCTTTCGATCCATGAGCATGGAATGTTTTTTCATCTTTTTGTGTCTTCTTTTTTTTTTTTTTTAATTTTTTTTATTGTTATGTTAATCACCATATATTACATCATTAGTTTTTGATGCAGTGTTCCATGATTCATTGTTTGTTCATAACACCCAGTGCACCATGCAAAACGTGCCCTCCTCAATACCCATCACCAGGCTAACCCATCCCCCCACCCCCCTACCCTCTAGAACCCTCAGTTTTTCAGAGTCCATCATCTCTCATGGTTCGTCTCCCCCTCTGACATACTCCCCTTTTCTTCCTCTCCTGTTATCTTCTTCTTTTCCTTTTTTCTTAAAATATGTTGCGTTATTTGTTTCAGAAGTACAGATCTGTGATTCAACAGTCTTGCACAATTCACAGCGCTCACCGTAGCACATACCCTCCCCAATGTCTATCACCCAGCCATCCCATCCCTCCCACCCCCCACCACTCCAGTAACACTCAGTTTGTTTCCTGAGATTAAGAATTCCTCATATCAGTGAGATCATGTGATACATATCTTTCTCTGATTGACTTATTTCACTCAGCATAACACCCTCCAGTTCCATCCACGTCGTTGCAAATGGCAAGATCTCATTCCTTTTGATGGCTGCATAATATTCCATTGTGTATATATACCACAACTTCTTTATCCATTCATCTGTCGATGGGCATCTTGGCTCTTTCCACAGTTTGGCTATTGTGGACATTGCTGCTATAAACATTGGGGTACATGTACCCCTTCGGGTCCCTACATTTGTATCTTTGTGGTAAATACCCAGTAGTGCAATTGCTGGATCGAACGGTAGCTCTAATTTCAACTGTTTGAGAAACCTCCATACTGTTTTCCAGAGGGGTTGCACCAGCTTGCATTCCCACCAACAGTGTAGGAGGGTTCCCCTTTCTCCACATCCCCGCCAACATCTGTCGTTCCCTGACTTGTTAATTTTAGCCATTCTGACGGGTGTGAGGTGGTATCTCATTGAGGTTTTGATTTGGATTTCCCTGATGCCGAGTGATGTTGAGCACTTTTTCATGTGCCTGTTGGCCATTTGGATGTCTTCTTTGGAGAAATGTCTGTTCATGTCTTCTGCCCATTTCTTGATTGGATTATTTGTTCTTTGGGTGTTGAGTTTGATAAGTTCTTTATAGATTTTGGATACTAGCCCTTTATCTGATATGTCGTTTGCAAATATTTTCTCCCATTCTGTCGGTTGTCTTTTGGTTTTGTGGACTGTCTCTTTTGCTGTGCAAAAGCTTTTTATCTTGATGAAATCCCAATAGTTCATTTTTGCCCTGGCTTCCCGTGCCTTTGGCGATGTTTCTAGGAAGAAGTTGCTGCGGCTAAGGTCGAAAAGGTTGCTACCTGTGTTCTCCTTTAGGATTTGGATGGACTCCTGTCTCACGTTTAGGTCTTTCAACCATTTGGAGTCTATTCTTGTGTGTGGTGTAAGGAAATGGTCCAGTTTCATTCTTCTGCATGTGGCTGTCCAATTTTCCCAACACCATTTGTTGAAGAGACTGTCTTTTTGCCATTGGACATTCTTTCCTGCTTTGTCAAAAATAAGTTGACCATAGAGTTGAGGGTCCATTTCTGGGCTCTCGATTCTGTTCCATTGATCTATGCGTCTGTTTTTGTGCCAGTACCATACTGTCTTGATGATGACAGCTTTGTAATAGAGCTGGAAGTCCGGAATTGTGATGCCGCCAGCTTTGCTTTTCTTTTTCAGTATTCCTCTGGCTATTCGGGGTCTCTTCTGGTTCCATACAAATTTTAGGATTATTTGTTCCATTTCTTTGAAAAAAGTGGATGGTATTTTGATGGGGATTGCATTGAATGTGTAGATTGCTCTAGGTAGCATTGACATCTTCACAATGTTGATTCTCCCAATCCATGAGCATGGAACGTGTTTCCATTTCTTTGTGTCTTCTTCAATTTCTTTCATGAGTATTTTATAGTTTTCTGAGTACAGATCCTTTGCCTCTTTGGTTAGATTTATTCCTAGGTATCTAATGGTTTTGGGTGCAATTGTAAATGGGATAGACTCCTTGATTTGTCTCTCTTCTGTCTTGTTGTTGGTGTATAGGAATGCCACTGATTTCTGTGCATTGATTTTATATCCTGCTACTTTACTGAATTCCTGTATGAGTTCTAGCAGTTTTGGGGTGGAGTCTTTTGGGTTTTCCACGTACAGTATCATATCATCTGCAAAGAGTGAGAGTTTGACTTCCTCTTTGCCGATTTGGATGCCTTTGATTTCTTTTTGTTGTCTGATTGCTGTGGCTAGGACTTCTAATACTATGTTGAATAGCAGTGGTGAGAGTGGACATCCCTGCCGCATTCCTGACCTTAGGGGAAAGGCTCTCAGCCTTTCCCCATTGAGAATGATACTCGCTGTAGGTTTTTCATAGATGGCTTTTATGATATTGAGGTATGTACCCTCTATCCCTATACTCTGAAGAGTTTTGATCAAGAAAGGATGTTGTACTTTGTCAAATGCTTTTTCTGCATCTATTGAGAGGATCATATGATTCTTGTTCTTTCTTTTGTTAATGTATTGTATCACGTTGATTGATTTGCGGATGTTGAACCAGCCTTGCAGCCCAGGAATAAATCCCACTTGGTCATGGTGAATAATCCTTTTAATGTACTGTTGGATCCTATTGGCTAGTATTTTGGTGAGAATTTTTGCATCCATGTTCATCAAGGATATTGGTCTGTAATTCTCTTTTTTGATGGGGTCTTTGTCTGGTTTTGGGATCAAGGTAATGCTGGCCTCATAAAATGAGTTTGGAAGTTTCCCTTCCATTTCTATTTTTTGGAACAGTTTCAGGAGAATAGGTATTAATTCTTCTTGAAATGTCTGATAGAATTCCCCCGGGAAGCCGTCTGGCCCTGGGCTTTTGTTTCTTGGGAGATTTTTGATGACTGTTTCAATTTCCTTAGTGGTTATAGGTCTGTTCAGGTTTTCTATTTCTTCCTGGTTCAATTTTGGTAGTTGATACATCTCTAGGAATGCACCCATTTCTTCCAGGTT
>NW_027397116.1:16377985-16557908 GCF_003265705.2 Callorhinus ursinus
TATGGCAACCCCGAGCTGAGAGCCCGCGACTCTGCTCCGTCTCTGCAGCCGGCTTCCCCGCTCCGATACCTGGGAGCTCTGGCGCACTCAGGCACCCCCGGTCTCTCTGTGACCCCGAGGGTCCTGAGACCACACTGTCCCGGGAGGATTCCACCCCCCGCTTAGCCACTGCAGCGACGTCCCTCCACGGAGCCAACTTCTAAAAGGTCCGATTTTGTGCTCCGCGGCTCTAGCACTTGCCAGAAGCGGCCGGCGGAGGCCCCTCCCCCGCCGTCTATCCTCCCGAATATCGCCTCGGATTCACTTCTCCGCACGTCCTACCTTCCAGAAAGTGGTCACTTTTCTGTTCAGAGAGTTGTTGCTACTCTCTTCTTCGGTCTCCTGTTGAGTTCGTAGGTGTTCAGAATGGTTTGATCCCTATTCAGCTGAATTCCTGAGACCAGACGAAATCTAGGTCTCCTACTCCTCCGCCATCTTGCTCCGCCCCCCTTTTTGTGTCTTCTTCAATTTCCTTCATGAGTGTTCTGTAGTTCCTAGAGTATAGATCCTTTACCTCTTTGGTTAGGTTTTTCCGAGTTATCTTATGGTTTTTGGTGCTATTGTAAATGGAATAATTTCTCTAATTTCTCTTTCTACAGTTGCATCGTTAGTGTATAACAAAGCAACTGATTTCTGTGCATTGATTTTGTATCCTGCCACATTACTGAATTGCTGTATGAGTTCTAATAATTTGGGGGGATGGAGTCTTTTGGGTTTTCCACATAAAGTATCATGTCATCTGTGAAGAGAGAGAGTTTGACTTCTTCTTTGCCAGTTTAAATACCTTTTATTTCTTTTTGTTGTCTGATTGCTGTTGCCAAGACTTCTAGGACTATGTTGAACAATAGTGGCAAGAGTGGGCATCTTAGTCATGTTCCTGATCTTAAGGGAAAGGCTCTCAGCTTTTCCCCATTGAGGATGCTATTCACTGTGGGTTTTTCATAGATGGATTAAAAATAGAGCTACCCTATGACCCAGCAATTGCACTACTGGGTATTTACCCCGAAGACACAGATGTAGTGAAAAGAAGGACCACATGCACCCCAATGTTCATAGCATCAGTGTCCGCAATAACCAAACTGTGGAAAGAGCCGAGATGCCCTTCAACAGATGAATGGATAAAGAAGATGTAGTCCATATACACAATGGAATATTACTCAGTCATCAGAAAGGATGAATACCCAACTTTTACATCCACATGGATGGGACTGGAGGAGATTATGCTAAGTGAAATAAGTCAAGCAGAGAAAGTCAATTATCATATGGTTTCACTTATTTGTGAAACATAAGGAATAGCATGGAGGACATTAGGAGAAGGAAGGGAAAAATGAAGGGGGGTAAGTCAGAGGGAGAGATGAACCACGAGAGACTATGGACTCCAAGAAACAAACTGAGGGTTTTAGCGGGGGGTTTGGGGGGTTAGGTTAGCCTGGTGTTGGGTATTAAGGAGGGCATGTACTGCACGGAACACTGGGTGTTATATGCAAACAATGAATTGTGGATCACCACATCACAAACTAATGATGTATTGTATGGTGACTAGCATAACATAATAAAATTAAGTTAAAAAAAAAGATTTGAGCTGTGTGATGTGCTATGTCTGCAAATCTAAATTTTAAAATGAGGTTCCTGATGCGTGATTTTAATTTTATCTGAGTCAACTACCCATTTGAGCCAATTTTTGTACATCTTTAATCCCCTGGTATAGGAGAGAACTGCTACTTGACTGTTCAATATCAATTTTCACCTTCAACTAGTGAAACTTGATTTTATTTAGGGTGGCAATATCCCCACTTCTTTAGCAGGTAAAGACTGCCATCAAGCTATATATAAAAAGTATGTTAGTCTGTTGGGTTTCTGGGAAAGCTTTTTAAAAGGTACTCACCTGTGACATTTGCTGTTTTCCCTTTTTCTTACGTACTTTCTAGAGGTTATGGCATATTGCTTCAGAGGCCATACTGGGCCATAAAGTACTTTGGGCATAGGAGCTTTGAGTTAAGGATGGCCAGGGAGAAGGACTTAAAATAAGAAACAAGAAGAAGACAGGAGAAGAGAGGAGGGGAGGGCAGGGGAGGGGAGGGAAGGAAAGAGAAGGGAAGAGAAGAGAAGAGAAAAAAAAAAAAGAGAAGAGAGAAAAAAAAATAAAAAGAGAGAGAAGAGAAAACCCTGCAATTCTTGTCATTCTGGAGCCTCCTGTACTACCTACCTCTGAATTTCATGTTATATAAAATAAAATAAGGCTTCTTACACTGGTTAAGTCACAAGGTTTTCTATTATGTGTTGCCAGGTACACTACCCAACTCGTTTGCCTCATGTAACAAAGTCGGTTGTTTTCATGTGCACGTTTCAGTATGCAGTATCTGCTACTAATACTGGTAATTCTCTCTGAGGTTTACTGTATGTTTATTCTGTATGAGCTGCTTTGAATCTTTCATTCAGCCTTCACAACAGTTCTATGGGGTATATTGTTATCTCCCTTATTTGATGAGAGATAAGTAGTAGGATGGGTAAAGGCTTTTACCATGGTCACATGGCCTCTGGGTTTTGTTGACATTTGAATTCACCTCGCCTGACTCAGAGGCCACATTCCTCACAGGCCTTTGTCTGCCTTCTAGACCGTTTCAGATCTCTGCTTGAAATAGGGCCCCAAAATGGAGTTTGTGGAAGAATATTTTGTTGCTGAAGGGAGCTAGCTATAAACCTGGGAGGAAGGTGACAGTCATATGCAATTTTACTCAGCAGCTTATTATTTATCTGGCTAAACAAACATTTCTCATTGTTTGTTTTAAACTTTATGCTTCAAGGAAAGAGGTTAGTAATAAACAAGTACAAGAATGTTCTTTCTTTTAATAGGCCTACCATTAATAATCTATGGATCAAAATAGGAAAGTGAAATTCAGTCTCAAGATTATAAATAAAGGAAATGATGATACAATAAAGAGTCAAAATTCTATAAAATCCTCTATGGGAATTAATGATATGGGTCCTATAATTGCAGATATATCAATTTATTGAGTAAACTCTATCTGCTGGGGTATGAGTTAAGCTCAGTACAGAAATTATCATATTTAATTCAAACCACAGGGTTATACCTAGGATACAATACATTCCTCATTTCATAGAGAGGTAGAGAACTGAAGAAATACTAGGTAATTTGGCACATTCAAACACAGACTCCATGAGAGTAGGAACAATATCTTACTTCATGTTGTATTTCTTCTCTGAAAATAGTACCTATCCTATAGTAGATACTCAGTGATATTGTCCGTGAATAAAAATAGCCCATGTGGAAGGGATGAAGGTAGTTTTAAAAAACCTTGCCTTGTTTAACTCCACAATGCAACTTTAAACCACTATTCCGTATTCTCTAATTTCGAGAAATTGACAATTCTATTCTGAAAATAGAAATCAGAAGAGACAGTTTAAGAATAAATAGACACTAGTGAAATAATTATTATGCTTAGATATTATTTCTTGAAGGAGAACTCTTGACAAAAGAAAACAGGGATTTTAATGCCAAGTTAACATAAAGCAAATTATTTATATACATATTTTTGTTAGTGTTCTAAACTCATTGAGAGTGTAAGTATGAAGATTAACTTTTAAACTTGTGTTTCTCCCTTGAATCTATTTCTTTGCCAGTAGCATCTGTTGATATAGGATCCATACAGGAATGGACTCATAGCCGTATCTTGTTAAGCTGAAACCTTTTACTGAAATACTAGGTTTCTGATTTAATATAAAGCTTATTGATTTTATTTAAATATAAAAGCAGTAGTAATAATAATAGTTATTCATTAGTGCACTTACTCTGTCCCTTTTCTTGTTCTTCAAACTGACCCTGATGATCTATTGTGATAGTAGCACATAGGGATACATTGGATCTAACTTGTCCCCTAAATACCATTTTAACTATGTGTGTGTATTTGTGTGTGTGTGAATTGATGTGGTATTTATCTGTGAATGTGTGAAAGAGGTGTTGGTTGAATTAGCCAGATGATCAGATAATTGAGTCTTAAGGTATTCATCCATATACTCATATATTTAACAACTGTTGAACAACTGTCTGACATCTATAGAAAAAGATTTCAGTAGTTAGAAAAATTAAATATTTATCCCGACTGTCTTGCTAAAATTGAATTAAGATAAATCAGTTCTGCTCAATCTTTTTTTTTCCCACTATTACCCACCCTAAGGAGCTTTTTTAGATATTATTTTCCTAATCACCCTCCCATGAAATTTTAATACCACATATATACTATATATTTTCTTATGTACTCTACATATAACTGTGCTTTATAAATACATACATACATACTTTTTGTTCTTCCTATACAGATCAGATTTAGTGGCCTCAGGGGTGATACCTCTCATGAGAATGCGTGAGATAAATGATCATTTGTGTAGTATCATTAGTAAGAAGTTCATGGCAATAAAAATAAATGAGTTGATGCAGAATCAATGAGACCTACTTCATTATTTAACTGTAATAGTGGAACTAAACTTTGAAGTGCTTATAAAATGTGTACACATAGTTTTTATGGGGTACCTGGGTGGCTCAGTCAGTTAAACGTTGGACTCTTGATTTCGGCTCAGGTCATGATTTCAGGGTCATGAAATTGAGCTTCATGTTGGGCTCTGTGCTCAGCGGGGAGTCTGCTTGAGATTCTGTCTTCCTCTTCCTCTGCCCCTACCTACCCCCTGTGCTCGCTTGCACTCTCTCTCTCTCCCAAATAAATAAATAAATAAATAAATAAATAAATAAATAAATAAATCTTAAAAAAAAAAGTTTTTGCTACTATTCCCTTCAAGAAGTGGAGCTTAATACTTTTCTTAAGTGTGGGCTGCATTTAGTGACTTACTTCTAACAAATAGAATATGATAGAAGTGACAGTGTGTAACTTATGAGTCTGCCATAAAAATCATTGCAGCTTCCTCCTTGCTCTATCTTTGGGATCACTGGTTTTGGGGAAAGATCTGTCAGGTTGCAAGAACATTCAAGTCCTATATTTATTTATTCATTTTGATGAGGAGTGGGTGGTTTTTATTTTTGTTCTTGTTTTTAAGTATAGGATAATAAAAGAATATTATATTAGTTTCAGGTCTATAAGGTAGTAATTTGACAATTCTATACAGTACAAAATGCTCACCATGGTAAGTATAGTTACCATACAAAATTATTTTGTGTACAGTATTCATACAGTATTATTGACTATATTTGCTATGCTGTACTTTTCATTCTTGTGACTTATTTATTTTATAACTGGAAGTTTGTACCTCTTAATCTCCTTTACCTATTTTGCCTATCTCCCCACCACCTCCCCTCTGGCAACCACCAGTTTGTTCTCTGTATTTATGAGTCTATTTCTGGTTTTTATTTGTTCATTTGTTTTTTTAAGTTCCATATATAAATGATATCATGTAGTATTTATTTTTTTCTGTCTTATTTTATTTAGCATAGTACCCTTTAGGTCCATCCATGTTGCTGTAAATGGCAACATTTCATTTTTAAAAATATATATATATTATATTTTGCAATATATTTACATATATATGTGTGTGTATGTGTGTGTGTGTTTGTGTGTGTGTTTGTGTATGTGTGTGTTTGTGTGTGTGTTTGTGTATGTGTGTGTTTGTGTATGTGTGTGTTTGTGTATGTGTGTGTTTGTGTGTATGTGTGTGTTTGTGTGTGTGTGTGTTTGTGTATGTGTGTGTTTGTGTGTGTATGTGTGTGTGTTTGTGTATGTGTGTGTTTGTGTGTGTGTGTGTGTGTGTGTGTGTGTGTACACCACAACTTCTTTATCCATTCATCTTTCAATGGGCACTTAGGTTGCTTCCCTATCTTGGCTGTTGTAAATAAAGTGGCAATAAACATAAGGCTGAATATATCTTTACAAATTAGCATTTTTGTTTTCTTCAGGACCCAGAGGTGGAATCACTGGGTCATATGGTATTTTTATTTTTAACTTTTTGAGGAATCTCCATACTGTTTTCTGTAGTGGCCTTACCAATTTACACTCCCACCAGCAATGCATGAGGATTCCTTTTTCCTTCACATCTTTGCCAACATTTATTATTTCTTATCTTTTTTATTAATTTAAAAAATTTAATTCCAGTATACTTAACATACAGTGTTCCATTAATTTCAGGTTATTTCTTGTCTTTTTGATACTAGCTATTTGGAGAGGTATGAGGTAATATCTTATTATGGTTTTGATTTGCATTTCCCTGATGATTAGTGATGTTGAACATCTTTTCATGTGTCTGTTGGCCATCTGGATGACTTCTTTGAAAAAAATGCTTATTTAGGCCCTCTGTTCATTTTTTAATCAGGATTTTTTTTTTTGGTGTTCATTTATTTAAGTTCTTTATATATTCAGATAGTACCCCACATTGGACATGTTGTTAGCAAATATCTTCTACCATTCAGTGGGTTTCCTTTTCATTTTGTTGTTGGTTTCTTTAATTGTGCAAAAGCTTTTTAGTTTGATATAGTCCCAATTGCTTGCTTTTGCTTTAGTTTCCCTTGCCTGAAGAGACAAATCCAGAAAAAATATTGCTAAGGCTGATGTCTAAGAGAGTACTATTTTTTTTCTTTGAAGAGTTTTATGGTTTTAGTCTTAAATGTAGGTTTTTAATCCATATTGAGTTTATTTTTGTGTATGGTGTAAGAAAGTGGTCCAATTTTGGAAAGGCCCACATGGCAAGAGGCTGAGGTCACCGGCAAACAGCCATATGAGTGAGCCATTTGGCAGTGGATCCTCAAGTGCCACTCAAACCTTCAAACGGTTGTAGCCACTGCCAAGATCTTGATTGCACCCTAGTGAGAATCCCATGTCAGAAACACCCAGCTCAGGCTGCCATAGAACCACTCCCAGAATTCTGACCCACAGAAACCATGAGATTCAAAGTTTGTTTTATGCTGCTAATTTTTGTGGCAATTTGTCATACAGCAAATGATAACTAATATACCATGTTTAATGATCTTTTCATGTATTTGCTTTGTTTTGATAAAATTATTCTCATTATGGGAATAGATTCTGTAGGATTATGTTATTGCATTTAAATAGTATAGCCAATTACCTCTTCTAATATCCAAACTTTTGTTCAAGGATCTGCAAATACCTTAGATTTTAAAGCTGTGGTCATAATAAAAATTAATTTTATATTTGTCTATTATTTAGAGTTTACAATCACTTTATCATTACATTACCATGTTTAAGCCTTAAATAGTGCTGAAAGGTACATTAATCATATTTTCCTACTTTATGAAGGAAAAAAAGGCTCAGAGCTTTTATGTATTATGTTCCCAGAGTCACACAGCAGGTGACTCAGTGCCAGGCTTTTGATTCAAGAATAGTGCTGTTTCCAAGGCATCATTTTGCCTATTAATGGTTTCTAATATATGACATGTGAAGATGAAAGAAATGGATGTAGGCTGACTGTATTTCCACTACTAAAAAGTATCTATCTGAGGCAAATTATGTTGGAATGTTAAAATATGTATTTATGCAATGATCATTTAGGCAAATTGTCAAATGACTATGTGCATTAAGTGAAACATTCTAAAATATAAATGATTAACTTCTTACAAGTACATTATTTATTTTTAACTAAGGGTTTCATTGTAAGAACAAATGGAGAAGGAATCACAATGTTAGGCTATTGTTGAATTAGAGATAAGTATTAGTTCAGACATAATATGATGAAAAGGCACCCTTAAATCTTCATCCATCTGCTCCTTTGAGTTTTTTTTTTAAATTTTTTCTTTTTTTTCCCTCTCTGCTCCTTTGAATTTTAGATGCTCTCTTTTCCTTGTATATTATTTTTGTATTTTTGTGACATGTTTAGGAACTGGCATAAGATTCTTACTGGGGATTATTGGGAAAATATTGGTAGTACTTACTGTATGATAGTTAAAAATATAATTACATAGATTCCCTAAAATTGATTTTTTGAGCAATACTATTTCTTTGAAAATAACAATACTGAATTTTGGATTGCTCATTATAATGACTTAATTTTAATCACATCAAAGAGGCACTCCTATGATAGACTTCTTTGGAAACAGAAACAACATCATATTAACTTCAAAACAATTGTATCAGAGTTTTGTAAAAGAA
Organism: Callorhinus ursinus; assembly: GCF_003265705.2. Taxonomy (NCBI): domain Eukaryota; kingdom Metazoa; phylum Chordata; class Mammalia; order Carnivora; family Otariidae; genus Callorhinus; species Callorhinus ursinus. The sequence goes on from NW_027397116.1 coordinate 16,386,148, forward strand.
TTTTGCATGTATTAAATTTACCATCTGCATATCTTAGAGAGGATCATCAGCCTGAAAAATAACACAAGTCATATTAAATGTTATTATCTGATATTTTTCCAGGAGAATCTAGCAGGGTGGAATATATAAATGTAATATATTTCACTAGGGTATTAAGACTATATATACAAAGCAGAAATACAGTGTGGCAGTTGAACACATGGGTTTAGCTAGCAGACTTAGTGGGCTTAAAACCTAACTCTGCCACTTACTGTATTTGAAATCCTGGACAAGTTATTTCAATTCTGTCTTAGTTCCTACATTTTTCTATATCTTAAGCCACTAAATTTTCTCTTATGTATTAATAACAGTTTCTAACTGATGCACTTGCTGGTATGTTTTCTTTGTATAATTTATTATTCATTATTTTGTTACTATTAATAATGCTAAATTAAGTATTCAAAAATATTACATATTATTATCAATAGCATGAACTATCTATGTCGACCTCATACTAATGGTACAATCCATCCATAGTACAATTTCTCCTTAGACTTCTGTTAGCGACTTAGTATTTTATATTTCCAAAGGCTACTCTGGGTGCTGTCCTCTCCCTTTAAGCCATATAGGCTCAAAATAAAGATTTTTTTTCACCTTTCTAATTAGTTAATTTTAAAGTACAGTTCTTTTGGGGTGCCTGGGTGGCTCAGTCAGTTGAGCACCAACTCCTGGTTTGGGCTGTCATGATCTCATAATTGTGAGATTGAGCCCTGCATTGGGCTCTGTGCTCAGCAGAGTCTGCTTGAGATTCTCTCTCCCTTTCCCTCTGCCCCTCCTGCTTGTGCTCTCCCTCTCTCTAAAATAAATAAATAAATAAATAAATAAATAAATAAATAAATAAGTCTTTAAAAAAATAAAATATAATTCTTTTATTGTCGTTAAAGATTTTTTTTCCTGATGTTACATTGTAATGAGGACATTAGTTTGTAGTCTTTTTTATAATCATTTATATATGAGCTTTAGGAAAAGAAAACCTCAACGGTAATCTTGACATAATGTATTTCTTTAGTCTTCTTATAATGCAAGATGCTCCTTTTCAGATTGTGTTTTCTGTCTGTGTCATGAAGAAAAAAAAATCCTTGGGGAGCATACCTTGTGTAAATGGTGTATTTTATAAAGATCTTAGGTTAATGGGAAGTGAATCTTCCAACTTGCTAAATGTTTTAAATTTGCTATGCCTTTCTGCCTTTGAAATCACCCATACATTTGGAGACTGGGAAAATCCTGTATTTATTGGAGAATATAGGGATTTTCATATGAATTTTTTGTTGTTGTTTCAGAACATAATCCACCTTGTTTTAATAACCATCATCATCTGCATCAAATCATCTAACATTTGTAACTACGTCTCTTAGGTTTGTGTTATTCTTTACAGTTTACAAAGCAGGTATGCTTTTATATCATAGCACACATGAAACTTTTAAAAATAGTCATTATTTTCATATCGTGGATGACAAATATTGTCCTATATCACCTATTAGAAACTTGTGGAATCAATACTTAAAATTAGGTCCTGTTACTCTAAACCCAGTGATGCTGAGGCTATATTATATATGGTAAATTAAATTGTTGGTTACAAGCGTTCCCTCTCCTTTTACTTATACACATCTGCCACAAGCACATGATGGATGGAGTACACTTCCCTGATACTATCAACCATGTGACTTGCTTTATTTAGTTAATAGGATGTTAGTAGATGTGATGGCAGCAGGAACTTGAATACACTTGTGTGGTCATGATGCCTCTCTTGTACTTCTGATACCACCAGAAGAAGCTGCCCATCAGTCAAAAGAGTCAGAGAGACAAGTGAAGCAGACCAAGCCCCATTTGACGTAGTTAGACTCAAAATCTTTCAACTGTCTGACGCACAGCACATGAGGCAGTTTTCTGGCGCTTTGCTATATGGCATCATTGTGGCAGTAGCTGATTGAAACACCGTGTTCTAAGGATGAATCAACTATGTAAAAAACAGATGATGGAGCTATGAGGAAGTTAAATATATGGTCTTAGTCCTTGTGTTATTTAAAACATAGTTATTAAGAACACAGTAAAGTACATATTTTTTTTCCATTCGAACAGCAGAATGATGTTGGTGCTGCAGTATATAATCAAATGGTAAAAATTTAGCTCCCACTATCACATCAGCTCTACCATCCCCAAGAGACAATTTTTTCTCAGAATGCAACTTAGAAATTTAGCTACAAAAAAAGAGGTTTCCTTGTATGCTGGTCTCAGCCTATTGATAAGTGAAAGCACCTAGGAATGCCTGAGGCACTCACCAGGGACTACTTGGGGTTGAGTCCCTCCAGTCATTGCCCCAATCAGAGACAATGCCTTTTGTGGACAGGCCTTTGTCATTCTTATTATGATTGCAAGTTGTACTTCAGCAACAATCATCAGATAATTTTGGGAAAAAAAATCCAAAAAGCAAAAAACAATATTTATTATTCACAGTTCCTGAAGGCCATGTGGTGGGCTCAAAGGCACAGGGAGGTGGCAGGGGAACAGGGAGAGTGCAGACCTGGGGTTATGCCTTCATTGGGTATCAAGGGTGGAGTTCCCAGGGCTTGGTGGGTTTATTTGGTGAATTAAAAACATGAGCAGAAATTAGTGTGAGGAAAGGGAAAAGTGGGGTTACTGAAGCGATAGGTTATCTAGGTCACCCTGGGCTTTCTGAAAAGGGACCATCATGGGTAACAAAGGCCTGATTCCTTATCTAGTTGTTTTGCTAGTAGCCGGTCATCCAGGTGGTAATATGTTTATTCATCATGGATGTCTTTGAAATTGATGCCTCAGCAATCCAAAGCTTAATGTTGGGCACTTATAATCAAAAAGGCTTATTGTCAGGCACTTAACACTACATATTCATATATGATAAACATGAGATATTCCCTACAAACTCCCTTTTATTTATTTTTCCAAAAATGGTGTGTCTCTTAAAATGTCTTGGTCATAAAATGCTATGAAAAACAGGACGATTTTGAACACTCTCCCAGTAAATTTATAGGTATATGTGTGTGTGTGTATGCACACATATATATTCATATATGTACAATATTTCATATTTACCAGGGAAATATTAAAAGAATAGATATCCAGTCCCTACAACTTACAAATTGAATTTGTATATTTTAAATTCTCCTCATAAGATTTTAATGAAGCCCCTTTTAGAAAAAAATATCTGAGTCCTATACCATTGTTTGAGCATTTTGCGATTTGTGATATTTTCTAGTTCTTCAACTGATGATGATTAGAATACAAGAGTAGCACATTCTCTGTCTTTTTCTACCATGAATGTATCTCCTAAATCTTGAAAACACTACATTTGTTTAGGGAATATCTCATTGCATTTGGGGAGAGATTTTGGAGTGGAGAACTTCTGATACACATTATAATTTCTTTTCAGGAATATTATTTTAATTAAATGGGAAATCACACTAACATTTTAATTTTTAATTAAAGAGACATAAATGTTTATGCCTAAATAAATCATCTCCCTCACATATATAAACCAGATATATTTCAGAAGTAATTTTTTGCTTTTGGTCAAAAATTAACAAATATTTTCCATGGTAAATACACTTTTGGAATGGAAGAAAATTTTAAACTCTACAGATTTGAGGGTAAAATAATTACATTTGAAAAGAGTTGCCTAAACTGAGGTTGAACAGTTATTTTTATAACTTACTGCTTAGAAGTATATATTACCATTGCCAAATTTTTTCCTTTTCTTTTTTTAAAAATACCTCTAGAAACAATTCTCAAAGGAGATACATGACCAGTATTTCCTCAGAAGGATCATTTTGGGAATTTAGGGAGGTAGTTTTTTTGTTGTGTTGGTAACAGATCTATGTTACTCTTATGGACTGGTATGATGGAGGTCATACAAAACAAAGTAGATACTTTAAACAAAAACACTTAGAGTCCCCCAAAATGTTACAATGGTAACAAAATAATTTTGGTAACAAAATAAATTTGGGAGGCCAGTGTATCACTCCTGTATAGTAGTTGTTACCACAGTGATTGTGTACGCACTTCAATTATTCATTCTGCTATCACAGTATCCAAGAACTGCTTGAATACATGAGACATGTATTCATTTATGGAAATTTGGTTTCCTTTTTTCTCCTTCATATGAGAGTTATAAAACAGAATGACAGAAATTGATGTTTAGTATTTAATTCCAGTGAACATTTTGGTTTTAGTGTCATGGCAATACTGTCCTCGTAATACAAATTGAGAGTATTCTCTTCTCTTGTATTTTCTGGGAGAGTTTGTGCAAAATTGGAGTGATTTCTTCTTTAAATGTCTGCAAGAATTTACCAGTGAACTCAACTGGACTGTTTTATGTTGTGAGATATTTCATAATGAAAGGAATTTCTTTACTAGAGGTAAAGACTACTCAGGCTATTTCTTCTTTACTGACTTAATGTATTTGGTTTTTATTATTGATTGATTGATTGACTGATGGTTAAAGATTTATTTTAGGGGGGGAGGTGCAGAGGGAGAGACATGGGGCTTGATCTCACGACCCTGAGATCATAATCTGAGCTGAAATCAAGAGCCAGACACTCAACTGACTGTACCATCGAGGTACCCCTAATGTATTTGGTTTTTAAAGATATAAATTATGTAGTAATCCTTTAGGTGCATCCTTCGAGTTTTGATATACTGAATTTTTATATTCATTCAATTCAAAATATTTTATAATATCCCTGGTGACTTTCTTTATTTATTAACATATTGTTTCTTTTGAAGTTTTTTGGTGGCATTTTTCTCTTGTTAATTTCCATTTTGATTCCATCATGATTATAAAATATGCTTCATATGATTTAAATCCTTTTAAATATTCCCAGGCTTATTTATGACCGAATATGCTGTACTTTGATAGATGTTCCTTATGCTCTTGAAAAGAGCATATCTTCTGCTGATAGTGAGCGGAGTGTTCTATAATTATCTATTCAATCTGTAATTATCCATTAGTCCCAGTTGACTAGTATTGTTGAAATATTTCCTACTTTTACTGAATTTTCAAACTTTCTGTACTGCTTAATAAAAGAAAACTGAACACCACAACTATAATTTTGAATTTGTTCACTCCTCCTTTTAGTTCTATCACTTTTTGTTTTATGTATTTTGAAATTTTGTTGTTAACACACATAGACATTTAAGATTAGTGTGGGTTTTTTTTGGTGTGAAAAGTTAACCAATTTTTATGATGCAGTGTTCCTTTTACTCCTGCTGCTATTCCTTGTTCTGAAGTCTCTTTTGTTTAATATTCTCTTCACTCCAGAATTCGTTTACTTAGTAGTTAAGTACTATATTTTCCATTATTTATCCTTAACTTATCCATGTCTTTATGTTTCTATCTAATCTTACTGGTGTATTGGTGTATTTTGGAACGTTTGTACTTAACATGATTAAGATGGTTAAACTTAAATCTGCCATTTTGCTACTTGCTTCTCTTTGGTTTTTTTTTTCCTCTTTTCTTCATGCTTTTGATTCAATCAGTGATTTTTTTTTTAATCTTACCATTCCATATTATCTGCAATATTGGCCTACTACTTTTATTTCTTTTCCAATAATTTAATAGATGCCTTAGGATTGAGGCACACCAATAGGAACAGGAGCTAAAGATGATTGAAAGGAGTTGACAGAAAGCTAGTTATTTGAATTGAAGGAGCTCTGCAATGGGTATTACCCTTCAGGGCACTTGGGAGAATACTGGCATATGGGTACCTGCTACAGAGAGGTCATCATTGTCATGCAGTGTGAGCCAGAGAAAAGTGATAATCAATTCAGATCTAAAAAAACAAAACAAAAAACAAAACAAAACAAATCAATTATAAGTATGTCACATATTAACATATCCATACCTTTATCATTTCAGCATATCAGAAGTGAGAGAAAAGATTAAAAAAAAACACCACCACCAACCAAAACATTGATGCATTGAGAATCACATTTTATGCTGCAGAAGGATGACTATAATAATGAGATAGAGAGAAAAAATTGTTAGTGGTAGCAAGTTCAGAATAGTACAAAATCTTACTATCCAAAGGAGGGAATATTTTTTTTTAATGATGATGAAAATATAAATACCACAGAGAAATTATAAAAGATGATCTCTGAATTTAGCATTTAGTAAGCTGTTGAAGATATTCAGAAGTAATGACTTCTGAGACCTTATTATCATAGTAATATGGATTAATGGAACTTAAATAGGTATTGTAGAAATGTATTTGACAGAGACAATTTGTTCAAGATATTTGTGAAAGTGATATGAGAAGAAAAAAAATGGCCTGATAAACGATGATGAGTAGCAAAAAGGCTAAAAAAATGAAAGGAGATCTGTGCATGCAAAAGGATAAAGAAATGGAATAAAGACTGAAGGTACAGGAGTGGAAAGTGGGAAAAGGAAAAATAGGTAATTAGTTCCTATATAAGCCTTCCCTCTCTTCCCCCCGCCCTAAGTCACTAGGGTTAAGAAAAAGAATATGGAATTCAACTTTATCCGTGTGTTGAGAATGGAATTGTAATGAATACATTATTTTAGTAATATAGCAAAACCCTTGCTTTTGGTAAAAGCCCACCAATTTTCTAACTTCACGGTCTCTTCTTTTTTTTTTTTTTTTTTTGTTGGGGGTTTGCCGGGGAGGGTGGGGGCAGTGGTCCTTTCAAGGTTAAAGGATTTGGAGAAAAATGAGAGTCATTCATTTTACCTGGAATGGAAATAGTTCAATTGCATTGGTCTATTCAAAGTGGTTTCTTAAGAATTGCAGAACTCCTAAAAAGCACAGAGGATAAACTCATCAGCCAAACTTCTCTTACTGATATTATATTCAGATTGGGTTTTTGAATTTTGGCAAATTAAAGTGAAATCAATAGGAATCCCATGGGTCATATATATTGTTATGTTTACTTTTTATGTGTTTGTGACAATAATTAATCTCCCAACGCACTATAGAAAACTGTGTGTTTAAGCTGTAGCAAGTATTCCCTTATGATATCTACAGAAAAGGTGCAATTTGTTCTCTTAAAATAGCAGAGTTTTGAGAAACTATCACAATTCACAAAGGACATTCAGATTCATATGGTAAGGTTAAGTGACTTTTAATTTGCATTTTTACTTCCAGGGTTCTTTTGTATGCTGGTGAAGCATTTTGAAATGTTTTTAGGATCTTTTAAAAATGGAAACCGTTGTTCAAGCCTTACACCAACTTCACTACTTTACCATTACAGTAAAGGTAAAATATACATATTAGCTCAGTATTTTCCATAGGGGATAACTGGCAATAGATTGTTTTTCCTTTATTTTGCCCACTAAAACCTATATTCATTCATTCTCCTACCCCTTTCTCCCACTTATTCAAACATGCAATTATAGGGAATGTGTCTCAGTCACTGTGTTAAACATTGAGAATACCCCAGAGACTATATATCACTGACAGTAGCTACTCCTTTCATTGAGTTTATAATCTAGCTGATAGATTTTAAGAGTGAGATTTTAATTGAGATTGTGTACAGAATATATTATGAAGCATATAATAGAGCGCTTAGTATAAATCTGGGCACTTGTCTGCAAAAACAGAAATGTTTTAACTTAAGCAGCAAAGGGATCTTTTGGAAGATATCTAGTAACTCAGAGAGTCAAAGGGAAAGATGGTGGGCCAGGCTCAAATAGGAACCAAGGGAGAGAAGGCATGGCCAACATCCTACCACAGGTACTATCGTCCTAGGGTGTCCACATTGTCTTGACTCTGAAGGTGCTATTGTACATTATCTAAAGGATCCTACAGAGCTAAATTACTTCATCAGGATTCAGAGCCCTTCAGCACGTATATTTTTATCTATTTGCCAAATACAATGCTTACCATGTGGTACTAGCTGTCTTAAGTTCTCTACATATTTTAACTCACTCAAAACTCATCATAACCCAAGGAGCTGGACAGTGTTTTTATGTCCATTTTATCTTCATTTTATATTTGAGGAAGCTGAGGCAGAAAGTAAAAGGAACTTTTCCAAGGTCACATAGCCCAAAATGGCACAGCCTCCCATTATGCTGTATTGGCCCATCTGACTGATGTATGAGGTCTGGAACATGCACAGGGAGAGGGAATTTCTGACCACCTTGCAGTCCTTACTGGAAGGAAGCACTCTGCTTCCCACTTATATTTGGATTCCCTTCAAGTTGGGAGTTTACACACTGGTCAGTAAAAATGAACAAAAATCTTCCCTAGTCGATGTGGGGAGATAGCTCCATCACCTCTGACTTAGGTCTCAGTCTGTGCCTTTATTTTACTTTCTCCAGCAAGAGCATTTTGTAGAGGTTAGAAGCTCCTTTTATATGAAACCATGTGTCCTCAACTTAAATAGCATTAACACATCTCTTATCATTACTTAGTCCCTTGGTTTTCACATTCAAAAATACAGAAGGGATGTTTTTATTGATGAGAAAAATCATATTTTTTCATTCTTGACTTTGTGACTTAGAAAATGCAGGTTTTATGTTGTTTTTATCAGTGTAATAATTGCTGGTACAATTATGAAATGGGAGGCATTGCTTTTAAATCCATGGAAAATAACAAAGAACATACATTAGAAAATGAAGAATTAAGATAAAACTAGAAGCACCAGGGTGGCTTAGTCAGTTAAGCATCAGACTCTTGGTTTTGGCTCAGATCCTGATCTCATGGTCATGAGATTGAGCACTGGGGTTGAGCTCCGCACTCAGTGTGGAGTCGGCTTGAGATTTTCTACTCTCTCTCTCCCTCTGCCCCTCTCCCTGCTCGCACTCCCTCTCTCTAAAATAAGTAAATAAATAAAATAAAACTAAAAGCATAAAACAGAATAATAGAAACAGAAATCATACAAGTTATTAAAAAAAGAAAACTTTTTAACTCACCACTCAGAAGAAAATTAATACTAGGTTGAATTAAAATTTGTTGCTAGTGGAAACATCAAGAATGAATAGTACCTGACACATACTAGGCTCCAATAAATAGTTGCTGAATGGTAGAACTATTTTCCACTTACAAACGATTTAGGTATTAGGGGACAATAAATACAAAGAAGAGGATGATATAATACTGATTAGAAAAGTTCCAACACAGTATTTATGATTAAAATGTAAAATGAAAACTAGCATAACAATATTAATTTTAGACAAAGTGAAGAAAAGCAAAGGAAATTATAAAATTCACAGTTAAATGAAAATAATATTTGGAAATATTTAAGTGGCAAATTACATATCATTAAATATAAAGTGAGAACTGTTAGATAGGTTCTCTAGTTGGCTCCTTAAAACTCTCAAGCAAATTAAAATATGAATATTGCTTATCATTGTCTTGTAGATACTAAAAAAATACCATGATTACTATCATTTTTATCATTATTATTATTACCATTTTATGATCTTTTAGGATTACAAAGATATGTGAGTTAGGAATATTAGAGATAAAATCAAAGAAATCAGTAAATCTTAAAGATTAAATACTAAGAAGTGACACAAAAATATCTGAAAAATTATTTGTGTAAAAGGCAACTGATTGCCTACCCTGCCTCTCCTTTTTCTTATTAAGAGTGCCCCCATTAGAGCACAATGTATCTAAGTAAAAGACATTTCTCAATAATCACTGCAGGTAGGTAATATTTGACTATTATCTGACACATGAGATATAAGATGACCCTATTGGATACTCCATGTATAACTCCATAAAATAGGGGTGAGGAACAGACAACTGGGATGATCGCGTTTACCCTCATACTGATGTCTGGAATACAGATATGATGGATAGAGCTTCAGCAACTTGTCTTGGCCCATGAAGATATAACCATGAAGCTGGAAGAGAAAGTTAGAAGTCCAGTTCTTTTTTTTTTTTTTAAAGATATTGTTTATTTATTTGACAGAGAGACACGGCAAGAGAGGGAACACAAGCAGGGGGAGTGGGAGAGGGAGAAGCAGGCTTCCTGCTGAGCAGGGAGCCTGATACGGGGCTCGATCCCAGGACCCTGGAGTCATGACCTGAGCCGAAGGCAGACGCTTTAACAACTGAGCCACCCAGGCGCCCCTAGAAGTCTAGTTCTTGATAAAACCATTGAGCTGTTATGTCAACCCTGAACTCCAATCCCTACTAGACTTTTTTAGCGTGAGGAAGAAAACAACTTTTATTTAACTCACTGTTATTTCTCATACCTCTTAATAGCAGGTGACTATAATTCCTAAATAAAATAACATTATATATTATAAATATATCAATAAAGTAGCCAGATAAAAACACATAAAGTTAGTAGTTGTTTTTCTTTAAAAATGTAATGAACAAATGAGACTATTCACAAAAACAACATAATTCTTAAAAAATAGATTTGAAGAAATTTAACAAGAATTGTGCAGGGCTTACATTAATATTATAAAATTTACTAGGGGCTTAAGAAATGGAAAATAATATTATAATAGTGGAAAGGACAACAGAACATCATAAATTAGTGTGAAGAAACAATGTATTCTCCACTGGATTTCATTTAAAACTGGTAAAAATGATTCTTAAATTTATCTTGAGTGATAAGTGAACAATTATAAAAAATTGAAATATAAAATTAAAAAGTTTTATGAACATAACTGTATATTCAAAAGTATCTTAATGATTAGTAACTGACTAGTATGTTTTATTAAAAATACTTATTTTAAATATATTTAATATTTGCTATCATGTCAGTGATTCAACTAATTCACTGAGCAAATTCTTGAGAGCAAATATAGGTTTGAGAAGTTATGAGCAGAGTCTGTTGATAATGTGTCACTATAAGAGACTCGGAACAATATAAATAGTTAAAATATTTTAGTGCATTGTGTTAAGTACAAAATTGTGACACATGTTTAAAGTGACATGTTGTAGTGTTTTATATTTTGTTTTAAAAACATTTTAAGTGAAAGCTTAGGCACACAGCATAATTCTTATAAAATTCCATAATCTGTCATCTGTCAGTGTTCATATTTATAATATATAAGAGGTATGCTGTTAATTTGTCATCAAATGTGTTTGAAATGGTCATGCCTAAGCCATGTCCTTCTAAAGCTGGGAACACATTAGTGTATAGGTACAGTGTTTCTTGTGTTTAGAGCTTAAATTTCGTCTTTCCCTCCCGAGCAGGGAAAGTTGAGTTTTTAGTTTTTGTGTGGAGAACTCATGAGCTACTTGGAAAGCTGACTAAAGGCCTTGAATTTAAGGCCTTAAATTTTGATTCTGTGCTTTCCCTCCTCTTGGCCGTTGTGTTAGGAATGAACTAAATCTGTCCAATCAGAATCAATTTCAAAAGGTTGCTTTCTTCAATTTGAATATAAAAGAACCTACCTCGAGAAGGAAGGTGGGAAAACAAAACAAAACAAAAATACGGTTGGAGCCTGAGATCAGATGGTGTCATACCCACCCTATCAAACCATGCCTACAAGTAACACCCGTGCTTGATTTAATTCCTATAAATCACACTTGTGGTTTAAGGATGCTTGACTTTGATTTTCTATAACTCGTAACTGAAAAATTATAATTGAATTTATACACTTTAAAAATGATACACAGGCCTAAGTGTAAAAGTGAAAAAGATAGTTTATAAACGATCAAAGACCTCAGCCTCGTTTTCTTGGTAGAGCTAATAGGCAGACTTAGGCAGTTAGGGCAAGACACTAGACACTCCATGGGAGATTCTCCATGGGAGATGAGCATTGCAACAGGAGGAAAACGCCATCAGGGAAGGCAAAGTAGACTACAGCCGGGGGTAGGGGCAGGGTTATGGAGAATTTTGAACAAAAAGAATATTCACCTAATGACTACATTTGAGAGTTATAACCTGCTGACTATTAATTTTGACAAATCACAGGCAGAGATTAGACTTTCCAGACCCAGTTCAAAACATTGTAAGTGGCTCCAGACCAGGTGATTATTAGACATAGGTTGTGTTTCTACTACCCTTAGATATCAAAATACAACTGAGGATCATAATGCCTGACATTGGTGTGGATGGGGTAGGTGAAAAAGCTTTGAGGTTTTCTTGATGCTTTTTATCATCTTAGTTTATTGCTGAACAATAAGCATCTCTCTAGGTTAGCTGTTCAGCCAATTATGTGGAGAATTTATCTGCTGTAGGCCAGTCTTACCTCTGCCATACTTTTTTAAATTTCATTCTCACAGTGCCTCATAAGCAGGACTAGAAAGTGGGATTAGCCAAGGGTGAGACCAGCACCTAGCTCCCACTTCTGAATGGAAACAGGGTGACTTGGTAGGAGATTAAACCACTGTCCCCAATTCTGCTGAGATCCAGGGGTCTCAGAGATATGTGGTCCCTGTCACATTTTTACTCCCCTCCCACACTTTGGAGGATTATTATAGGCAACATAACTGGCTGGCCAGGAACAAGTGTATGCTCCAAGGTTTCATGGCATGGGTTTTGGACCCTCTTGGCAATTAGCTTCTGTGATTTTCCAAGCCTCTTAAACAACTTTATCTTCTATAAAATGAGAATAATAAAAACAGTAATGTTATCAGATTGTTTTGAGAATTGTTTAATGCATATAAAGAGCCCAGCAAAGGTTTGGAAAGAGAAGATTTCAATTAAAGATAGTTATCATTTCTTTTCTCTACTTAAGACTTATTCCCCAAAGATCAGTGAGTATAGTTTTATAAATTACTTGATGTTTTTGTGCTCACTGGTAAGAGAGAACACATGAAAATCATGCCTAGATGTGCCTATTGTATTTCTACATAGTTGATAGAGATGTTTACCCTATAAAACATCACAGTGTACAAGTAAAACTGTGCTATTACCACAGAATTGTCAGAACAGTGAATCAGAATAAATTGCATTGTAATCTAGTCTAGAATACCTAAGACTGTAGAATACCTAAGTACATAGATAAGGGAAAGAATGTGCTCCAACAATATGCTCCTAAAATTTAGCAAATGGTATTGGAAATCTAGTCTATTTGAAAAAACAATAGTTTACCTTAATTGTAACATCAAATAAAACATCTTAAAAAAATTAAGAAAATTGAGAAATATGTAAGAGAAAATGTACAATGCTTACAGTATAAAAATTGGCAAAAGAAATACACAGATGGTTTGCAAAATAAACATAAAAAGGTAAAACAAAAGCAGAAAATCCAACTTTAATAATAAACTGTAAAAATAATTTTCCATATAAAATTGATAGAAACATTAAAGCTTTGATTAAGAAACAGTAAAGCATTAAACGCTGTTTTTCTCAATTCTGGAAAGACCACTGTTACAATTTCTCATTTTGTAGGAATGCAAATAGGTGGAGTCCCTTAGAGTAAATTTAGTAAATTAAAAAAATTCATATTTCCTTTTATAAGATTATGATAAACTATTTAAAGGAGGGGGAAATACATATTTCTATTCCTTACTGTACCATTTATAGGAATAGAAATTCCTTACTGTACTATTTATACCCGTAAAATATTATAAACTGTGGAAGGGTTTAACAAAATGGCTAATTGACTTAAATATACTTAATGGAATAGTTAGTAGTCCTTAACAGTGTTATCACAATGTTATCAATCAATAATTACGGACAAGAGAAACAGATCTGGTATGATAAAAAATGAAAAAGTCAATATTCAAAGCTTTCTTTAAGCTTGACTATAATATATACATGGCTTTGTTGTGTTTATGTGTGCTCTTTGGCAATACCACCCCTGCAGTGCACCTGCTGTATTTCAGCTCTAGGTCAATCATGATAATTTATCTCCTTTCCTCCTGAATGATTCTGGAACAGTGATGTGGCTCAATCTGACTGATGATGCTCCAAGGTTTCTCCTAAAGGAGACACATAGGAAAAGATACTCTGTCCTTCCTCTAGATACCACTGTGCTTGAAGTCCAGCAATTGTGTATGTGATGAGCAACTACTGCAGCCTTGTTATTCCATAATAATGAAGCCAACAAACATTGCAGACTGTAGAATCTCTGAATGAATCAATTTGGGGGCCCACTTACCTCTGGACTTAGTGTTATTTCTGTATGCTTATTATTAAAACTAATTGTTAATTGTAGTCCAGCATGTTTTAATTAATATTTTCTACATCATCACTTATCTATGTAAAAAAATCTATCTGTTTAGTATATATTCCATATTAATTATTAATTAATTAATTTTAGTATATATTCCATATTAATTATAGAGATGATAGGCTACTCTTAGGCCAGTACTCAGGATTTTCATTTTGATGGACCTGAGGTCTTCTTTAATACTTTTTCCTGAAATTCTTTTTTTCCAGAAAAATTAGCTTATTTACCCTTTTTTTGAATACATTCTATTGGCTCCCATTTTATTTTATTTTTTCCTTTTCTTAATTAGTTGTCTTTGGTATCCAACACTCTTTTCTGAATTTTTGGTCAGGGTACATCCTTTTTAATTTTAAGATGTAGTTCAGATTTCTTCCTAAGAAAGATACTGAGTGGCATTGTGATGTACAGTAAGGTTAACAATGACTCTTATATATGAACCACAGTGACCCCCCCCCACCCCAAGCTATATTGAGAAAGAAAATAGTGAATTCATAGATTCAGGGGCAGACATCTGCTAAACCTGGTGCATGCCATTCAACCAGGACACTAATCCCATCTTTTCTCTGCTGCTTTTTATGCTTCTACTTAGTTTTTAACTTTCATTACAGATAGTCCTCCTCTCCACTCCCCACCTCTCCCAGGTTACACGACCTAAAATATCAACCAGAGCACTGTGTTTACTTTTTCTTGGTAACAGTAAACCAAATTCAGTCTTTGGATCTCAGTTCCAGTTCCAAATTGTCAAGAAGTAAACACTGCCTCACTTTAAACACTAAGTTTTCAATTAATCAAATATACGGGGATGTAGGATTTGGAGAAGGAATTCTAATGGGTGAGCTTGGATCACATGTCACAAGCCAAATCAAATATAGAGAGAAAGAGCATTTTTTTTTTTTTTTACATATGAGTTTATACAAAATGAGTTTAGGGGCTTGCCTTATAAGGATGATCAAAAGAGGACACCGTTCATAGAAAAGTGTTCTGTATGTGTGTGTCAGAGGAGGGCTGGATATACAATCAAAAAAGTTTCCAGCAGATTGCATGTGAGAACAGAAACAACATTGTCTTGGATTCCAGTGCTCACCTTGCTTTTTAATCCAGGTGTGTTTTGGGCAAGTCATCCATTGTCTGCGAAACTTAATTTTCCCTTTATAAAATGTTGTGTTGGACACAATTCTAACTTGAGTTCCTTCTACAAGGTATTCTCAGATTTTATAATCCTATAGTAATGTTGTCTTTTTCTACAGGTATATGCATTCATTGTAAAACTCTTTGCAATTCCCTCTCATTGATCTGCATTACAACTTTATTGCTTTTTTGATTATCTCCTATACCATTTCTTCTTCTCTTCCTCCTTCTCCTTTTGTTTTGTTTTTTGTTGATGAATTAAGGTCATTTCTCACTAAATATACCCTAGGGTCTAGACCATACATAAATTCAACAGTGCCACCAACAAATTTGTTTCATATATATGTGTATGTTATATGAATATATACAAACTAAGTATATATATATGTACATATAGTGTGTATATGGGTGTATGTATATCCACATACATATATATGTCATCATTTATCATCTAGATGCAATGAACTATCTCCATTTGTATACTTGGTTACCTTATGAATAATTTACAGAAGAATAAAAGAGATAGTGAAAAAAAGTTTCTTAGAAATATCTGTAAGAATTGAAGCAAAGCAGACCCACATATTTTATTCAATGTTCCCTGGTTTGGCAGTAATAGATGCCTATAATTGGCAATACAACTGTAATGCAACTAACTGTTCACAAGCTGTTGGTACCTATTCATAAATACTGATCCCAGATTATAAAAGCCAAAATAAATGCATCTCCATTGAGTTTTAATTTATAATTATTTATGTGTCAAATTTTACTGCATGTTGAATAGTAATGCTTTTCCAAAATTTTGACAATATAATATTTTTAATGAGAGGACCTCATCTTCTTTGCTCCATAATTTAAAAACACTTTCCTTTTTAGATTTATGAACATCAGTTAGAATGATCAGTTCAACTAATATTTTCCTTTCTATATCATATATTCTTTTAATCTTCCCATATAAATATGTCCTCACATTTTGTTTGTAATTTAGGAACCATATCAAGTAAAGTTTGATGTACAAACATAATGAAAGATGAAAAGATTGTCACACATTTTTAAAGCAAAATGGGATAATTAAGTTTCTTGTCACAAAATATTCTATAATGGAATTGTTCATTTTGAATGATTAATCAGGCAGAGTACCATATTCATTTTTGTCCTTAGGAATATATTGTACACTCTTCAGTCCTTGAATTTGAGGAATTATATACAGTATATCATCATCCGAGGACTCATAGTCTGTGATTTTGCTTATAATATCTACTTAACCATTACCATTAAAATCTAAAGTGCCATTATCTGTCTCTGATCCATCTAACTGTAAAACATATTTCTCTCAACTGTTTTCATGAAAGCTAAACAGAGAAACAAAAAACTTTAAAAAAGATGTTTCCTAATTTATTTTATAGTATCTTGAAAAAATAAAACATTGCCTTCTTATTAAAATTTGTTCCTAACCCCAAAATCAGTATTCACAGCAATTTTCATGGTCATTTGAAGGCATGTGCATACCAATGAAAAATCACTGCTTTGGCAGTAGTATGCTAGGAAAACCAAAGGATGCTACAAAAGTAATAATTCTATCATTATTCATTTTATAATTAGTAATTTTTGGTATGCCTAGAAATAACTTAATAATGGTGAAATAATTTCTGGGGTATAAAATAGCAAACTTCTTCAAGCTATAGGAAAAATAAGATGATTAAGATTCTTTAAGAATCTTGAACTTATCAAATAGTCTCAGGGAACCACGTGGTAATTGCAAAATAGAATAAGTTTATTTTATATAAAAGATAAAAGTGAGGGGCACCTGGGTGGCTTAGTCATTGAGTGTCTGCCTTTGGCTCAGGTCCTGACCCCAGGGGTCCTGGGATAGAGCCCCTCGTGGGGTTCCCTGCTCAGGGGGAAGCCTGCTTCTCCCTCTCCCACTCTCCTCTGCTTGTGTTCCATCTCTCGCTGTGTCTCTCTCTGTCAAATAAATACATAAATCTTAAAAAAAAAAGATAAGTGAATTTTCTTTTGTTCTCTGAAAGACTACTAAAAATGATAAAAGTTATGAAATATCAATATTTACTATTAGAACTATTTATAAATAATTTTTTAAAATTGACTCCAATGGGTCCTGGTGATACTACAGACTAACTGAAAAGAGCTAAAAACAATTTTTTTAAAAGGTACATAAAAACTGCAATTTTACATTTCACAGTTACATTAAAATGGATTCCTATTATATTGCTATTATTGTTTTCTTCTAAAAAGGAGGGAAAGAAGGAAGGAAGGAAGGGAGGAAGGAAGGAAGGAAGGAAGGAAGGAAGGAAGGAAGGAAGGAAACCAAAACTTTCCTCTTTTAGCCTAGAGAAAAGGCATAAAAACAATAAAAGTGCCAAAAAGTCAAAATATCAATAAGCACATCTAGCACCTGGTATCAGCTCTTTAAATGTTATTTTCAACTAAAATGTCCATGAATTTTGGATAAATGTCTGATTCTAGGTCTCAGGCAAGTTGTATCAAATGAATCATGGATAGGGTTATGTCAAAGTCCCAGGAGCCAAAATAAAGGGAATTAAACTGGCCTAGGAGAGTGCAAAAACATCAAATGTATAAATATCTATGAGTTCATAATGATAAATTTAAAAAATTTTTACTATACACCATTTGAAATTGATAAGGAAAACATCAAGCACTCAAGTAATTATCTTTTATAGATTCCATAACCGGGGTTTCCTTAAAATGGGGTGGGTGGGGGAAGAAAAGGAGGGGGAAAAAGGAAAATTAAAAGAAAGAGAGCAAAGAGAGAAGTTAGATTCAAAACAAGGAAAGCAGCAGTTAACGGTCCAGGTTTTCATAGAGGATAGATAAGGCCAGGGTAAACTGTGGTTATACATAGATTGTGTCAGATGAGTAACCACATGTTTCTGGGGAAAAGTGGAGAAATTCTTAATAGAATAATCCTATCTAATAATTGTAGGAGATGTAATTTTTTTTAATTACAAATTTAACATCCCTTTTGAAATTCATAAATCTGATACTGCTGCAATGGCTAGGTGGATGGTTAATGACAAATTTGTAATCAAGGAAATCAGGTCAAAACCCTCTGGGCTCAATGATTAGTTGTAGCATCTCCAGTTGTGAGATGTCCTGACTTTATGCGTCTCCTTCTGTGGCTATAATAGGAATGACATTGCCTGGAAGGTATTCTTGCCCCTAGATTTTAAAAATTTATCTTACTTTTATTATTTTTTATTCTACCTTATTGAAGTATGATTGACATGTAAAAAATGTACATATGTAATATATACTTGATGAGTTTGGGGATAAGTATACAACTGTGAAATCATTACTGTTCTCAAGACCATAGATATTTCCATCACTTCACAAAATTTCCACTCAGTCACTTCATTATTACCATTGTTGTCATGATCATTATCATCTTGTGGTAAAAACATTTAACATAACATATACCCTTTTATCAAATGTTAAGTATTCAATACAGTATTTATTTTTAGCTACAGGCACTTTGCTATAGGAAAGATTTTAAACGATATTGATTCTTTTAATCCATGAATATAGATTATCTTCCCATTATATTTGTATCTTCAGTTTTTTTCATCATTATTTTATAGTTTTCATCATACAGATCTTTCACCTCTTATTCCTAAGTGGGGCACCTGGGTGGCTCAATTGGTTAAGCATCTGACTCTTGATATCAGCTCAGGTCTTGATTTCAGGGTCATGAGTTCAAGCCCCACATTGGGCTTCATGGTGGGTGTGGAGCTTACTTAAAACAAAACAAAACAGAAAACATTATATGTTAACTAACTTGATTTTAAATAAAATAAAAAAACTTATTACTAAATATTTCATTGTGTTTGATAATATTGTGAATGGGATTGCTTTCTTAATTTCTTTTTCAGATATTTCATTGCTAGTGTATGAGAAATGTAATTGATTTTTGTATGCTGATTTTATGTCCTTGCAACTTTATTGAGTTCATTTTTTAGCTCTAACTGCTTTTGGTGGAATTTTCAGGGTATTCTGTAAAATAATCTTATACATCTGCAAACAAAGACAGTTTTACTTGTTTCTTTCAAATTCTGATGCTTTATATTTATTTATTTTTCTTGACTAATTGCTCTGGCTCAGACTTCCAGTACTATGTTGAATTGAAGTGAGGAGAGTGGTCATCTTTCTCTTTTTCCTGATAATAGAAGAAAAGTTTTCAGCTATTCACCATTGAGTATGATGTTAATTGTGGGCTTCTTATATATAACCTTTATTATTTTTTCTATACCTAATTTTGTTGAGAGTTTTTAATCAGATACAGAAGTTTGTCAAATTCTTTTTCTGCCATCTACTGAGATGATGAAATGATTTTTATCTATTCCATTAAAGTGGTTATTATGTTTACTGATTTGCATATATCCTTGCATCCTGGGGATACATCTCATTTGACTATGCTGTATGATCCTTTTAACATGCTCTCAAATTTGATTTGTTAGTATTTTATTGAGAATTCTTGCATCTATATTCATCACAGATATTTGGAATCACAGTAATACTGTCGAGACTATATTTAACCATCTTCCAGGAAAGTAAATAGAGAAAAAGCTAAAAAAGAAAAAAGAAAGAAAAAGAAAAAGGGACCCATTAAGAATCAATCAAGTGTAACAGTAACACAGGAATTCTCTTAGACAAATTTTCTGGTTTCTTCAGCATATAGATGGTATGAGACAAAAAGAGAGAGAGAGAGCAAGAAACTAAAAGAAAGAAAATATTTAAAATCAACTTTCTTTGGAACCTGATTTAATTGCACTATGAAAATATATTTTGATATATTTGGGGAAATATAACTATGAAGTTTGTTATTAGATGATATTGAGGAATTATCTTAATTTTGGTGGGTAATAAGGTATTATAGTCATGGGAAATATAAAAGACTTCATGTCAGAGAGCCATCATAAAGTATTTATGGGTGATATGATATGATATCTAGGATTTGTTTCAAAATACTTGTGATAAAAAGCTCTAGGTGAATAGATTAATTAGGTTAGTTAAAAATGGATCACTTTTAAAACTAAGTGTATAATTTCTCTGATTCTGTGTTTTGTTTCTGAAAATTTCCATAATAAAAAATTTAAAATTATATCATAAAATTAGAGTTCTTTTCACCTTCCTTAGAAATGATCTTGTATTTTTAACTGTAATGATACAATAATGCATTTTTAATTAATAATAATCTGAACACTGAAAGTTATGAAGCAATCCTTTTTTAGATTACGGTTAATATTTTTAATAGGATTCTTATATTTGTCAGCTTGCTCATTATTATTGATTTTCTCTTCGTACTAAAAAATTGATTTTAAAAAAGAAGCAATTCTGCTTCTGAAATTTTCTTCTTTACATTATGAAATCTATTTATTTTGGCCAATCTTTTAACTCTTACTAATTTCCTGCCTCCAGCTATCTCTTCACTATAAAATTGGTATTCTTAGGTTTCATGAGTCTGTTATTGAAAATTAAGTGCCCATGCTTTGTTTTACAGAAAATAAAATTATTTCCTAGGTTTTTTTATTTTATTCTTTTTTAAAGATTTTATTTATTTATTTGACAGAGAGAGACACAGCGAGAGAGGGAATACGAGCAGGGGAGTGGGAGAGGGAGAAGCAGGCTTCTCGCCTAGCAGGGAGTCCGATGCCGGGCTCGATCCCAGGACCCCGGGATCATGGCCTGAGCCAAAGGCAGATGCTTAATGACTTAGCCACCCAGGCACCCCTTTCCTAGTCTATCTTTGAGAGTCACTCGTAATTTTGCCCCATGAAAAATATGTCAGGCTTCCCTCCCACTGTCTCTTCTGCCTTCATTTCCAAACGTGACTGGCCCTGGGGCCACTGAATAACAGCTTTTCTTTGCCTTTGCCATGGGTGGGAAAAGGGTTTTTTTGTTTTGTTTTCTGTTTTGTTTTTTTTTTCATTTATGCCTTCTTGCCTTCTTAAGTGAGTATCAGACACATAGTACTTCCTGAGATCAAGTTGTAGAAATTTATAGGATTTAATGAAATGCTTAGGAAGAATAGCTTTGAATTAATTACATAACACAGAGTAACTTAAACCTACTACTACGTAGGAATATTTTACAGCCTTCTGGTCCAGACCCATACACATGAGCTCTGAGAATATATCACAGTCTTATTTCCAACCTCCCTGCATGTGACAGGCCCCAGCTATCCTTGATCATCAGAAGTGAACAGAGCATACCCGGGAATTTCTGAGCTCCCATTGCCATATTTGCATTGCTGAAAGTTACCCCTGTATACCATTTCATGACCAAAAATCGGTCCCTGGAGCCTGAAATGTAGCTGGGGATGGGAAGGTAAATGAAGTGTGGGTGACAGACTCTTTGCCTCACATTTTCTTTTAAGTGGTGCCTTCTCTGATAATACACCGACATAGTGATCTTTAAGACTATGAAAACAAAAATCCTCATGGAAGCCATTTCATAACAAGACTACAAAACTCAGAGAATTCAGTCAATGGTAGTGTCTAATTTTTGTTCCCGCATATCAAACACTTACTAGCCAAAGCCTGTGTCACTTGTTGAGACATCACAACTTGGTTAAATCTAGGTGTTATCTCTTCTTAGAATTGGTGAGAGAGACATGCCATCTTTTTCAGGTGTGGATTCGGGCTCAAAAGGATTCTTCTGAGTCCATAATATTCATCAGCATCCTACAGTCACACAAGATATGTAAAATATTTCTCTAAAAAGATGTTTGTGCCATAAAAGTGCAGCTTTGCAGTGAATATCTGAACTCCCCTTTGCTTCTGTGATGCACAGATCACCTTCCTTGCAACCAGAGTGTTCTTCCTAAACTCCCCTGTGGACAGTCTGGTTTACTACTGGTTTATTTTTCAAAGTTTAGAATAGTAAGTAGCAACACCACATTATTTTTGTCCAGGCTGTGCTATATAAAGGCCAGCCTTTTTGTAGACTGACAGGGTCCTCCAAAATCAGGTGACATTCATGACTGCATATTTTTTTCCTGAGCTGTTCCCAGAACTGTAACTGGAGAAGAAATGCAAGTTTGACTTGAAACTCAGGGGTACACAATTTTAAAAATAGTAACTTCAATATAATCATGCATATATTTAAATTTGTATCTACCTCCTTGGTTTCTCTGAACCCTCTTTTTGCCCTGAGTTTAAGCTTCCCCTGGCCCTCCAGAAGCAACTTTGACATTTCAGAAGGATGAACTCAGTGTGAACAGAAGCCTCTCAGTCCAGAGGGTTTTTTTTTTAAAGTGAGTTTGAGAGAGTATCTTCCATTTCTTATTTCCTCTCCCCACTTCCACCCACATACATATCACAACTTTAAAGTATTTGTTTCCATTTCTTTTTGGGAACAAGTTTAAGTATTGCTTGACCTTCTATAAAATAGACTAAGACAAAATTACTGATAAGCATCTTTTCTTTTTGGTAATTTATCTCCAATAAACAGTTGCTTGTAAAAATAAAATATGCATCTCTCCATGGCAACACGTAGTTTACAGAGAGAGAGTGCACTCTGAAATCATACAGGAATTATCACCACAGAAAACTACACCAACTAAATCTCCATAAACAGTATCACCAAAAATACAAAATGCAGTAACAACCTCAGATATTTAAGTCTGTATAAAAAGTAAATTTTAATATACATTAGTGAACCTAACACTTTGTACTTCCAGGTTTATTCAGATCCCTGAATCTTCATTCAGTTATTGTACCTTTCTCTGAGAACATTGGGCCTCTACTGGATTTATTTTATGTAAGTTTGTTTTTGTTTTTCTTTTTTTCCAGTATTTTCTCTCGGTAATTTCAATCGATCTGTTTTTTAGTTTACTGATCATTAACTTTCCTTTTTTTCTCATTTCTAATCTAATATTGAGTCCATCCAGTGAAACTTTCATTTGGTTATTGTATGTTTTAGTTCTATAATTTTCCTTTGGCTCTTTTTTTATATCTTCTACTTCTTTGCTAAGATTTTCAATTTCTCATTTGTTTCAAGAATATATATAATTGCTTGTTGATCCATCTTTAAAATTAATGCTTAAAATCCTTGCCAGATAATTCTAACATCTGAGTCATCTCAATGTTACTGTCAATTGCCTTTTCAAGTTTTGATTGTTCTTAGCAAATCAAGAGGTTTCAATTGTAGTATATCATGAGACTGAATTCATTTAATCTGTCCTTTTATCAGGCAATCATTTGTTTAGATGTATTATACAGGCTCAATTGGAAGTGGAAGCTCAGCTCCCTTATAAGTTCTGACACCTCAAGACCAGGGAGAGACCATTTTTTCATTAGTATTAAGCTGGAGCAAGTCAGGTATTGTCAAAATTATTTTGTTCTGTTAGGCCAAGTTTTTCCCAAACCTTTGTCTAGAGAAGCAGGTTCTTTTGGTATGTATAGAGGTTTTTATATGTAGAAGTATCTAATGGCGGTTCTAGTTTGCAGGCTTCTCCAGTGCCCTTTATAAAATGTATAGGAGGCAAAAAGAAAATCCAGAAACTCACCACTGTGTCATTTCTCTGTCCTGAAGTTCTACTTCTTCTTACCATCTTTCACAATCTTCATAGGCCTATTTGTTACATTATGCCCAGTGATATTTAGTTGTAACAGAGAGGATTAGGAAGGAATGGGTAACCCTATCTTGCCTAGCAATTTTATGTTAATAAAACCAACCCAATTGTACCAGGAGTATGGGAGGGATATCACTGTGTAGTCATTCTGTCATGCTAGAGGATAGCAACTGGATTGGTACTAACTGGTCATGCTGCCCAGGTATTTATTGGGTAGCTCTGAATGGGATCCATAGTTGTATGGCACACATCTTTGGCATGGCTTTTACCTGAATGGTTGGGCTACTGCAACCTGGGTTTTCCTTGGGCATGGTGGATTGGTGGGGGAGAATCCACCCCACAGAAACAAACCTTGCCAACTTCTCTCTCCTCAAGATTGGATGGGCACATTCTCTTTTCCACTGATACAACCATTTGGCTGCCTTTGTCCCCTTCATTGGCCTGGGGAACATTATAGCATACTTAGAAGCCCTTACTAAATTCACCCATCAAGCATTTAATGATAGCCATCAAATCCTTTCTTTATTGAACACTGAAATGTCTCTAATGAGAAAAGGTGTCCTCCAAAATATAATGGCCTCAGATGCAAGGAGGCACCTGTGCCATTATCCAAATTATTAAGTATTCATACCTGATGAATCTGCTAAAGTAGTATTCTTTATTAAATCACATGAGGCTACAAGTGAATGTCCTGAATGATCCAGCTTATAGCCCAGGAGAATTAGCAAGTCAGTGGTTTGGATCATGGGCCTTTAATGGGGGGAAAAATGTTACTTATTTTAAGAATCATTATCTTAATCTGTATTTTCACTTGTACATGTCTATATTGTTGTGCTGCATCTGCCTCCAGTGCAGCCTGATGATTGCCATATGAACCACCACCACACTGATTCAATCCCTTGCTAATTGTTCAGGGCACATAGCAGAAGAGGGGAGCCTGTGAAGTTGTAAGAACCAGTCCTGAGAGATGAAGTGTTGACTGAGGTCGTTGAAAAGACTGGAGCACTGGTTGACCCCAGAGCTGTATCCAAGCAATCCAAGGCTCCTTATCCCCTCCCTGACCTTAGAATGTAGTTCTGCCACCATTCCCACAGTGGGAGCCGTTTTGCAAAACATAGCTTTGAAAGAGTAAGGTGTTACTGATACTGTATGGATGGTATATGTGATTGAACCCCTATATAAACTTTAAAGATTCTGGCAGGCAGATGTGAAGATCTACTCTTCCTTTGGCCACCCCAAACAAGCCTCTCTATAAGTTCCTTTGCTTATTTAAGCCACCACCTACCAATCTGAAGTGTGGTCTGCCTCTTTCTTCAGTCTCTTTTTGCCCTCTGAGTGTGGGGCAGAGTTTCAGATTTCACTGGGGTAGCTCTCCAATTTGCAACCAACCATGTAATCCTCCTGGCTGGGTTCTTGAAAAACTGTGGCTATGAGTAAGGAAGTTGATGTAAAGGTCTAAGACACTTGGGAACTGGCATTCAAGGAGATCAAACTGATTATTTTAAAGTAATTCCAAGCCTAGAATATAAATAGAGTATTTCAAGGAGATACCTGTTGTCTGAGCTAATCATATTAATTCTGGTGCTACTAGATTTGTTGTAAAATTAAAGTAGGGAACCAAAGACACCCCCAGATTGAAAGTGAGGGGGTGGAAAACCATTTACCATGCTCATGGACACCAAAAGAAAGCTGGGGTGGCAATCCTTATATGAGACAAATTAGATTTTAAACAAAAGACTGTAATAAGAGATGAAAAAGGATACTATATCCTACTTAAAAGCTCTATCCAACAAGAAGATCTAACAATTGTAAATATCTATGTGCCTACATGGGAACAGCCAATTATATAAGCCAATTAATAACAAAAGCAAAGAAACACATTGACAACAATACAATAATCGTGGGGGACTTTAACACCCCCCTGACTGAAATGGAGAGATCATCTAAGCAAAAGATCAACAAGAAAGTAAAGACTTTAAATGACACACTGGACCAAATGGACTTCACAGACATATTCAGAACAGTCCATCCCAAAGCAACAGAAAACACATTCTTCTCTAGTGCCCATGGAACATTCTCCAGAATAGATCACATCCTAGGTCACAAATCAGGTCTCAACCAATACCAAAAGATTGGGATTATTCCCTGCATATTTTCAGACCACAATGCTTTGAAACTAAAACTCAATCACAAGAGGAAAGTCAGAAAGAACTCAAACACATAGAGGCTAAAGAGCATCCTACTAAAGAAGGAATGGGTCAACCAGGAAATTAAAGAAGAATTAAAAAAAAAAAAAACATGGAAAACAATGAAAATGAAAACACAACTGTTCAAAATCTTTGGGATGTAGCAAAGGCAGTCCTAAGAGGAAAGTATATAGCAATACAAGCCTTTCTCAAGAAACAAGAACGGTCTCAAATACACAACCTAACCCTACACCAAAAGGAGCTAGAGAAAAACAGCAAATAAAGCCTAAACCCAGCAGGAGAAGAGAAATAATAAAGATCAGAGCAGAAATCAATGAACTAGAAACCAAAAGAAGGGTAGAACAGATCAAGGAAACTAGGAGCTTGTTCTTTGAAAAATTAACAAGATTGATAAACCCCTGGCCAGACTTATCAAAAGAAAAGAGAAATGACCCAAATCAACAAAATCATGAATGAAAGAGGAGAGATCACAACCAACACCAAAGAAATACAAACAATTATAAGAACATATTATGAGCAACTCTATGCCAGCAAATTCAATAACCTGGAAGAAATGGGTGCATTCCTAGAGATGTATCAACTACCAAAACTGAACCAGGAAGAAAGAGAAACCCTGAAGAGACCTATTCCTCTAAGGAAATGGAAGCAGTCATCAAAAATCTCCCAACAAACAAAAGCCCAGGGCCAGAAGGCTTCCCAGCGGAATTCTACCAAACATTTAAAGAAGAATTAATACCTATTCTCCTGAAACTGTTCCAAAAAATAGAAATGGAAGGAAAACTTCCAAACTCATTTTATGAGGCCACCATTACCTTGATCCCAAAACCAGACAAAGACCTCATCCAAAAGGAGAATTACAGACCAATATCCTTGATGGAGATGGATGCAAAAATTCTCACCAAAATACTAGCCAATAGGATCCAACAGTACATTAAAAGGATTATTCACCATGACCAAGTGGGATTTATCCCTGGGCTGCAAGGTTGGTTCAACATCCGCAAATCAATCAGTGTGATACAATACATTAACAAAAGAAAGAACAGGAACCATATGATCCTCTCAATAGATGCAGAAAAAGCATTTGACAAAGTACAGCATCCTTTCTTGATCAAAACTCTTCAGAGTAGAGGGATAGAGGGTACATACCTCATTATCATAAAAGCCATCTATGAAAAACCTACAGCAAATATCATTCTCAATGGGGAAAAACTGAGAGCTCTCCCCCTAAGGTCAGGAACATGACAGGGATGTCCACTATCACCACTGCTGTTCAACACAGTATTAGAAGTCCTAGCCACAGCAATCAGACAACAAAAAGAAATCAAAGGCGTCCAAATGGGCAAAGAGGAAGTCAAACTTTCACTCTTTGCAGATGATATGATACTTTATGTGTAAAACCCAAAAGACTCCACCGCAAAACTGCTAGAACTCATACAGGAATTCAGCCAAGTGGCAAGATATAAAATCAAGGCACAGAAATCAGTGGCATTCCTATAAACCAACAAGACAGAAGAGAGAGAAATTAAGGAGTCGATCCCATTTACAATTGCACCCAAAACCATAAGATACCTAGGAATAAATCTAACCAAAGAGGTGAAGAATCTGTACTCAGAAAATTATAAAATACTCCTGAAAGAAATTGAGGAAGACACAAAGAAATGGAAAAACGTTCCATGCTCATGGTTTGGAAGAACAAATACTGTGAAGATGTCAATGCTACCTAGAGCTATCTACACATTCAATGCAATCCCCATTAAAATATCATCCACTTTTTTCAAAGAAATGCAACAAATAATCCTAAAATTTGTGTGGAACCAGAAAAGACCCTGAATAGTAGAGGAATGTTGAAAAAGAAAAGCAAAGCTGGTGGCATCACAATTCCGGACTTCCAGCTCTATTACAAAGCTGTCATCATCAAGACAGTATGGTACTGGCACAAAAACAAACACATAGATCAATGGAACAGAATCGAGAGCCCAGAAATGAACCCTCAACTCTATGGTCAACTAATGTTTGACAAGGCAGGACAGAATGTCCAGTGGGAAAAAGACAGTCTCTTCAACAACTGGTGTTGGGAAAATTGGACAGCCACATGCAGAAGAATGAAACTGGACCATTTCCTTACACAACACACAAAAATAGACTCCAAATGGTTGAAAGCCCTCAGTGTGAGACAGGAGTCCATCAAAATCCTAAAGGTGAACACAGGCAGCAACCTCTTCAACCTCAGCCGCAACAACTTCTTCCTAGAAACATTGCCAAAGGCAAGAGAAGCCAGGGCAAAAATGAACTCTTGGGATTTCATCAAGATAAAAAGCTTTTGCATAGCAAAAGATATAGTCAACAAAACCAAAAGACTACCGACAGAATGGGAGAAAATATTTGCAAATGACATATCAGATAAAGGGCTAGTATCCAAAATCTATAAAGAACTTCCTAAACTCAGCACCGAAAGAACAAATAATCCAGTCAAGAAATGGGCAGAAGACATGAGCAGACATTTTTCCAAAGAAGACATCCAAATGGCCAACAGACACATGAAAAAGTGCTCAACCTCGCTCGGCATCAGGGAAATCCAAATCAAAACCTCAATGAGATACCACCTCACACCAGTCAGAATGGCTAAAATTAACAAGTCAGGAAATGACAGATGTTGGCGGGGATGCGGAGGAAAGGGAAACCTCCTACACTGTTGGTAGGTATGCAAGCTGGTGCAACCACTCTGGAAAACAGTACAGAAGTTCCTCAAAAAATTGGAAAATAGAGCTACCCTATGATCCAGCAATTGCACTACTGGGTATTTACTCCAAAGATACAAATGTAGGGATCCGAAGGGGTACGTGCACCCCAATGTTTATAGCAGCACTTTCCACAATAGCCAAACTGTGGAAAGAGCCAAGATGTCTATTGACAGATGAATGGATAAAGAAGAAGTGGTATGTATATACAATGAAATATTATGCAGCCATCAAAAGGAATGAGATCTTGCCATTTGCAGCAACATGGATGGAACTGGAGGGTGTTATGCCGAGTGAAATAAGTCAGTCAGAGAAAGACATGTATCATATGACCTCACTGATATGAGGAATTCTTAATCTCAGCAAACAAACTGAGGGTTGCTGGAGTGGGGGTGAGGTGGGAGGGATGGGATGGCTGGGTGATAGACATTGGGGAGGGTATGTGCTATGGTAAGCGCTGTGAATTGTGCAAGACTGTTGAATCACAGATCTGTACCTCTGAAACAAATAATGCAATATATGTTAAGAAAAATAAAAGATAGCAGGAGGGGAAGAATGAAGGGGAGCAAATCAGAGGTGGAGATGAACCATGAGAGATGGTGGACTCTGAAAAACAAACTGATGGTTCCCGAGGGGAGTGGGGTGGGGGGATGTGTTAGCCTGGTGATGGATATTGAGGAGGGCACGTTCTGTGTGGAGCACTGGGTTTTATGCACAAACAATGAATCATGAAACACTACATCAAAAACTAATGATGTAATATATGGTGATTAGCATAACAATAAAAAATTTAAAATAAAAGAAGGAAATTCTGCCATTTGTACAACATAGATGAATCTAGAGGACATAATACTAAGTGAAAGAAACTAGTCACAGGGGAATAAAAAAAATGAAGAAGATAGCAGGAGGGGAAGAATGAAGGGGGGGAAACTGGAGGAGGAGACAAACCATGAAAGACGATGGGCTCTGAAAAACAAACTGAGGGTTCTAGAGGGGAGGGGGATGGGGGAATGGGTTAGCCTGGTGATGGGTATTAAAGAGGGCATGTTTTGTGTGGAGCACTGAGTGTTATGCACAAACAATGAATCATGGAACACTACATCAAAAACTAATGATGTAATGTATGGTGATTAACATAACAATAAAAAAATTTAAAGGGGAAAAAAGTAAAGTAGGGATTTGGTTTGTTCAACAACCTTTAGTATTTACCTTTTGGGAAATGACTATGTATGTATGATTATAGTATATATGTGTGTGTTTCCCTCCTGTGTTCTGTGTGCAGATCATACTAGTGTTTTTGCTTGTGTATATATAATAATTTAATTCTCTATATTAAAGTGTGGTCAGCTTTAAGACTAACAGAGCAACACTCATTAATTCCTAATGCATTTTAGGTAATTATTAAATGTGTGCAAAGTTTTAAATGAGAAATAAAATCATGTGTTAGCAATACTAATTTGATCTTACTTAAAATATAAAATGAGGAAATTTTATATTCTCTTACATTCTCAAACATATTTCTTTTATAAAAATCCTTTTGAAGAAAAAAAAATGCAGCTACATACAATATCCCTAACTATAATTTGAGAATTGAACCAATGATTAGAAACAACATTCTTATGATTTAAAGTCAAGATTGAAACTGTTAAGGCTAGTGAAGAAATTATTTCTTCAAAAATAAATAATTACCTTCTAAGAAAATGAATGTTAGTATAAATGGTTAAATATTTGTGGCAATAAAGCTAAGTTACTATTATATTATGAACCATGATATAAAGAGGCATTTATTTTAAAAATCTCATTCTTAAACGTTAACTTTCAGTAGTTAATTGAATTAATGATGTGACAAACTCTGAAATATTCTATCAAATAGTCTCTAAATTACATTGACCACTTCCTGCTAAGAATGAAAGATTGTTATACTAATCAATAATGTAGCACTCCTACTCTCAATTAATTATTTTTATTTTCTCTGATTAATAGCACCCTGCTTAATAAGACATAGATAATGAGGGTGTTTAGAGTTGACACAGCTTTTAAAGAACTAGCAGTAGAGCTGCTTAATATAAAATTTAATTTTTCAAAAAGAGAGAGAAAACATAAATCAAAAACAATTTTTTCCTCAACCTGACTATACATGATTATCTTGTTATTATGAAATCAGATTTTATTTAAATAAAACAATAAATAAAAGGACTTATTTATTCAGGATACCCTCTTACTCTTTATGTCAAAATGTGCTCTGAATGGGGCTAGAGAAGTTTTAACACGCTATTCATCCATTCACTTTATGTTTGTGAGGTTGATTCATTAACACAAACTTTGGTTGTGTTTCTTGCAAACATGGTTAATTTGTGGATTGAAATGTAATCTTCTGAATTCAGTGTTTTTTTCCTACCTTTCTCAGCACTTTTATTTAGTACACAAAAATGAACTCTGTCATGAAACTAGTGGAAGATGTGGTTTCCCTAATGGAATTAGGACGTAAGAAAGATGTGCTTTTAAATACTTGATTTTTTGGTGGGTGTGTGTGTTTTATGTAAAAGACTCTGTGCTTATGTGGATTGACTTTTGAGATAAATTTGATTTAAAGGAGCCACGTTTTTCTAATCCATACTGAGATTAACAGATCTGTAAACAATGGATTACAGAGCCTCATTTGGATTTGTCAGTAATTCTTATTTTCACTCTGATGTCATTCAACTTGTCATCATGACACCGCGACTACAGGTATCCAGACTTTTTCAAATAGAGTGAGACTCAAGAAAATTGCAACTGTATTATCTTACTTGGCTCAAAGTAGCCAAGGCATAAAACTCAAATTCATCCAGACATAATGTTCTTATCTAAGACCTACTACATAGCAATGTGATGTAGGACCAGTATTTTACTATATAGGGTTAAAGCCCTCCTTAAAAAAATGGTATTAATAGGGGTGCCTGGGTGGCTCAGTCGTTGGGCGTCTGCCTTCGGCTCAGGTCCTGATCCCAGGGTCCTGGGATCAAGCCCCGCATCAAGCCCTGCATCAGGCTCCCTGCTTGGCGGGAAGCCTGCTTCTCCCTCTCCCACTCCCCCTGCTTGTGTTCCCTCTCTTGCTGTGTCTCTCTCTGTCAAGTAAATAAATAAAATCTTAAAAAAAACCCAAAAACAAAACTTTAAAAAATTGTATTAATTATTTCTAATATATATTGTCTTTTATGGTAGCAAATCATTATCTGCAATATTGTGTCTTTCAAAACCAAATGTTACCTTGATATCCCAGAAACTGTCCCTTGCCTCACAGATGTTAATGCTATCCTTATAGTAAATTTTATTCTGATGCTCTTGACTTATTTTTTTTTCTAAGAGTAAAAAAATCTGAGTTCATTGTGCATTCAAAGTGTTAAAAATATGCAGAAATTGATTTTTATGACACTATAATCTTATTAAATGCTTAACCATGGGGAGCAAAAAGATTTATTCAATCAAAATGACTTTATTAAGAAGAAAATGAAAGAATCAAAGCTGCTTTTTATTCTCTCAACATCTAATAAGAATTGCACATATTCCTACACTTTTACAATATTTTAATATACCATATTTTTGGCATCTTAGATTTGTATGTAAGTACTACCATATGGTCTAAATATTA
The DNA here is from genome assembly GCF_003265705.2 of Callorhinus ursinus. Classification (NCBI taxonomy): domain Eukaryota; kingdom Metazoa; phylum Chordata; class Mammalia; order Carnivora; family Otariidae; genus Callorhinus; species Callorhinus ursinus. The sequence goes on from NW_027397116.1 coordinate 16,418,582, forward strand.
ACACATTTCATTTATAAATGTTGTGATTTGTGGAGATTGAAGTCCAAATTCTGTTTCATTGGCTTGGAGACTCTTTCCTCCCGAGAGTAAATCCTATCTTTGGTAAGTACTACGTGTTTGCTAAAATGTTAAAATTAATATGTTTTCATGCAAATACTATAGTCTCAAGGTTAGAAAGTTTTTTTCTGAGAACTCAACTGGAAAGTAATAAATACTTCTAACATTTGCCACTCTTTCTACTATTCTCACTCTTTTAAAACATTTCTTACTTTTTGATACTGTGACATGTCACACTGTATGTCTCAAATTTCTAATATTATGCTAAGTATCAAAACAGCAATGGAAGTTGTTTTGTTTCTGATGGTATTGCATGTAACTCTTTGCTTTTTTATTATTTTTCTAACTTTCCCAAAATTGCCATTTTAAATTAGGATTAAAAGCCCCAGTAAGATTTTAACTTTATAGAAATCCGTATTTTGGTGGTTTGTAACAAAGAAAACATCTGTGTGAACCACTGAGGTCAATACATGGAACATTACAAAGACCTCCAAGCCTTGCTTCAGTCCCTTTCCAGTTACTCATCTCTTTCTATTCCTGTCCCACAAACTATACTAAGTAACACTAAGTATACTACCAGGCTTTTTTTTTTTTTTTAATAACAATTCTTTTCTTACTTTTCCACTTGAGTATGAATCCTGAAACAATGTTAATTAATTTGAAATGATTCTGAGTTTTATGTGAATGATATTATAGAGTAAATATTAAGTCTGTGTCTGTCTGTCTTTTTTCTTTGTTTCTTTTTCTTTCTTTCTTTCTTTCTTTCTTTCTTTCTTTCTTTCTTTCTTTCTTTCTTTCTTTCTTTCTTTCTTCTTTCTTCTTTCTTTCTTTCTTTCTTTCTTTCTTTCTTTCTTTCTTTCTTTCTTTCTTTCTTTCTTTCTTTTCTTCCTTCCTTCCTTCCTTCCTTCCTTCCTTCCTTCCTTCCTTCCTTCCTTCCTTCCTTCTTTTTATTTGAGAGAGAGAGGAGGTGAAAGAGAGAGAGAAAGTGAGGGGGGGAGGGAGAGGGAGAGAGAGTCTTAAGCAGACTCCCCACTGAGCTTGGAGCATGACGGTAGGCTTGATCTCACAAGCCTGAGATCACAACCTGAGCCAAAACCAAGAGTTGGAGGCTTAACGAGACTGCACCCCACAGGGGCCTCAAGTCTGTGTTTTTCACTCAAGTTTTTTTTGTATGATTCATTTGTGGTGTTGCCTGTATCTATCATCTTCTCATTTTCTGTAGGACTTGACTCTGTGCATATAGCACAGCTATTTATTTATTTATTATTTATTTAATTTTATTTATTTATTCATTTATTTAATTATTGATGGCACTAACATGTATCCGTATTTTGGCCACTACAGAAATATCTCTTGGTGCATTGTGTATGCATTGCTCTTAGGTAGATAGTTCAGTTTTGATAGTTCATCAGTTGTCACATTCTCCATCCCAGAACTCCTTTACATTCTTTAAAGTTATTAGAAAAGAAACAAAGATCTTCTGTTTATGTGCATTGTTTTCTTCTGTAATGATATTGTATTTGATATTGATGGTTGATTATTTGATGTTAAAATGAGAATATTTAATTTTTTCTATATTTACTTTTAAATACTAAACCCACAATATGTAAAAACAAATAATACATTTTTTTGGTGAAAAATACATTATTTTTCAAAGAAATAAAATAGTGAACATTTGGCATTATTTTACCTTTGTGTAAATCCATCAGTGTCTTGCTCCCATGTCTGATAAAAATAGGTAGGTTCTCACATCTGCTTCTGTATACTCACTCTGTTGAAATGTCACATATCATATGGCCTCGTGAAAACTTCACTGTATACTTATGAGTTATGGAGGGTGAAGAAAGAAAATCATATCTTAGACTTATGAAAATATTCCTCATTCCCAGACCTTATAAAAATGGTTCAGCAAACCTCCATTGATCTCAGGGCCATACTTTGAGAACCATTGTGGTAGATAATGCCCAACTGATTCATAGAGTAGTTATACTTTCATTACTAGTATGGAACAGCAGTAAAGGATGTGGGATAGCAGTTTCTACTTAGCTTTTCCAATAGATATTTTAAATCTTTCCTGTAAATTTTAGTCAATCTAGTACCTGCAGAGTGATTATCTCACTGTGGCTTTATAATTTTCATTTTCCTAATTATCAGTGAAGGTCGGAGCTTTGTTTAATATACTTATTCCAATCAGTGCATGTTGTTTAGAAAGTATTAGTCTTGGAACACTACATCAAAAACAAATGATGTAATGTATGGTGACTAACATAACATAATAAAAAAACAAAACAAAACCAGAAAGCACAATAAAAAAAAAAAAAAGAAAGTATTAGCCTGAGTCTCCTAGTCATTTTCCTGTTGGACTGTCTTTGCCATATGGGTTTGTTGGAGCTAATAGTTTAAAGATTTTTTTCTTAATCTTTAGGTTTAAATAATTTTGCTTCCCATGCTTTGGCTGGGTTTCTTTTTACTATTCTTTAGGGTTCATAGATACACTTAAATTTCCAATTTCATGTATTTTGTAAGTTTTAGAAAAATTCTCAGGCATTATTTTTTCAAATGTTGTTTTTGATCCTGTACTACTACCTTCTCCAACTAAAATTTCAGTTATATATGTAGACTATAGTCACTGTATTTTCTGCATTTTCCATAAAACTTTGTCTCCATGCTTCATTGTCCATATTTTCTTACATGTTATCTTCTAACTCCTGACTTACTTCTTTAGCCTTTCTTATTTTTAAATAACTATGAGTTAACCCTATGCATTTCCCTCTAGACAAGACTTTAACATCATCTTAAATAATTTAATATGCATTTTCATTATCATTCAATTCCTTCTCTTATTCTATTTATTCACTAATTTCATTTATTGTCTTTTTTCATTTTTATAGTTTTGATTTTTTTATGATGTGTGTTCTACCTTATACATATTTTTGTCTATATTTGATACACTTAATATCTAGAGTACTTTTAAAATTTTTCGTAATATCTATTTTTCTTTTTTTATATCATTCCTGTTGTTATTCACACACTCCTGATAATTCTTACTATTTGACAGATATTATATTTGAAAAGTTGTCTGTAGAAATTATTTGAGGCCGTGAATTATGTTATTTTCCTTCTGAAAAGATTTATGTTTGTTCCTACCAGATGTATAGGGTCATTGGCAGTGAAACAGCTCAGTCCCTGACATTGACTTGTGCACTTCCAGTTCACTAATAGTTTTCAACTCTTTCTTTTTGTAGTTTTTACTTTTCATTTTATATATATTTTCATTTCATATATATTCTACTGTGGACACATTATTTTAGTCATAGATTAATTATAGCTCCTGATCTTCACAATCCCAGTACTGTGTGGAGATAAGTAACATCAATCCACACTGCTTTGGTATGCCCTGGACACCAACCAAGACCTTTGACGTAAAACAGGAAGCCTGTCAAAGGAATATTTAGCCTTTCCGTCATGCCATCCCACCATCAGAATTAACTAACACCACAGAGGGAAAAAGTCCCAAGTTCCACAGTGTTTTCATGTCTTCTCTAGATACTGGTCAGATGATTCTTTCTTCTCTTGTTAGCTTTCTTTTTTTTTTTTTTAATTTTATTTTATTATGTTATGTTAGACACCATACATCATTAGTTTTAGATGTAGAGATCCACGATTCATTGTTTTCGTATAACAGCCAGTGCTCCATGCAGTACATGCCCTCCTTAATACCCATCACTGGGCTAACCCATCCCCCACCCCCTGCCCTCTAAACCCCTCAGTTTGTTTTTCAAAGTCCGTAGTCTCTCATGGTCCATCTCTCCCTCCGGTTTTCCCCCCTTCATTTTTCCCTTCCTTCTCCTAATGTCCTCCATGCTATTCCTTATGTTTCACAAATAAGTGAAACCATATGATAAATGACTTTCTCTGCTTGACTTATTTCACTTAGCATAATCTCCTCCAGTCCCATCCATGTGGATGTAAAAGTTGGGTATTCATCCTTTCTGATGGCTGAGTAATATTCCATTGTATATATGGACCACATCTTCTTTATCCATTTATCTGTTGAAGGGCATCTTGGCTCTTTCCACAGTTTGGCTATTGCAGACACTGCTGCTATGAACATTGGGGTGCATATGGCCCTTCTTTTCACTACATCTTTGTCTTTATGGTAAATACCCAGTTGTGCAATTGCTGGGTCATAGGGTAGGTCTATTTTTAATTTTTTGAGGCACCTCCACACTGTTTTCCAAAGTGGCTGTACCAACCTGCATTCCTATCAACGTGTAAGATAAGAGGGTTCCCCTTTCTCCACAACCTTTCCAACATTTATTGTTTCTTGCCTTGTCAGTTTTTGCCATTCTCACTGGTTAAGGTGGTATCTCAATGTGGTTTTGATTTGAATTTTCCTGATGGTTAATGATGATGAACATTTTTTCATGTGTCTGTTAGCCATTTGTATGTCTTCTTTGGAGAGGTGTTTGTTCATGTCTTCTGCCCGTTTTTTGACTTGATTATTTGTTTTTCGGGTGTTGAGTTTGAGAAGTTCTTTATAGATCTTGGAAATCAGTGCTTTCTCTATAGTGTCATTTGCAAGTATCTTCTACCATTCTTTGGGTTGCCTCTTTGTTTTGTTGACTGCTTCCTTTGCTGTGCAGAAGCTTTTTATCTTGATGAAGTCCCAAAAGTTCATTTTTGCTTTTGTTTCACTAGCCTTTGGAGATGAATCTTGAAAGAAGTGACTGTGGCCGATGTCAAAGAGGTTACTGCCTATGTTCTCCTCTAGGATTTTGATGGATTCCTATCTCACATTGAGGTCTTTCATCCATTGTGAGTTTATCTTTGTGTGTGGTGTTAGAGAATGGTCGAGTTTCATTCTTCTGCATGTGGCTGTCCAATTTTCCCAGCACCATTTATTGAAGAGACTGTCTTTTTTCCATTGCATATTTTTTCCTGCTTTGTCGAAGATTATTTGACCATAGAGTTGAGGGTCCATATCTGGGCTCTTTATTCTGTTCCATTGGTCTATATGTCTGTTTTTGTGCTAGTACCATGCTGTCTCGGTGATCACAGCTTTGTAATAGAGCTTGAAATCGGGCAACATGATGCTCCCAGCTTTGCTTTTCTTTTTCAACATTTCCTAGGTGATTTGGGGTGTTTTCTGATTCCATACAAATTTTAGGATTGTTTGTTCCAGCACTTTGAAAAATGTCATTGGAATTTTGATTGGGGTGGCATTGAAGGTATAGATTGTTCTAGGTAGCATAGACATTTTAGCAATGTTTATTCTTCCTATTCATGAGCATGGAATGTTTTCCCATCTTTTATGTCTTCTTCAATTTCTTTCATGAGTGTTCTGTAGTTCCTAGACTATAGATCATTTACCTCTTTGGTTAGGTTTATTCCGAGGTATCTTATGGTTTTTGGTGCTATTATAAATGGAATCATTTCTCTAATTTCTCTTTCTGCAGTTGCATTGTTAGTGTATAACAAAGCAACTGATTTCTGTGCATTGATTTTGTATCCTGCCACATTATTGAATTGCTGTATGTATGAGTTCTAGTAATTTGGGGGTGGAGTCTTTTGGGTTTTCCACATAAAGTATCATGTCATCTGCAAAGAGAGAGTTTGACTTCTCCTTTTCCAATTTGAATACGTTTTATTTCTTTTTGTTGTCTGATTGCTGTTGCTAGGACTTCGAGTATTATGTTGAACAATAGTGGTGACAGTGGGCATCCTTGACATGTAGAAGACCTCAATACTCCACTCTCAGTGATAGAAAAATCATCTAAGCAGAAAATCAACAAAGAAACAAGAGCTTTGAATGACACACTGGATGAGATGGACCTCATAGATATACACACAACATTCCACCCTAAAACAACAGAATATTCATTCTTCTCGAGTGCACATGGAACTTTGTCCAGAATAGACCTCATACTGGGTCACAAATCAGGTCTCAACTGATACCAAAAGTTTGAGATTATACCCTCCATTGTCTCAGACCATAATGCTTTAAAACTGGAACTCAATCACAAGAAAAAATTTGGCAGAAATTCAAACACTTGGAAGCTAAAGACCACTCTGCTCAAGAATGTTTCAACCAGGAAATCAAAGAAGAACTCAAACAATTCATGGAAACCAATGAGAACAAACACACATCGGTCCAAAACCTATGGGATACTGGAAAGGCGGTTGTAAGGGGGAAATACATAGCCATCCAAGCCTCACTCAAAAAAAATAGAAAAATCCCAAATTCACCAACTAACTTTACACCTTAAAGAACTAGAGAAAAAGGAAAAAAAAATGCCTAAGCCATGCATTAGAAGATAAATAATTAAGATTAGAGCAGAGATCAATGAATTAGAAACCAGAAACACAGTAGATCAGATAAATGAAACTAGAAGCTGGTTCTTCGAAAGAATTAATAAGATCGGTAAACCACTGGTCAGACTTATCCAAAAGAAAAGAGAAAGGACCCAAATTAATAAAATTATGAATGAAAGCGGAGAAATCATGACTAACACCAAGGAAATAGAAACAATTATTATCAACAGCTATATGCCAATAAACTGAGCAACCTGGATGAAGTGGATGCCTTCCTGGAAACCTATAAAGTCCCAAGACTGAAACAAGAAGAAATTGACAACCTGAATAGGCCAATAACCAGTAATGAGATTGAAGCAGTGATCAAAAACCTCCCAAAAAACAAGAGTCCAGGGCCTGATGGATTCCCTGGGGAATTCTACCAAACATTCAAAGAAGAAATAATACTTCTCCTGAAGTTGTTTCAAGAAATAGAAACAGAAGGAAAGCTTCCAGATTCATTCTATGAGACCAGCATTACCTCAATCCCCAAACCAGGCAAAGACCCCATCAAAAAGGAGAATTTCAGACCAGTATCCCTGATGAATATGGATTCTAAAATCCTCGATAAAATCCTAGCTAATTGGATCCAACAATACATTAAAAGGATCATCCACCACGACCAAGTGGGATTTATCCCCGGGATGCAAGGGTGGTTCAACATTCGCAAATCAATCAGTGTGATAGAACACATTAATAAGAGGAGAGAGAAGAACCATATGAGCCTCTCAATTGATGCAGAAAAAGCATTTAACAAAATACAGCATCCTTTCTTGATTAAAACACCTCAGAGTATAGGGATCGAGGGAACATTCCCTAAGTACATAAAATCCATTTATGAAAAACCCACAGTGAGTATCGTCCTCAATGGGGAAAAGCTGAGAGCTTTCCATTAAGATCTCATTAGCTTTCTGGTGTTTTCAGTAGGTATAAGTAAGTAAGTAAATAAATAAATAAATAATAACAGCTTTCTTTTGTGTGTTTAGTGAAAGGGTTTGAGCAAATTATCCAGTCCGCCATTGATGGAAGAGGAAGTTTGGTGAAAAGATTTCTAAGATATCTTCTTAGGGCAGCTGGGTGGCTCAGTCATTTAAGCATCTGCCTTCAAATCTGGTCATGGTCCCAGGGTCCTGGGATCGAGTCCTGCATTGGACTCCCCGATCAGTGGAGATTCTGCTTCTCCCTCTACTCTTCCCTCCCACTCATGCTTTCTCTCTCGCTCTCTCTCTCAAAAATAAATAAATACAATCTTTAAAAATAAAATAGAGTATCTTCCTACCTGCATACTGTGGTCTGAATATTGTACTCCCTCAAATTTCACATACTGAAATCCTAGCACCTAATGTGATGGTATTAGGAAGTGGGTGTGATAGGATTAGTACCCTTAGAAAAGAGGCCTGAAAAAGCTCCCTTGCCCCTTCCACCAAGGGAGGTTATAGAGGAGACAGTGGCCTATGAACCAGAAAGCAGCCTAGACACTAAATCTGCTGATGCCTTGAATTTGGAGTTCCTAGCCTCCAGAACTATGAGAAAGAATGGTTTATTGTTGAAACTACCCAGTCCATGATATTTTTCTTGTAACAGCCCAGAGAGATGAAGACACTGAATTGTTGTAGTCGTTAATCACTCTTTTCTAATTTAAAACAGTTTTGTCCCTTGGATTCTGTAACACTTCACTCTGTTGGTTATCATCCTACATCAGTATCTTCTTGTCAGTCTATTTATGAATTCTTCCTCACCTTTCTGACTTTCTCAGTGTTGGAGTGCCCCCGGACTCAGCCCTTGATTCTTTCCTTCTTTATCTATATTCACATATTTGGTGGTTTAATCCCATATCTTGCCTAAAAAAAGATTTATATCCTGAAGACCCACCAATTTATATCCTCAACCCACACTTCTCCCCTGAACTTTACATGCATATCTTGCACGACATCTCCACTTGGATGCTTACTAGGCATCTCAAACCTAACTTGTCCACAAACACATTTTTTATTTATTCCCCCTCTTCCCAAAATGTTTTTTTAATTTTTTCCCCTAGTTCACAAATAGAAGCTTCATCCTTCCAGTGTTTCAGTCATCTTTGACTTTGTTTGTTTGTTTTTTCTCTCTCACAACTGACATCCAATTCTTCAGGGGATACCATCTCTGATTCCTTCAAAATATATCCCAATTATGACAATTTCTGACAATTTTTCTTATTACTAATCTAGTTTAGGTTGTCACTTCTCTTCTGAATTGCAGGATCAGTGTGACAGAGATGTCTCTGCCCTTCCTGGGCAACTTACCTAAGGACTATTATGTAAGAAGTGAACATCTATCTACTTTAAGCCATTATATTTTTGAAGTTTTTTTTTTCTTCTAGTACTTATGTTTAGCATGTATTCTAAATAACACAACATCTAAATACCTGCTCTTACAAATTTTTAGCAATTTTGCTTTCATAGTAATGATGAAAGCCGTATGTTACAGCTCTGCCTCCCCAACTTCCACGTGCGTGGAATAACCTGGTGATCTTATAATGCAGGTTCTGGTTTAGGGCTTTTAGATTTTGGCCTGAGAGCCTACATTTCTAAAGGGTGCTAGGTAATACTGATGTTCCTGGTCCTGATAGCCCTTTTGAGTGTCAACTTGCTGGAACCAAACAGTATCAATCTGCCTCTTATTATGGATGGCATTAATTCCTGTTTATCTAGTTTTATTTTTTTTCTTAGAAACAAAATGAGTTTTAAGAATAGGTTTCCACGGGTAAATTATTCAAAAGTATATTTCTTGCTCATTTTTCTAAGACCTTTTACTTCTACATTTATTAATGGACTGGCATAGACCAAAGCCAAAAAGGGATTTTTTGGGAAGGAATTCTACAGCTAAAATAAGCCTTACTCCCAGTCATCTGGATGAAGAAGGTAACTCTAATGGGCCCAGGTCTCCATCATCATTGTGCTTGAGTTCCCAAAAAGGAGATCCCAACAGACTGAGGAAGGACCATAAGTGGAATTAGCTATTAGAATTAAGGTCCTATAATAATGAATCCAGTGAAGTTCCTGCTGCTACTACAAAATCTCAACCTGCTTTGTGGGGCTGAATAAATGAGGAAATCTGGAACATCTAGAAATTTCAGTGAGAGAAAACAATTAGTTCAAATGAGGTTTTCAGTAAAATCCAAACACCTGATAGTGGTAAAACTAGAGGTTTTCTATCTCAAGAGAAGGAGAAAATTAAAACTGTCATTGGGGAAGCAACAGGGAAGTGCAATTTGCTGGGAATCTCTTTCCTTTCTCCCCTTACATTTGCAATTAAAGGATTGTGCTATCATATCACAGTCAGTCTTTCTCTGAATTTTTAAAAAAGAATTTAAGGGAGAATGAGACAGTCCCAGTGTTTACTGTTTTGGAGGATGAGTCAAGGTTTATATTGCTAGGAAATGTGGAACCCACTTGAGAATTTTCTTCATTTATTTCCCTCCCATGCCACCCCTTTTCTTTCTCTCTCTCTCTCTCTCTTTCAACAAAAATGAACTCCCCACCCCCCCCCGAGCTTATGATGATGAACTGATGTTGTTTTATTTTTTTAATGATTTATTTATTCATTTGAGAGCGAGAATGAGAGAGAGAGAGAAAGTACACGAGAGAGGGGAGGGTTAGAGGGAGAAGCAGGCTCCTCGCTGAGCGGGGAACCCAATACAGGACTCGATCCAGGGACTCCAGGATCATGACCTGAGCCGAAGGCAGTCTCTTAACCAACTGAGCCACCCAGACGCCCTGAAACTGATGTTGTTTTAGAGACCATTAGTTCAGCAGGACATGCTGGTATGAAATTTTCTATATGAGTAAGACATCTTAGGCAACTCCATTTGAAGATGAAGTTAGGACATTTGAAATTATATAAGGCTAGTTTTTATTTACTTATAGTATGATTATAGCTTAATGGAAGAGATTATAGAGTATAAGAGAGATTAATCAAATTTTAAAGTGTACCAGTCCTTAAATCTCCCAATCTCTTGTTGCATGAGTTATCAACTGTCGTATAGCAAATCACTTCAGAACATAGTGCCTTAAATAATAAGTGCTTTATTTATTCATGATTCTCTGGGTCAGAAATTTGGGCTTTCAGGGAATGATGGTTTTCACGTAGTCTCTCACCTGGGGTCAGTCTTGTGACTGTGATCATTTGGCAGCTCCACTGAGAATGGGAAATCTAAGATGCTTTATTCCCATGTCTAGCAGTTCATGATGACTGTTTGCTGTGTCAAGTATCTATAACAGGTTAGGTTGGGCTTCATGGCAGCATTCCAAGATAAGTCCCCATGTGCAGCTTCTTTTCACGCTCTTGATTACATTGTTTTTGCTAATTCCCGCTGGCCAAAGTAAGTCACATGGCCAAGCACAGATTCAGGGTAGGAAGAGGGACCACACAAGAGCATAGATTCAGAGAGAGGGGAGTCACTGGAGACTATTACTTCACAAATCTACCACACCTCCCTTCATGAATCAATATGCCAAATCCAGTTTCCCTTTGGGATTCATAAAAGTAAAAATTTACACAATATACCTTAACTGTAAAAATATAATCCATCATATTTGGTTCTTCTGTAACCTTAGTGGAGAATTCTTAGGAAAGTAAAACTTGAAAATATTACTAGATTTGCCATTAAGACTCACAAATTTCAGTGCTCCTTATCAGGATAGCATGGGTAATTTATGAATATGTGGATAATTTTTATTATATTTTATTTCTCAGCATTCTGGTTTCTTAACAGTTTGGTTATATCCCATTTGATACTTGGAAATTTGAATATGGGTGTTCTGCCTTGAGCCCTGTCTCTTCTCTTTGAAGAATCATAGACATCCACAGGATTAATTCCAAAATTCTTAAGAATTAATGTTGATTTTACCTGTAATGAGGCCTACTCTGACTCCCTATTTAAAATTGTTCCCCAGTCTGCATCAAGACAGTATGGTACTGGCACAAAAACAAACACATAGATCAATGGAATAGAATAGAGAGCCCAGAAATGGACCCTCAAGTCTATGGTCAACTAATTTTTGACAAAGCAGGAGAGAATGTCCAATGGAAAAAAGACAGTCTCTTCAACAAATGGTGTTGGGAAAATTGGACAGCCACATGCAGAAGAATGAAACTGGACCATTTCCTTACACCACACACAAAAATAGACTCCAAATGGTTGACAGACCTAGATGTGAGACAGGAGTCCATCAAAATCCTAAAGGAGAACACAGGCAGCAACCTCTTCGACCTCAGCCACAGAAACTTCTTCCTAGAAACATCGCCAAAGGCAGGGGAAGCAAGGGCAAAAATGAGCTATCAGGATTTCATTAAGATAAAAAGCTTTTGCACAGCAAAAGAAACAGTCCACAAAACCAAAAGACAACCGACAGAATGGGAGAAAATATTTGCAAACGACATATCAGATAAAGGGCTAGTATCCAAAATCTATAAAGAACTTATCAAACTCAACACCCAAAGAACAAATAATCCAATCAAGAAATGGGCAGAAGACATGAGCAGACATTTTTCCAAAGAAGACATCCAAATGGCCAACGGACACATGAAAAAGTGCTCAACATCGCTTGGCATCAGGGAAATCCAAATCAAAACCTCAATGAGATACCACCTCACACCAGTCAGAATGGCTAAAATTAACAAGTCAGGAAACGACAGATGTTGGTGGGGATGCGGAGAAAGGGGAACCTCCTACACTGTTGGTGGGAATGCAAGCTGGTGCAACCACTCTGGGAAACAGTATGGAGGTTCCTCAAACAGTTGAAAATAGAGCTACCATACGATCCAGCAATTGCACTACTGGGTATTTACTCCAAAGATACAAATGTAGGGATCCGAAGGGGTATGTGCACCCCAATTGTTATAGCAGCAATGTCCACAATAGCCAAACTGTGGAAAGAGCCAAGATGTCCATTGACAGATGAATGGATAAAGAAGAAGTGGTATATATACACAATGGAATATTATGCAGCCATCAAAAGGAAAGAGATCTTGCCATTTGCAGCGACATGGATGGAACTGGAGGGTGTTATGCTGAGTGAAATAAGTCAATCAGAGAGAGACATGTATCATATGACCTCACGGATATGAGGAATTCTTAATCTCAGGAAACAAACTGAGGGTTGCTGAAGTGGTGGGGGGTGGGAAGGAGGGGGTAGCTGGGTGATCGACATTGGGGAGAGTATGTGCTATGGTGAGTGCTGTGAATTGTGCAAGACTGTTGAATCACAGATCTATACCTCTGAAACAAATAATGCAATATATGTTAAGAAAAATAAAAAAAGAAGAAGATAGCAGGAGGGGAAGAATGAAGGAGGGTAATCAGAGGGGGAGACGAACCATGAGAGATGGTGGACTCTGAAAAACAAACTGAGGGTTCTGGAGGGGAGGGAGGTGGGTGGATGTGTTGGCCTGGTGATGGGTATTAAAGAGGGCACGTTCTGCATGGAGCACTGGGTGTTATGCACAAACAGTGAATCATGGAACACCACATTAAAAACTAATGATGTAATGTATGGTGATTAACATAACAATAAAAATTTAAAAAATTTGTTCCCCAGTCTGACACTTTCACAATTTAAAACATGTTATATTTTACTTTTTAAAATGTGTTTATTGTCTTTCTTCATCCTCTAGAACATACACTCCAAGAAAGCAGGGATATTTTGTTTTATTAGCTGTTTTACTGTAAGAACCAGAGTGACTGTCATACTATCGTTGCTCAATCAATATTTTTGGATAAATGGAAGTATCGATGAAAGGACAGCTCAAGTATTTTAAATGAGCACACTGCAAATGCTATATCCTACATCCATGACCCATCAAAAATTTTAAAATATTAACAAAGGGTATTAACATGGCAAGGTTGTGTGATGTAATCTGCTCAGTTGGCATGGGGCTATTTTAATTGTCAAGAAAGGTCTCTCTGAGGAGACACATTTAAACTTGGACCTAAAATATAGGAGGAGTTACATATACAAATTTCACCCCGGGCAGAAGTCACAAAAAAATACAAAAATGCCTGAGATATAAATGATCTTAGGTATGACTGAGAAACATGTGAGTTGTGCAAAATGGCACAGAAGAAACTGAAGTTTATTGATTCTGTAGATTTTTATGGAGCAACAACTATATGTTGGGAACTGTGTATAGAACAGGGAACAAGTTTCATGCTATCATAGAATCTGATGAGCAATATAGTGGGAAAGCGAAGCAGAAGCCAGGTCATGTGAGGCTTTGGGGATAGTAGGAAGACCAGCTTTTATTAGCATGATTAGAGCTTTTTAAACAAGAGAATGATATGATTTGATTTACCTTTAAAAAGTCACTCTGATGGATGCTTAGAAAATGGACTATAGAAAGGCCAGGTGGAAGCAGAAGGCAGGGTTATGTAGTAGGTCTGACTTGGACAGTGCTGTGGGAGTGTCAATGGAGGAGTGGAGACATTCAGGCTATGACTCAATACTGGCATCTATAGGACTGGCTATGGATTCTTTGTGAACTCTAAAAGAAGAGTAGTCAAATATGACAGAGTTCTCATTCTTATTATCAGCTATGTAGTAATTTAGTTCACTTGTGCTTGACTAACAGGTAGCTTCCAATCTGAGGATGTTGCAGTTATGAATATCATATCTTCAAATGCTTTTCCTGGCATGTCCTAGGGATCTGGCAGTGGAATTGGCTAAAAGAATACATTTATTTTAAATTTTGGTGCACGTTGTTAAGTTGACTTGACAAGAAATTCGAACTAATTTTTGAAATCAAACCAGTATTTTATGAGAGAGGACTCTTGTGGGTATTGTAGAACATTTTCTTTAATAGCTGAAAAATGAAAAATGGCTGAAAAAAGTGTTGAATAAAACTTAAAGAGAATAGATTGGTAATATATAATATATACTTTGGATATAAATACACATTTAATATATAAATACACATTATATCTATGTATCGCCTTACTGTTCTTTATCAAAGTGTTTTCTGTATGTCAATTTACAGTCCTTTGAAGTGTTTTAAATAATCACAGCTGAACCTAATTGAAGACTATTTCTTTTTCTCTGGAATTTATCATGGACTTGCATTTTTGACCTTTTAATATATGTATTCATGTTTATGAACACAAAACTTCTTTGAATTCTATTTATTGGTATATTGATCTTGCCTACTACAACTAGAATCTATTTTCTATGATTTAATTCATGTTTCTGCGTTTGTAGTCAAATTGTATTGTCATGTTCCTGTCATTATTTTGTACTCTTTTATTGAATTAGGAAATCAATATTGTGCTGATTTCATATCTATGATGACTTTCTTATTTTCATTACATTCTGGCATTGTAGATATAGAATTGAGGTAGCCTGTCTTGATTAATTGATGATATTCTTCTGTGATTGCTTCTGTAATCAATACTTTTTTGGAGATGGGGGTTGTTAGATGAATTATTCTTCAAAATTTTGCATGTGAATTATTGGGTTACATTTTCTTTTACATTCATTTTAGTGTCTTTTTTTATTAATTGATATTTTCCTAAAATTCATTCATATCATGCAAGTTTTCAAATCTGTTTTTAGGTGTGAGATACATTTTTGTCATTCTTTGATTATCGAGAGATATCCATTTATTCAGTTTTGTTTCTAATTTTGTAAAAGCTTTCTTTGGTTTCTTGAGTTAATCAGCTTTTCATGAATCTTATTTTATTATTTGATTTTCCTGAAACTTAATTTTTGATATTTTACAGATTCCATGCTATTTTTTCAAAATAATTGTGTAATCTTTGTAATTATCTTTCCTGTAAATTCTTTCTTATTTCACTAAAGTATTATAAAATTTTTAGTTGAATGCTTAATTATCTTTTTTCTTGCTTGTTTTGAAATGTTTATGACTTAATTTTCTCTTTATTCATTTTTTTTTTAAACATTTAGAGAGGGAGAGAGGTGCCTGTCTGGCTCAGTCAGTTAAGCATCTGCCTTCAACTGAGGTCATGATCCCAGGTTTCTGGGATTGAGGTCCACATTGTCCCTGCCTAGCAGAGAGTCTGCTTCTCCCTCTCCCTCTGCCTGCTGCTCCCCCTACTGTGTGCTCTCTCTCTCAAATAATTAAATAAAATATTTTCTAACAAAAAAGAGAGAGAGAGCAAGTGGGGGAAGGGGCAGAGGGAGAGAGAGAATCTTTAGCAGACTTTTCACTGAATGTGGAGTCTAACACAGAGCTCAATCCCAAAACCCTGAGATCATGGCCTGAGCCCAAATCAAGAACAGACTGCTTAACGGACTGAATCACCCAGGTGCCTCTCTTTGTCCCTTTATTTTTTTAAAGCATATTCATTGGTTATGACATGTAACAATTTGACTAAATTTTATTCTAGGTATTTTACAATTGATATTTGATTCCCTCTTTGGCATAAGAACTGTTAAAAGACATTTGTGTGTAATGATGTCATAGAAATAGCATAGTAGAGAGTTTCAAAAGTTGGACCCTCCACTGAAGCAACCATTAAGTTGGCAAAAAATAACAAAATCAACTTTTTTATAAATCTAGGATATAATAAAAAACTTAGAAAACCAGGGAAATGCCTAATGAAGAATAAGGCTGTTAAATTTTGGTAAATTAGTTCATCTGCCATTCCCCATTCCTCATATTTGCACCAGCCATTGTTCATCTTCCTAGGGCAGTTTACTGATGCTGGTGGGGGTGGGGTGGGGAGGGTTTAGAGGGGAAATAAATATATATCTTGTTTTCAATAAATTGTTTTTATGCATTATGATCAGACTGGATGTCCCTGAAAGACCAGGGTAGAGACTGGCCTTTGTTTTATTACCCTTTCAGGCTACAGCAGCTTTCCTAGCAGCAGCTGTAGGAAGCATTTATTTGTTTATTTAAAAAGATTTATTTATTTATTTTAGACAGAGAGAGAGAACATGCTTGAGAGTGGCAGGGGGAGGGGCATAGGGAGAGGGAGAATGAGTCTTAAGCAGACTCTGTGCTGAGTGTGGAGCCATGACCCTGAGATCACCACCTGAGCCAAAACTAAGAGTCAGATGCTCAGCCGACTGTGCCACCCAGGTGCCCTGGCTGTAGGAACCATTTATAGACTTATACCACCCCCCGCTTCCTGGAGCAAGGAAGAACGGATGGAGCAAGCCATATTCAAACCAAAAAGCATGAGAAGGAAGAGGCTGAGAGGCAGTTTCTTGGAGGAATAAGGGCTTAGAAGAGCTGCCATGCATACTTTGGAATCTGGAGTGCCACATACTAGGGATGGATGCATACTCAGAAAAGATTTGAGAGGATCCTAGGTTTACACCAGTCGTTGATCTTTGTGCTCCAAGAAAATGAAAAGTGAAAGCTAAAGCAGAGTTGTAGACAAGAATAATCACTGAAGGAGTGACCTGTACAGAGTCAGTCTGCAAAGGCTAGACAGTATTGTTTTTTTTCTTTTGGTCATAGGCATTTAAGGAAGTCTACCAAATCACTGGCTTGCCAGTGAAATAATAGAATAGAGACTTGTGACAACACATGACAAGAAATACAGTCTTTGAAAAAAAAATAATTTGGAAAACTCACTGAATACATGGACAACTCTAGTTCTCAGCAATCAACAAAAGGAAACTCTGGGGAAGGGGAAAATCTGACTTCCAAAATTATCACATTCTAATATTCAAAATGTCCAGTTTTCAATAAAAATATTAAGGTATACAAAGAAACAGAAAAATGTGGTCTGTTCATAGGACAAAAACCATAGCAGCAAGTTCAGATACTAAATTTGGTAGAAAAATATTTAAATACATCTTAAATATGTTCAAAGTACTAAAGGAAAGTGGACAAAGAACCAAAGTAAACAAGGAGAATGATATATGAACAAATAGAGAACATCAGTAAAGAGAAATTATAAAAGGGAGCCAAGTAGAAATTCTGGAGATTAAAAATCCTATCAATGAAATGAAAAATTTACTGGAGGGATTCAATGACAGATTTGAGCAGATAGAAAAAAGAATCAGAAAACTTGAAGATTGGTCAATTAAAGTTATCCTGGCTGAGGAGCAGAACAACAAAGAATAAAAACAAAATAAAAATGGAGAGACATTTATAATACCATCAGCTTATCAACATATGCATATACCTGTCCTAGAAGGGAAAGAAAGGGAAATAATGTTTGAATAAAAAATGATCAGATTTTCCCCAAATCTCTAGAAACACATGACTCTGCATGTCCAAAAAGTTTAACAAGCTCCATTTTAGATAAACTAAAAAAGATCCACACCAACATACATTATAATCAGACTGTCAAAAGCTAAGGATAAGGAGAGAATTTTGAAAGGAGCAAGCGAGAAATGACTCCTCACTTACAATGGATTCTCACTAAGATTAATAGCTAAAAGCTAAACATCAGATTATGCAGGTCCATGCTCTTATTTCCACACAGAAACATTAAAAAATAAAACAAAGCAAAACAAAAACAAGCAGAACTATCAGAAGCAAGTTTTTCAGAATTCTGGAAGACAATAAAAATTTATAGCAATTAAACAAATGTTGAATTAAGAAAAAGGCAACCTCAAAATGGTAAGAAAGTTTGTGTCATATTTATTAGTCTTAGTCTTGAAATGTTTGTAGCCTAACACTGTCTGGGACACTGGTCCCCATTTCTGGAAGGAGCATTCAATATTGGCAACTTACTGTGTATGTCTATTTTTATCTGTCTGAATTCTACCTCAAGGACTGACCGAAGACACTCATCTACTTTACCTAACTCAGAATTTAGGTTGAATGAGCAGTGCACACTGATCAATAACACAGCAAACTGAACTAATCCAGAGGCAAAATTACAGCAGACTACCTAAGGCCTGGGAGCAAAAGCTGGATAGAATACCTTTGAAAAATGTGGACATTCAAAAGCAACCATATACATAGGGAACTTTAGAAAACAGTTATATGCCAGGACAAGTTGCATGCACAAAAAAGACTTGAGAAGACCTGAAGTTTTCACAGTGGGCTAAGTCGTAGGCTCACTACAACTATGGCTAGGTGCTGAAGAAGTGTCCTGGCACAGGGCCAATCTGCAAGACTGGAAGAACTCTTACCTTGCACAATATACAAACTTGAACTCAAAATGAATCAACAGCATAACTATAAATGGTAGCAGACAATACTCTTAAAATAAAATGTAGGGGAAATCTTCAGGACCTTAGATTTGACCATAGAGTCTTACATATGACATAAAAGGCATGAATAGCAAAAGATAAAAAAGTAGATAAAATGGACTTTATCAAAATATGAAACTTTTGTGCACCAAAGAATATTATCAAGAAAATGCAAACAACTTGAAGGATGGGTGAAAATATTTGGAAATTATATGTCTGATAATAGTCTAATATCCAGAATTTATAAAGAACTCTACAACTCAGCAACAAAATGATAAACAATCCAATTTAAAAATGAGCAAAGGATTTGCATAGACATTTCTTCAAAGAAAATATACAAATTGCCAACAAGTACATGAAAAGATGCACAAAATCGTTAACAGGCAAATGAAACTCAAAACCACAATGAAATTCCTTTCCACACACTAACACATAACAAATGTTGGCAAAAATGTGAAGGAATGGATGCTCACACATCGCTAGATGAAGTGTAAAATAGGTCAGCTTTTGTGGAAAAGAGTTTGGTAGTTTCTCAAGAAGCTAAACACAGAATTACGATATTACCCAGCAATTCTTCTCCTTGGTATAAACCCTAAATACTTGAACACAGATACTTGAATACTTGCATGTGAATGTTCATAGCAGCACTATTCCAAAAGCTGGAAACAACCCAAATGTCCATAAATGGATATAGGCATAAACAGAGGTATATACATACAATGGAATATTATTCATCCATAAAAAGTAGTGAAGTAGTGCTACAAGCTATAATATAGATACGCCTTGAAAACATGCTAAGTGAAAGAAGGCAGACATAAAGGTCACATAATGTAGGATTCCATTTATATGAAATATCCAAAATAGATAAATCCGTGGAGGAAGAGTGCCCGTTCTGGTTGCCAAGCGCTAGGGGCAGGAAGAGTAAAGAGAGGCTGCTTAATGATTATGGAGTTTTATTTTGGAGTGATAAAAATATTTTGAAACCAGATAGAGGTGGTGGTTGCACAATACCTTGAAAAAACTAAATACCACTGAGTTGATAACTTTAAAATGGTTAATTTTACACTATTTGAATTTCACATCAATTAAAAAATGAGAGATCTTGGTAAAATTGTATGGTATAGCTTGTACCTTTCTCCAATTTTTATCATTAGTGTATGTTTCATTGCATAATGACTAGAAAATTTGATCTATTTTTCTTACTTTTGCTTTGAGATCGAATTTTTATTTGGTTCTAGCTTGTGGACAATTTAGGTAGACATTATTTAAATCCTTAATTTAATGTTTATATTCAAAGTTGAACTCTAGAAAGTATAGTTTGTTATTGAAATTATAAAATCACTTACTGTATGTTAGTGATTATAATAAAATCAACTGGTTTATTATATTAAACACAATCTTTTGCATTTTAGCTTCTTTAAACAAAATACTTTGTTCTGATTGTCATGTGTAATCTAATGTACAATTAGGAATAGTTTATCATCCATTATCTACATTAGGTAGATAATGTAATACTACTTTGCCAATTATTGATACATTTAGTAGTTTCATATGAAGAAATATTTATCTACTTAGCAATTCTTATAATTTCACTTTATTATTTTCTATTTTGAATTAAAGTTTATTGTAAGGATTAGTTTATGAATATTAAAATACTTTTCCATAAAGGCATTTTCTCAGCCTGTATGTATAATATTCATCTTTAAGTACTCATTGAGAGATATCTGATTATTTTTACTGAATATTAGATTTAATTATATTATGTGATTGACTTTTGAGTGTTTTTTCCCCTTTTTGCTATACTTTTCTTCTATTGCTTGAATTGTGTATAATGATAACATATTTTTATATAAAATTATAATTACCTTCTAAATTAGAAGCTTTACAGAAAAAAAAATGGCAGTATGTTACAAGGCAATTGTAAATAGCCATAATTTTTAATCTAGTATTTTCTAGAAATATATCCCCAATGTGGAAATCTGAAATACTGACCAACATTTATGGATACATGTGCATTTGCAGCATTGTTTATAATTAGGGAAATTAGAAGGAATTTAAAAACCTATCAACAGGTGAATAATAAAATGAGATAAAAATAGTTTCATTTGATCTTCATACTTACAAAAACCATGCCCACTTTCTTTCTCCACCATCCCCTTATGTTCACACACTTTATCAGCATTTATACTTGGAATAGTGCCATAGTCTCTTGAGTGATCTTCTTTATCTTTTCCTCAGGCAAGCCTCAGGTAAGACACTGATTAGGTAAAGCCATTATAAGCTTCTTATTTCACCAGAATGCTCTCTTTTTTAGCATTTGACAGAGAATTTTTTTTAACTTTTTTATACACTTACTAGGTTTATGTATGTCCTCACAAATGACTCCTCTGCCCACAATATCAGGAATTTTATGTTTTTCTTACTTTTTTTTAAAATATGTCTTCATACATTTGGGTACTCAGTAAATATTTATTAAATTAATGAATAAATAATGGTAAATTATGGTATCATTAATAAAACTACAAAATTATGTAGAGTACTTTTAGAAAAATGGAAATAAGTCTCTTGATATAGTTGTAATTAAAAAAGACAAAGAGGAATATAATTTTTCTTTGTCAACCTTATTATTTCAAGTATGTTAAAATATACAAGTTAAAGAAAAAGACTAGAAGGGAATAATTTAATAAGTATTTTATGAATATAAGGCTTGTGAATATTCTATAAAAGGGTAGAAATGATACTCTATTAAAAATTAATATTATTTTAAGTGTTGATCCTCACGTGCTTTAGAAGTTAAAATCAATTTTACATTAATTTAGAAACCAAGAGAGAAGAACAAGATCTTAGAATCTAAGTATGGGTATAGAACCAACATAGAGTCATGTATTATAGGGAGGAGTTACAATTACCATGCATTTTAAGAAACTTCTCTGCCCCCAAAATAAATCGTAATTGGTATTTTTTAATATCCCTAGAAATACATAGTTTCCCTACCCACAGTCTTACTATGAAACAAGTCAGTAAAAATCACAGAGAAAATCATAGAACATGTCTTTTTTCTTATGTTATTTTAATCACCATACACTATAACATTAGTTTTTGATGTAGTGTTCCATGATTCATTGTTTGCGTATAACACCCAATGTTCCATGCAGTACGTGCCCTCTTTAATACCCATCACCAGGCTAACCCATTCCCCCACCCCCTTCCCCTCTGGAACCCTCAGTTTGTTTCTCTGAGTTTATAATCTCTCATGGTTCATCTTCCCCTCCAATTCCCCCCCGCTTCATTTTTCCCTTCCTGCTGTCTTCTTCTTCTTCTTCTTTTTTTTTTTAACATATAATGTATTATTTGTTTCAGAGGTAAAGGTCTGTGATTCAACAGTCTTACACAATTCACAGCACTCACCATAGCACATACCCTCCCCAATGTCTATCACCAAGCCACCCCATCCCTCCCACCCCCTACCACTGCAGCAACCCTCCGTTTGTTTCCTGAGATTAAGAATTCCTCATATCATTGAGGTCATATGATACATGTCTTTCTCTGATTGACTTATTTTGCTCAGCATAATACCCTCCAAGAACATGTCCTTTTAAGCAATGAGGACATGCCATTCAAGTCCCTTTTTTAACTCCTATGAGAAATCAGGTATTGGTAAGTCGGATTTTTTATCACTTTCCATCTAAAATTCAATTAAAATAACTACAAATACACACCAAGATGGACATGTCTGGCCATTGTTCATGATTTTCTCATGTACATTCATCTTGACATCCTGCAGTCATTCTTCTGGTAAATAAGAGTGATAGCATATGGATATTTGGTGCTATTAACTAAAAGGTGTTTAAACTTGCTGAGGCCAAGGGTATATAGTGTTATAATAATGAATCTTATTTTTATATAGCTTATTATTTGTTCCCTATCTTTCTTACATATTGCTTAAAATAGATATAAACTTGGACATAATGAAATAAAAATTTAAAAATGACTAACTCAGATTTTTATGTTATAATGTGCTTTTTTGGCATTATTTGAATTTAAAGAAGTTATAATGTCCTGATTACTAGAATATCATTCTCTTCAGATGAAGATATTTATGCAGTTCCCTGAGTATGTGGATCATAAGGTACCTGCTGTAATCAAATCACCATTGATGGGAATGATTTGCTGAATCAATGGTGCATTAATAATTAAAGAGCTATTTCTGTTTCTTATAAATCACTATAGAGAAAATTGAGTCACACTTTCCATAGGCACATGTGGAAAAGGATCATAGTTAGAACCTATGCTAAATGTAATTTTACTGAAATAGATTTTTGCACCCATTAAAACTAGGAAGCATATCAAATCATTTTGGATATACACGCTGTTCTACTTAAATTATTTTGAAATGTCTTCAATATAGAACAAACAAAGAACTACCATTCCGTCATCTCCTGGTTATCATAATTACCTTACAAAACCAAGATCTCATTTTTAATCCTCATTAGTTTTAGGAGAAAATGGAGTTGTGCAACTTGATGAAAATCTATGCCAAAATGTTCTGTGAAATTTAGTGTTATTCTCAATTTACTGGCACATAATTGCTACTATTATCTAACAGTATGATGTTTCTTATACTCTAAAGTGCTAGGAAATTTTGTTTTATTATAAGAGGAAAGATATATCAGCTTTAAAAATATCTTTATATTATTGAAGTGCTCTTTCAAATGCTTAACTTCGATGGAGGACCCAAGACCCTCTGAGTTCAAGGTCACTGCAGAGTCAAGAAACCAGAACTACTAAAAATTGAATCAAAGCTAAACATGTTGAAAGAAACAAGGTGAATGTTATCCTCAGGTATTGATTCAAACATAAAATGCTATTTGAAGTTTACTTTGATGAGGTGAAGAGACAGAAACAAAATTGGGGGTGGGGAGGACACTACTGGTGAAAGGTGTAAAGGAGCACTGACCTCTGTTAAGCTGCTCTTCACGTGCCTAAAGTTTTCCAGGCTTTCCTGGTAGAAAGTCATGATATATTCTGGATTATTTTTAAGGGTGGAGTTATATTTCTACAAATGCTTTTCTGTTCTTCCCATTCTCTATGTAACAGTGTTAGTCCTGCCCTGATGGATTTGCATGTTTTTCCCCCTATGTCCTCCAATTTATGTATCACAATGACAGGTAACCCTGATGAAGACTAGGTGGATAGATAGTGGCAACAGGCCAGAATGTTGTACATTTGGTTACTTTTTACCCTGATAGGTAAAATGACTCAATCTCATATGGATTGAAAATTAGCAAGAATGGTAACTTGCGACTTTTCCGTCAGTTTCAATGCAAATACACGGTGCAAAGTTGTCAACTGGACAAGGCTACAGGTGAATGAGTTGATACAGTTCTTTCAGTGGGCACAGTTACTCACAGAGATGGGTTGATATCTGATGGTCAGGCAGCTTGCTAAGACTGGAAAATTATTTAAATCAGAGTACCTTAGAGTCATGGGCTTATTGCCTTGTATATAATTAAGTAGATTGAAAAGTAGTGCTTTATGCTACCTGTTTCTTACTGAGTACCTGAAGGTCTGGCCGTCGGTAGAAATGGGAAGTTTGGAGGGAACATGTACAAAGATTATCCTGAAGATAGGTGTAAGGCAAATTTATCTCTTGCTGCCCATTGCCTATTTCTTTTTTTTAATTTAAATTCAGTTAATTAACATATTGTGTATTATTAGTTTCAGAGGTAAGTTCAGTGATTCATCAGTCTTACATAATCCCAGTGCTCATTACATCACATGCCCTCCTTAATGTCCATCACTCAGTTACCCCATCCCCCCACCACCCTCCCCTCCAGCAACCCTAAGTTTGTTTCCTATGATTAAGAGTCTCTTATGGTTCATCTCCCTTTTCCTCTCTGGTTTTGTCTTATTTTATTTTTCGCTCCCTTCCTCTATGATCCATTGCCTATTTCTATATATTATTCTCCTGAATAAAAGCAACATATAACCCATACTTGCTAGAGTTTATCCTGAAGGTCCTCTAAATACTGATCAGCCTTGGCATGGTAGTGGACTATGATGTAGGGAAATAACAACAGCAACAACAAAATCTATTTAATTTATATTTAAGTGGAGATACATATTGAAATAATATGCTCCTGATTAATATTTGAATGTATTTGGGGCTGACAAATTGTCTACTACATGAGTAGTATAAAAACATTATTCTAGGATCAGTGCATTCTTTCTAGTCACTGGACACCTAAATAGCCAGTGGAAAGGTGAATACAGACGAATGTGGCTTGATTTGAAGACATCATTATTTGGTTACAGTTTACAAATATTAACCCCAAACTGGCTCAACTATAAAATGCTTTTGTTGACTTTACACAAGACTTAACTAGTGGCTCAAAGGATTTCATCAAGGACTCCCCAGTCCCACATCTGAATGTTTTGTTTTTTGTTATTTCATCTGGATTATCAGGCTTCATAAGGGTGACTATTGCCCCACTTGGGATGTCTAAGATGTTGTTTTCTGATCAGGCAAATATTTGTGGTGTTCTCACATATCACATATTCATATGACATCCTCTGGGGGATGAGAACCTAAGAGAAGTCCTGCATTCCCTTCCCATGAATTGGACAAAATTGGCTTAAGTTCTCATCCTTGAACCAGTAACTATTTCCAGGAAGGAGACTGTTTGATTGTCTTTTTTTGTTTGTTTGCTTGGTTGTCTTAACTCATAAAAACTGGAGAAGGTAAATTCACCAGAAGCCAAGCAGGGCATGGTCTGTGCATTTCTATACAATCTGTGAGCAGACACACTTGCTGTATGTTCTGGACTATCTTTTGAAGGATAATTTTATACCAGACAGCTTTGAAATACTAAGATGGTCTCTCCTTTCTGAGCAAAAGACAAGTTTGTATACTATCCAATATAATAATGATACTCTCTCCCCCCAGAGTAAGGTCAGGCAGGCTTACTACTTATTATAAAATATCTGGGTCCCTAAGCTTGTGGTTCTGCTCCTATTGTTCATATTACTGTATGCAAAGACACAACTTTGGACTCTGAGGAAGTGGCATAGGTACACAATAGCTACTGCTATTGCTCTGAGTATAATACAGTCCTTTGCCTCTGACCGAGGAGTGATAATAGATTCTTCCATCTTCTGTGTAATCGTTCCAGGCTAACTTGTTAAACTTTACTGTGTTAAACTCAGACCCTTAATTGTTGACCCTCAATATAAGCTACAGTTTCTTATAAAGCAAAGGAGAAAGTCATGCTTACCAAAATAGGATTTATTAATAATCAAGAGCATATTGACAGTTCAAAATGTTAATAAATAAGACATTACATAGAATAGACACTATATTTTAGACAGAATGTAAAATTTTCTAGGGAAAACCTGGAACCTGTCTTCTGCTCTCACACCCTTACTCAGGCAGGTCTTATTTACGCTAATATCGAGCTTCTAATTGTTAAATAAATTAAACAATTTTCAATTTCTGGATTACTGGACCTGGCTGTTACTTTAGACATTTTGATCACTGCATTCGACTTAAAATTTTTCTTTGGGGATTGCAACATTTCATCTTCTCATTCTCCTTGTACTTTTATGATTCTTTATCCCTTCTCAATAAGATACCTCTTCTTATCTTTTAAAAGATTGCTATTTCCCCAGGATTTACCAGTGTGCAAGTTTATCCATTCTTCAAAAATTTAACTTATCAGGTATTCAACTCTGATATAGCTCTCTCCATACCTGCTGTTCCCCCAAGTTTTGGGGATAACTTCCTGCTGGATAATTCTACCAGAAAACTTGAATATATTCAAAACTAAACTCACAATCTCTATATTTTAACCATAGTTTCTTATTATTTTTGGTTTGTTTCATTAGTTGGCAACGTCATCCAATCAGTTGCCAGAAAGTTATCTTTGACTCGCAGAGTCTTTCACCCCAAATCTAAACTACCCAGTCCCTCTGAGCTTTCTCACATTGCCCCTATCCTCTCCATCTTTGTCAGCACTGATTTTGGTGTATCTTTCATCTATTGTGTTCTGTGCTTGTATTGTGGTACTTAAAATTAACTTCTGCATTGCTGCTAGAAATCTGTCCCCTGGTGGATGCCCATAGGATAAAATGGAAATTAGGTCTGGATTCATAAACCTCTGTGAACTGTTCCCTGCCTCCTTTGCTGTTTTGTTTACATTGAATTCTATGGTCAAGCAATAGTAAACTATGGATTTATACTCCAGTCCTACACACGTGCAGATAAAACACTCTCTCACCTTCAAGACTGAGCTCATGCTGTCCTCTGGAGTGCTCACATGCCTGGCATAATTTCATCTTTCCTATGTTACAGAAAAAATTAATAAAAAATAAAAATAAACCGATAGTTCTTCCTTTAAAGAATCAGGACTTAGCTTCACTTTTTCAGAAAAACTTCAATCCTAATAATTTAATGAGTCTATTATTTGGTATTACATTACTTATTTTTGGTACTCAGTGTGTTGTGAATTCCCTTTACTATAACTACACAGTGACTTTTGATCATCTGCTTTTCTATGCTTCTAAGAAGTTGATGAATTCCTTAAGGTCAGGTGAAGTCAGGGAAACTTGCCCTTTTGTTTTGTTTTGCTATTTTGTTGTTGTCTAACACAGTGGCTGGTGCAGCCTTATCAACTAAAAAATTGTAGAAAAGAATGCACAAATGCTAAGTGATGTACTTCTATCTATATCTGTCTGCATGTGTGCACACACATACGTATAAGATCTCAACTGTAACTGAAAATTGGCTAAACCATTTTGGCTATTCTGAAGCAGTGGCATTTATTAAATAATGCCCAAGCTGTCTCTGAATTGCCCTTTAGCAGAAGCGGCAGAATTTAGTGTCTATATTTAGCAAACTGGCTCCAGAGTCTGTATGAAGCTACTTTAGACTAATTTCCAAGTCATTTATTTTAACAGCTCTAGCATTTCTTTAAACCAATCCTGCCTTCATGCTTTCCTCTTAAGCAAATGTGGGCTCTGCATTAAGAAAAATACAACATAACTCTTAGCTCCTGAGCACCAGTTATTTAACAAAAAATTTATGTACTCTTCTACATTTTTAACTAAACATTATCATAGTAATTTGAAGCATGCCCACTATTGACCATGTACCTTAAATATATATATATATGTAATAAAATATATTTTGCACCTTTCAGACCTTGCTGGAACACATGTATATATTCTTTCCAACAAATAACTGATATTTATCACTTTATTAAAGACAAACTCTAAGATTCTACCTTCTAGACATACTATTTAATGACCCTTTTTATATTTTAAGATGCCAAAAAAGTCTATGTTATCAGATATTTATGAATAGAGAATATAAAGTGTATATGTTCATATATGAAAATATGTCTGAAAACTCCATCTAGATATCAGTCATACTTCTAACCCTATGTGGGAGCAGCAAAATTATGGTAACAAATAAAAATGTTTACTCATTTAAAAAAAAAACACACAAATTATCCAAGCACTGTTCAGGCAAATAAACATCAACATCCATTGACTCACGATACTTGTACAACTTTGCACTAACCCCTAAAAAAATCTCACATTAAGACCAAATTGGTATGATGGGACAAATATGGAAAATATTTTAATAAGAAAAGTTTTTGTGAAAAAATCATGAATTATAGATCAATTATAGATTAAATATATAATCCCACTAGATTTCATTTAAGATGTGTATCTTTAAAATGAGTATTTACTTATAAGAACATTTAAAAATCTGTAACTATTTTAAGGCTACTAACAAAAATAGCAGCTCTCTAAGATTTTCTAAATATAAATTCCTGTTGCTTAGTAAACCTTAAAAAAAAAACAACTTGTTTTCAGCCTGGTTTCTGCCATTATTTCATCTCTTCTGCTTCTAAAATATTTTTAAAATACATTAACTTCCTTCTATTGTCTCTCATTTCATTCTTTTTAACCATTTGGTGTATGCCTATTTTTAAAATCCTCTGACTGCAATATTAGTGAGTTTGCAGAAGGAAATGGAAATGAAGATAACAAAGTGCATTTAACCTGTTATGTTAACCAGATCGCCTATCACTCCCAATTTCATTAACATCCCTGCAAGTTAGGAGGAGAGAATGCATGAAAGTTTATTTAGTCATGTTTTATTTCTTTCATTGATTTTTTTTTAATTCAGTGATTTCATAAGTATTTCTTGACTGTTTAGGTGCTGTGCTAAGACAGGTCCTATAGCAGTTAACCAGAGAGAAATGACCTCTGCCTTCAGGATGGCCCTTGGCTATCCTCCATGGTATTTAAAACGGGACAGTATTCCCAGATGGAGGAGCTTGGGTGAAGGAACCAGCCCTTCCATGGCTGGGTGATGAAATTGGGCAGGGTCAGAAAGAGAGAGTAATGCCATGAGGCTGTTCACAGGGAAAAGATTCAAGGGACAGCAATGATGGTCCCCTGGGGTGAATTCTAGAATACCTGCACCTGCCCAGAGGATTCCTAGGATTTGCGTGAATGCCTGTTTTTTGTTTGTGTTTCGTTTTTATGTGTGTGTGTGCCTGACTGTGTCTGTGTGTGTCTGTGTATGTATGTGTTGGCATGCAATTTTTTCCTCTTTTTCTCTACCTACTGTGTGAAGTATACTAAGTTAACCAAGTGCCTTGCTCTTTCTCAAGAGCAATGACTAGATAGGGCACCCAAGGTGCCTTAGGGCGAACTTCACACTGCGTACTGGTCAGTATACCTTGGGTTCCAGGTGTAAGGGCCATTAAAAAAAGGGGGTAGGGAATTTAAGCCTCATGATATCAAATGGAATGTGTCTTGTGATTAAAAAAAAAAGCTTGCTAATGAATAGAAAGTAGAATAATCTAATCTTGGATACCAGGGTGGCTTTCCTCATACTTTATGGTTAATTTGATACCTAACAGGTAAGTAAAACAGACAATGTAAATCTGGGAGAAAAGGGAAATCTGGGGGAGAAAGCATTTTAAATACTGTGAAAACCATATTCAAAGACCTTGAGGTGGAAAATAAACTTTGAATATTCCAGAAACTTAGGAAAGTTAGCATATTTGGAATATAATTGTTGAGATAGGTAGGAAAAAATGATTCAGGATCTTCTGTTTTACAATTTATTATAAAAGTAACATATAGGAAGGTCTGAATTATATTTACATTTATAGAAGTTCTCTTTTAATTTTCCTGGGGAAGAAGAAGTAATAAGAACTTAAACCAAGTATTAAGCCAGTGGACAGAAGAAAACCCAGTTTGTTCTGTTACCACGTATGTTTCTATAACACAAGTTATCTCAGCCAAGTAGTTAAGTAGTGGATTTGTGTCAGTATAACACAGAGTTTGTATTTTTGCATACCAAAATTTTCCTGTATTTATAGAATCAGGACAGTGGAAATAGAATAATAACTTTAAGCAAGAAAGGAAAATTCTATTTGCTGCACAAACAAACACTTTTCAGCTCTAAGAAAGTTAAAATGAGTGCCTTGGATTTCTGTTTCCGGGAGGTTGGAGTAACATAGTTTTCCCTGTTCATTCCATAAGTACAACTAAAACCCTTGGGAATTATACGTAAAACTAACTTAAGATTCTGAACGATAGATAGAAATAGGCAATCAACCAGGGCCCTTGGAACCTGAGGAATGATGTGGTGAGGTCCCTCAGTTTTCAGAGAAAAAGAGAATTATCAGAGACAAAGAAAAATATTACCTTATAAATGAATCGTTCCATCGTGAATAGAATTCCTATATGTGTATTTATCTGACAACTGCAAATGATGTGAAACCAAAACTGATAGACCTGAAAAGAGAAATAGACAAGTCCAAAATTATAGCTTCAAGTATATATGCAATGAAATTATACATATACACATAGTGCTGGAGCATTTGGACATCCATAGGCAAAAAAGAGAACTGTGACCTAATTTTCATACCTTATGCAAAAATTAACTGAAAATTGATTATGGATGTAAATGTAAAATGTGACATTCTGAAACTTTTAAGAAAAAAATAGAAAATCCTTAGGATCTAAGGGTATGCAAAGACTTCTTGACACCAAAAGCATGATACATAATAGCAGAGTTTGATAAATTGGATTGCATCAAAATTATAAATGTGTCCTTTGTGAAAGAGATAAGGATATATTAAGGGGATAAAGAGAAACAAACTACAAGGTGAAATTATTTGCAAACCACATATCCAACAATGAACTACTATCTAGAATTTATAAAGAACTCTCAAAATTCAATAATAAAAAGCAAATGATCCAATTAAAGTATGAGCAAAGACATAAAGAGATGTCTTCTTCAATGAAGAAGATATACGAATGGTAGATAAACACATGAAACGATGTTCAACATAATTAGCTATCAGGGAACCTGAAATTAAAGCCTATATATCTATCACAACGGCTAAACTAAAAAAGTAGTGAGAGCATCAAATGCTCATGAGGATGTGGAAAAACTGGGCCGTTCATATTGGCATTCTTTAAAATGGTATAGCAACTCTAGAAAGAACATACATTGTCCACTTCTTTCCAAAAAATGCAATTATTATACAATCGATCAATTAAACTCCTCAGCATTTATCCCAGAGAAATATAAAGTTATGTTCACACAAAAACCTATACAAGAATGTCTATAATAGCTTTACTTGTAATAGGCATCACTAAAAACTACCCAAATGTCCTTCAAGGTATGAAGGGTTCTATGATACATTCATACAATAGAATATACTCATACTACATGGGAACAGACAATTGATACATACAACAACTTGCACATGCATATACATCCCTAGAAAATAATCCTATAAGAAAACAATCCCAAAAGGTTACATGTTGTATGATTCCATTCATATAACATTTTTGAAATCTTATACTATATCAATATACATAAGTAAGATGAAATGTTAATTTACTCTAATGATATCCTATAATATAGACATGGAAAACAGATTACTAGTTGCTGGAGTTTAAAGAGGCAGTTGGGCAGTAGGGAATTAGGTGACATAAGGTATCCTTGTGATGTAGAAATGTGCTATATCTCGAATGTATTAATGCCAACATCCTGATCGTGATATTGAACTATCATTTTGCAAAATGTTACCATTCAGGGAAACTGGGTAAAGAGTACACAGCACCTCTCTATGTTATTTCTTACAAATACATGTTTATGATTATTTTAAAATAAAAATTTAAAAAATGAGTAGCTGAACCCAATTTCTATCTTATATGACACACAACTCTTGGAAAAGTTGCAGTTTTTCCTGTGCCCCCTGTGCCCACCTTGGTTGTAGCTAACTATCTACAAGCTAGCATTTCTACTATGAATGTGTACATATATGCACGGGCATACACACACACACACACACACACACACACACACGTTTTTAATATAAGACTCAACTTCTAGGTATTTTAAGCTTTGCCAGCCTGGATTATTCAACTCATTTCCTGAAGTAGAATTATTCATTAACTCATTTATTCATGTATTTGTTTATTCATACTTTTATTTGTTAATGTTCTGGTAAACAAATTTGCATAGATTTTGAATGCTCTACCCTTAAACCTATATTCCCCATAATTTATGTTTTATCAGTGCATGACTTTGCAGAATATGGAGTTTGTCAGGAATGCCTATATTGGGCTATATAGTAATGTATGGTGATTAACATAACAATAAAAATTTAAAATAAAAAAATAAATAAAAATAAAAACCTAGAGAAAAAAAGAAATATTTGTAGATATATTTTGAGATCTTTTAAAGATAAAATCAACTAAATTTTCATTGATGGAAATGAAGAGGTAGAAGAATTAATGTTGTCTTCATAATATTGCCTTGAGTGCCTGGATCCAAGATAGGTTTTAATTGCTCAGACAAGCACTAGTGGATAAAGCATAGATTTGATGGGGGGGGGGAAAGAAAAAACCTTAAGATTTTTATATGTTTTTGTTGTTGTTGTTTTTGTTGTTGTTGTTGTTGTTCTGAAGCCAAGGAAGAGTTTTGAGATAAAGGTATTTATTTTGAGGTTATTTGCAAACATGATGATGATGCTGTTGAGGATATGTAAGATTAACCTGGTAAGAAGAATAGAGTAAGAATAAAAGAGAATTGTCAGATACAGAGCCTTGATTAAATTCAATATTCATTCCTGTTGTCAAGAAATAGAGAAACCAGCATATATTTTTATGAAAATTGTATTTTAAGTATTTTAAAGAAATGGTTAACTTTGTCAAATATTGCTCAGACTTTAATAATGATGAAGATTCAAAAGTATCTCATGGATTTAAAACAAAAGAAGTCAGTGACAACTTGAGCAGATTCATTCACATTGTGGAGGCAGGTTGAAGATGAGAATGTGTTGAGTGATGAGTGGGAGATGAAGAAACACCCATGAATTGCTATTCTTTTTAAGACATTTAGCATTGGAGCTATTTTTACTATATAGATCTGGTCATAAAATCCAGTTTTGCCATGCGTCCGTTGTGTGAACTTAGGCAATGTAATGTTCAGAAACCAAGGAAAACAGAAATCAATGATATCTAGTACATATCCCTCTATATACACAGACAAACAACTGCACTAGAAATGTTCCTTGGGAGAGTCTATTTTCAAATACCTTGAGAAGTTAGGTAGAGATGTTGAAATCTCAAGAGAATGGAGATTGGCAGAAGCCCAAATAATTGAAAGATGAGCAGCAGTTTTCAAAGGCTTGGAGCAAATAGAGGTTAAGAGACATTTACTTTTCTGTGCTTCTTTAGTGATTGGACAAAGCACATTATAAAAATAATGTTACTTTTAATTGAAATTGTGGCTGTAATTTTCCTGGTGGCAATGAAAACTCTTCTTTTCTTTACTAATGTTCAATAGTTTACAATATTCAGTTATGTTTTACTTGGGTGTATGGGTGTTGGTCTGTGTCTGTGTAAATTACATAGGAGGCTACATTTCACATCTTTAACATATGAGTTAATGTGTTGCATATGAAAGTACATGTGCGAATTTGCAGAACCCTTGGATATAAATTCTGGACTTCCACAAGTAATGGATTTCCATGTTTACTTCAATTATATGTTCATCATAGAGAGAAAGTCTCCATTTGTCCATCTGGATTATAATTTCATATATATGTGCATCAGCTCCTTATAAGTATAATGGTAATAATAGTAGGATTCTTCTGAATAACTAATATAAAACATGAAAAATATAGAAAAACTCATAGTTGGGGCAAAAATAATTTTTTTAAAGATTTATTTATTTATTTGACAGAGAGAGATAGCGAGAGAGGGAACACAAGCAGGGGGAGTGGCAGAGGGAGAAGCAGGCCTCCCGCTGAGCAGGGAGCCCGATGCGGGGCTGGATCCCAGGACCCTGAGATCATGACCTGAGCTGAAGGCAGATGCCTAACTGACTGAGCCACCCAGGCGCCACCCCCCAAAATATTTTTATTTTCAAATATCTAACCCAGAGTAAGAAAAGGAATATCTCTCAGAGTAGCTCATTTGGTCTTTGGGCATCTCTGAGCAACCAGAACATCCTCCTTTATAATAAATGCAAATCCCTAATACTGAAATGTCTGCACATCATCCCTAGTTATTCCAATTAGAGAACCTTCATACAAGTTTATGACAGCTTAATGTGCATTTTATTTTATGTTATGGTATT
This sequence comes from Callorhinus ursinus, assembly GCF_003265705.2. NCBI lineage: Eukaryota > Metazoa > Chordata > Mammalia > Carnivora > Otariidae > Callorhinus > Callorhinus ursinus. Next base: position 16,452,833 of record NW_027397116.1, read on the forward strand.
TTTCAGGAAGGCAACCCCCATTCTTCTCTGAATATTTCCTTTTATAGACTAGGTATCTCCCATTCCTTTAAACACATGATAGGCTTCATATTTCCTCATCATCATTATATATTTTTTTCTACTGCAACCACCTAAGGGGTGCGGCACAAGCTATCAGTTATAACGAGCAATTCACTTGTACCTCTCTCTTTATCTTCAATCTGACTCTTAAAAAGCTGCTCTGTTTTTAGTTTCTTGATTCAACACACCAAGATTTTCCAAATTTCATAACCTTCGCATACTCTGTACTATAGATTTGGGATATTCTTTGTCTAATTTGTCAAGAGTCTAGCTTCTGCTCATATTATTTAAAACTTACTTTAAATACCACTTATTAAGAGAGGCATTCACTGATAACTAAAAACTTGCCAGCCATCAATGTTTATTTTGCGATCCTTTCTCTCTTTCTTAATACTTTTGACAACACTGAATTATTTCATATTTTTCTCTTTGCTTACTTCTTTTTTTTTATTTGCTTCCTCACAAAAATGCAACACCTCTGTAAATGTAGGGGCCATAACTGAATTTAAAATTGCTGTTTCTCTAGTACTTCAATCACTAACTAGCACACATGCTCAATTAATATTTGTTTAATGAGTGAACAGAATAATGAGTGAGGTAATTAAATATGTTAATGTTTTAATGTGTTATGTTACAATTTACTTAATTTTTTATCCATGGAGATATATGGTGTAATATGTAGGAAGTACAAGTGATATGTAACAAGAGTGGACCTACTCTTTGTGAGATCTAAATATGAGTGTGAATAATCTCTGTTCTTCAGTCTTCTCACACTCATTTATTTAGCTGATGCTTTTGAATCACCCAATTATATATTAAATCTCAAATTAAATTGTTCACCTGGATTAGGATCCAAGCTATGGATTCCATGGACTACAGATAGTCAGAAGAAAATAGGCAAAATTATTAAAAAAAGGTTTTAGTTTGCTTATTTTTTTTACTATTAGTAAAATTAAGATGGATTCTACTTGCTATGGGACCATGCCTAAATTAAAAGTAGTAATTTTCATCTTTGCCTTCTAAACCTTATTAACTCTAGTTAACCTGTACAAATTGATTCTTAAATATTTATATATTATCTGAAGATTTTTGGGAGTCAGGGTTTGAGTTTAAATCTTTGAACTTGTGATGGAAATATCACTTACATTAGGGTTCCAACTTCCATAGTGCCAGACGTACCTTTTAGGCAGGTAGATGGCAAATGTAGAGAGTTTTGTAAATATATTTATGTAAGGGAGTTTGTAGGTTTTCCCTTTATATACTTTTTACATTGGAAGAAATGCATGATCCTATAATTTGAGGTAGTGTCTGGTTTGTGATGCAATATGCAAATATCAAAATAAAAATAGAACTCCAGCCTGATATCATATGTGTGATGTACACGGGAATGGTGAATGGTGGTGTGTGCACACCTGCTGGTCAGGGAAAAACTCCTAGAGGAACAATTGGGAGTCACCAAATTTGAGCAATGTGAAAGCATAAAATCAAAATCTAACAGGCTGAGATCAAGGTTAGCAAGAACTGATAAAGAAATGAAGGAAATTAAAATAAGACCTGGAAGAAGAATGCAAAAAGTGATCCAGTTGTCTCAGTGTTAGTTTGCTACAACTCTCTCCCCATTCCTGGGAAGATCCACTTAAAGTTCTATAACTTCTCCCTCATCTTCACCACAGAGGAGTTGAACTCAGAGGTCATATCCTTCCATGTCTATTGGTTTCATATTTACCTTCCACGCTACTAGTCATTATATGTAACTGAGATGTGTCTACTCTGTAAAATATCAACATCTCTCCTCTCTTCATATTTCTGTACAGTCCCTATTTGATAACAGTGCTCTCCATTCTATGCCCTTGATATACTTTAATTTAATAATAATAGTGGATTTTTAAAGCCTTGAAACAAAGTATCATGAATATATTTACAACTACTAGTGACAGCAAGAAAGGCCTTTTTACCTTATCATCCTCAGGAGATTAAAAAAACTTGGGACTTCATTCCCTTATAAGAACATGGTTTGCATGTTCTTATAAGGGAATGCATATGATTTCTTCAGAGGAAGATATCATACCCAAAATGAGATGACAATGAAGAGCAATTTCCTAAATGGAAATATCCTATCTTCTTTTGCCAAATTATATTTGGAATTCTTCTAGTAATGACATGAACTTTAATGTTCTCTGGAGTTACTCATGCAGAACTATGGAATCAGAGGGTGAAAATAATGAAGTTGTAGGGATAGAGAAATACTGTCACATGAAATGAGATAATTCAAAATGTTTTAGACACTTAACCCAAATAACTCATTCTTGGAACTTATTATTATTAATTATTATTATTGTTATTATTGTTTTGTTTTATATTCTCCTATTTTAAGCAGGGTAAAAATGATTTTGGTGCAAGGAATCTAGTACTAAGTTTCAGTCCAGATTCTACTTCTATCAGTCTAGACATGAAAATGTTTTCAAATGCTTCTGTAATACTGGAATTAGAATAATACAAGACTATTAAGAAATGCACATGTGAAATGAAATGAGATGATGAGAATATATTTATTTGCAAAAATACTTATAGCTATTATACTTACTGATATTCCTGAGGACACAATTTGGTCATACCGAGCAATCAGCTTTGCCATAATCAATGAACTAATGGGGAGAAGGGAGACTGTAATTCTCATTTTACTTTGGCAATTCACTTGCTAGCTTTCTCCCTTCGTTTTTTGTCTATACATGAAGGTAATTTATGACCTTGCAGAAAGGCTGTTAGGGTCAATTTCTGATTTTTAATACTAATACAAGGAAGAGATGATGTGAATTTATAAGAAGGCAAGTCATCAAATGTAGTTCATCTCAATACTGGTATGTATTATGGTAAGTTTTTACATGGGACATCTGACTGATTTTCACTGTAAGACATTAGTGATACTGATTCATCTGTTCTGTCTGTCTCAATAAGGCTCAGAGGAATGTGCACAGATTTATTCCTGCATTTCTGTTCTTCTCTCAGTGGTTATTTTCCTTCTCCTCACAAAACTTTCTATAATATTCTTCTAGTATAGGTTCTGATGGTTAAAATCAATACATAACAAAATTAAGTTTATTATTTTTTCCGGAAGTCATGCTTGTTCATTCTCAATATTCTATGACATTTTTGCTTGATTTTGAATTTTAGAAAATAGTGTTTTTATTTTCTTTTTACATTTCAGAATTTTATAAACATTTTTCAATTGCTTTCTGATCTTTGTCACTTCTGTTAAAAAGCCAGACTTTCATTTGCTCTTTTGAAGATAATATACCTTTTCCTCTGGCTGCTTTTATGATTCTGGTCTTGTTTTGTTTTGTTTTGTTTGGCTTTATAATTTGATTACAATACGCCATGGCAGAATATTTTATTTAATGTTGTTTTTATTTGCTATTTTGTCTATGTTGCTTGAGATTCTCTGAACTTTGGTAGTATTACTAGGCTACTGAAGCCATCTATTGAGTTCTTAGTATCAGGTATTATATTTTTCAGTCTTAGAATATCAATTTTATCACTTTTTTTCTTTCTAGATTCTAAACTCTATGGAAATTTTCCATACTTTTATGTGTTTTTGTCATTCTTCGTTTTTGTTCTCGAATTTATGAACCATCACTGTTTCCAAGTTTGTGCATTATTCACATCTTTTATTTATTCAATTTCCTTTTGTTATTTTTGGCTATATAGTCTAAAAGGGAGAAAATAGAGTAATGGGATTACAACGGAGAAACCCAGTCCTGGTGAAAAAATTTTATTCTTTAAATAAAGGTTGCCTGAAGCATGATCATTATCTCTGGACTTTTTCAGTTGAGTAAAAGTATGTCCTATACATCTCCTATATGTTTTGGTTGGGGTGTTCCCTCAGCTAGCACAGATATGTAGCAGGATTAAGGTTAAATAGGTGTTGAACATAAAGTGAAAAGAAAGAATGAGATTACTTTCGTGAAAATTGCCAGAACTCCGTGGTGTTTTCTGAAATTCCAGGGCGTGGAGGACTAGGGGCACAAGAAGTATTTCCTTCTCACCTCAAGTTTTAAGGCGCTCAACCAGAAGGCACAGTAGTACAAGAGGATTCACTAGAGTGCAAGGCACACAGTGGTTTCTAACTGGTATCTCAACAATGTAAGTATAGATCTGTGAATATAGCCCTTTTGGCATACAGAAGAGCGTGCATTTCCCATTAACCAATATGACATAATTTGTTCTAAAACAAGAATATTTCAAGTGTTTTTCCCTTAGAGATGAGTCAGTATAACAAAAAGTAGATACTTTTGACAAGGTTATGGGCCACATAATGTCCCATTTTCCTCTGAGAGGGAGATTTTAAAAACTTGTGTTTACATTACAGGTAATTGACTCTAGATAACTTGGATCAGACTCACTAACATTCTTGCAAAGTTAAAGTAAAAGTAATTGTTTCCTCTTTTATTTTCTGTCCATTATGTCTACTCACCTCCTGTAAATTGTTTAACAAAATAAATACAGGGATTATCTTTTTCTTGGGAGAGGGTACTCCTATAGGTCATTCTGGATCCACAATTTTTTGGAATTTAAGCTATGGATATAATAATCTTATAGGTCTGGTTAGTGTTCTAGAACTTAGAAAATGTTTCCAGTTTCTCTGCCATGAAAGATTTGGCATTCATTCATTCATTCATTTTTCTGTTCAGATGTTACGTAAACATTTCATCAAATTCTAAAGAAGGAATTTAACCACAACAAATACTTGGCCAGAGTAGAAAAAAGAAAGCTGCAGAAGGCAGATATGTGGTCTGTAATTTCTAAATTTACTAAGGTTTTAATTATTGGTCCCCTTTTAAGTTTGTTGTTAAGGGGAAGGGATATATTTCTGTAGAAGCCTGATAATAAGAGGAGTTTATATCTTTAAAGTTTCATGATTTTTTTTTTTTATTAGGTGAATTATGTTGCCACAAGGCACTCTGGTAAAGTGGAACTAGTATGAGCATGAGTCAGAAAACTCTAGGTCTGATTCATTGTTCTGGTACTTAGTAGATGGGGAGCCAGTCACTAGACGTAGCCAGATGCCTTCTTTTTCAACTCTAGGTTGGGTGCTACAGCTATGTTATTATACAACATAAACATGGATTTTAATTGTATTATTCTAAGAGAAGTTATTCTAGTCAGAATTCTATCCTTCTGGAATGTTCAGCTAGTCTCTGATTACAATGGCCACACTCTCAAGGGATTTAATAGAGCAACTGAGTTATTTGTATTGGCAACCAATATCTGAGGCCTTTTTTTTCTTAAGATTTTATTTATTTATTTGACAGGGAGAGAGGGAGAGAGAGAGAGAAAGAGAGGGAAAGAGAGAGAGAGAACAAGTAGGGGAGTGCCAAGCAGAGGGAGAGGGAGAAGCAGGCTACCTGATGAGCAAGGAGCTGGATGTAGAGCTGGATCCCAGGATCCCAGGATCATGACCTGAGCCAAAAGCAGACACTTAACTAACTGAGCCACCCAGGTGCCCTGGTATATGAGGCCTTTCTATTAACATAAGAAATATTAACATTAAGATTTTCATTGATGCCTTTAGTGACGAGTTTATATAATGAATGCTAAAATGGCATCTCATGGATAAAATAAGCAATATTCAAGACATGTGGATTGAATATTCTAGAATATTCTAGCATTACTCCTTACACTTCCTTATGCAAAGCAAGCCCTGCAGTTTGTACTATTTATGGGTCGAATACAAAGCTTGATCCTTAAAATAGTCTTGTGTCCAGCTACTTGGGAGTGGGAGAAAAATTGGGATGTATTTTTCTGAAAATAGAGTAATGGAATCCTGCCTCTAGAATAAGATTGCATCTTCTTATTAAGGAAACTTTTTGGGTAAGATATGTTGGATTACCAAGGACAGACAGCTGGGAACTGTTGTGTGTCTGCTTACTACTGAATATGGTGTATTAAATGACTGGATGCATGCCTTGGTAACAAATTTGTGGGGCTAAAACTTTTGGTGCCTATACTTTTAACAAAAAATAGTTTGAAGATTCTACTTATCTTGTTGTGTTAGTTCAGTTTATAACAATGCTTATTTCAAAATTACTTATTTCATAAGGCAGGACTGAATAAGACCAAGTACTTAATACAATGTGAATGCATATGAAGTGCTCACTAAAATGCTAATTCTGTTAGTTAGAATTAGAAGATGGATTGATTGCCCATTACATTGTCGTGTCTGGGAATCTAAGTTGGCTGGGCAAAAATGAAGAGGGAATTAGGATAAGTGAATTTTTGCAAAGTATAACTTTGGAATACCTTGATTAATGACCTAACCTGATTCACTTCACAACTTTCTGAGAATAGTATCAATAATAAATCACTTGAATTAAACTCTCCAGTTACCTAGGGTGTTTCAAACTTTCCACTTATCTGGGGTTATTTCTAATGCAGTAAAAAAACAATGAGAAATATTGTTCTTAGGTGAGGTAGGATTTTCTTGGGACACTCTAATGATTTCCTCCTTTGGTTGACTATGGGCTTATCTCATAAATCTAATGAGGGAACATGAAGAACTGACTCTGGGGAAAATTTTCATCTGCAAAAGAGAAACCCTTTTAACTTCCTCCTTTCTCATTTTCCTCCTTAGGAAAATGGAATAATTAACCTAAGGGGTTTGATTCCAGGAGAGTTTCAGGGACAATTTTATTAGTGGGGGAGTCATTGTTAAGAGGCTACATATTTGATATAATTCTTGCTTTCTTCATAGTGACAAGACCTAGTAAAAAGTAAATAGCTGGGCTATGGTGTGCCTTCTGTAGCAGGAATCTGGTTACTAGGCTCTTTTTCTTGTGAACACTATTACTTACTTGGTTATTGTTTAAGTCACTCTGGGAATGTGAAAAGAATAAAGTAAAATCCAAATTTCGATATAACTTTAGAAAATAAATCCATCTCCATATACTCCCACATAGCTTACTAAACTCCTTAACATTGAGAAAACAATTATTTCATAGAAATGTTAACACTAATAGCATTACATTTTACAAATCATAAAGCTTTCGAATATAAATTAGCATACTTAATTCTCATAAAACCCGTAAGTTTGTATATGTAATATTATTAACTTCTAAACATTATATTTAAATGAAGTACACCATCTATGTTGAAATAAATGCTGAATCTACATATTCACCAAAAGAGGGATTTAAAATACAAAAGTTTTTCCTTTGTACCTTAAATTTAGAAAAGGTGGCAGTTTGTTTCTTAAACAATTTCATGTTTCAAATGAATTCATGATTTCAAACATGTTTGACTATGTCAGTAAGAAGTTTAAACATGGTTTATCAGATAATCACCCATTTGTCACGTATTTATTTACCCACTGAGGTGTTCTAACAAGAGCAATTCTAAAGTTTCACAAAGGAAATAATTTTTTTTGAAAGTAATGTCTTACACTTGAAAGTCAATAGAATATCCTCTGTGAGACTTGAAAACAGAGCAGAAAGGACTCAAGAGTTGAATCTAGAAACCATAACTGTGATGTTTTCCTCGGCTACCTCCTCTTTCAGCAAGATGCAGCCCGACGGCCCTCTGGTTTCAACTCTCTCACAGATCTGGCTCAGGTAAATTTCTTGTTTTTGTTATTTCATGCTTCTAGGAGAATTAAAGTAGATAGACAATGAGCAAGAGAGATGATATTTATAATATTAATATAATATAATAAATATAATATAATATATAATGTGGTTTTTATTCTAAACTCAAAACTCTTGCCTATTCAAAAAATGCTGTAGTGTGTTTTGAACAGTTTTTTTTTTTACTTTTTTATTGTTATGTTAATCACCATACATTACATCATTAGTTTTTGGTGCAGTGTTCCATGATTCATTGTTTGTTCATAACACCCAGTGCTCCATGCAGAACGTGCCCTCCTCAATACCCATCACCAGGATAACCCATCCCCCCCCTCCCCTCTAGAACCCTCAGTTTGTTTTTCAGAGTCCATCATCTCTCATGGTTTGTCTCCCCCTCTGACATACTCCCCTTTTTAAGAGATTTGTATGGCTTCATAAAACTTCACATTGTATCAATACCCTTCACTTCAGGTAAAAGAGCTGTACATGTAACTCCCATTAGCTGAACATCTGTTACTCAGTTTATTGAGGTTTAATTACTTATGTGACTCTGGGTTGCAAGCAGTTATTTTAAAGGTGCTTTAACAGTTTAAAAAATAACTTTGAATAGATTATTTTCCTTCAAGCAACTAATGGAGTAGATATTATTACTCTCCTTTTATCCCCAAGAAACCTAAGACAGAGATTGATAAAGTCACTTGAAGTCCTTCAGCCTTTTAAAATGTTGAACTTCAGCTATGTAGGGTCTTATTCTTCAAAAAGCTGTGCTCTTTTTAGCATACTTAATGTTACTCCCTTGTTTTGAAATTTAACAGTTTTTTGATCACTTGAGAAATTAAATTAGAAATATTGTGAGTGTTTTGAAAGAAGGGTGAATCATCAGAATATTTTTCTTAATAATTATTGTCATTTAACTTAGGTTAAGAATTAAAGCTTTAGAAACCATACCTGTGTTATATGCATGTCTATCATTCTGCCAATGATTCATTTTTATATTTTAGCAATAAAATTATAATTTTCCTTTTTAAGGATATAAATAATCATAAATAAATTGGATTTTCTCAAATGTAAAAGTTGGACAATGAAGCAAACTTCCAGAGACAGTGGATTATTCTATTTTTCTATTCAAAACACTGTGTTCTATTTTTCAACTTCACTCCAAAAAAATTATTTTAACTGAAGCCTACACAGAAAAAAACAACAAAAAATATGGATATGCTAGGTATATATAGAGCAGTTTTAATGATCTTTACCTAAATTATAAAATGTTACCTCAAATACTTTTTTAAAGTTTTTTATTTATTTATTTGAGGGAGAGTGAGAGAAAGAGAGAGCATGAAAGGGGGAGGGTCAGAGGGAGAAGCAGATTCCCCGCTGAGCAGGGAGCCCGATGTGGGACTCGATCCTGGGACTCCAGGATTGTGACCTGAGCCGAAGGCAGTTGCCTAACCAACTGAGCTACCCAGGCGCCCTCAAATACTTGTGATTAGACATTTTGTGACATTTTAAAAACTATAATTCTGTAGAAATTCTTATTCATGTCAGATTTTATTATCCATGTCAATGATTTTAATACAATTTTAATAATTTCCTTTTTAAAATTAAATATATATATATTTCTACAAACTAAAAAAGAGTATTTGTTCTTTTTTTTTATAAAGTCACCCTCATCCTTTGAAACCAGTGCTTTAAAATGTCACCATTAACACTTCCTTTTACAAGTGTGAAAATTATAATGGACCCACACAAATAAGTGGGAGGTGCTAATGGGCACTTTATTTTTCCCGAATGCAGAATATCTATTAGAAAAGAGATGCTACATGGCTTTTAAAGGCTTACTGGTTTTTTATTAACTGAATTTTGCATGAATCTCCAAAACGGTAACTGTAATAAATCTCAAAGTAGAAAGATATAAAATATAAATGTTATAAGAATTTAATGACAATTATGGGCTTATTTTTATTGCTTATGGATAAAAATTACTTTTGTGTAGAGTATCATGGAACAGCCTATTTCTGACCCAGTTAAATGTTTGTGGACCCTAGACTCATCACACATTCATGATATACAGGGAAAAATCTATGTACCCATTAACTTTCATTGAGAATAGCATAAAGTTATAACGTGAACAATAATAGCTTTAAATTGTTTTGTGATGAACTGTACCATATGTTTCTATCTGGACTTCTCAGAATCCCAATCATCCAAAAGCTTGAACAGCTGCTGCCATTTTGCAGATAACTGCTGTAAGACGCATTTTGTCCTTCCATGTGCTGATTTCTCCTTCTGTTTCTTTAAGTCCAATTGGATGTTTATCACATTCCTTTTTCTAAATGTGTCTGCTTTCCTCCTGAGCTCAGTTTGCAAACTAAATACTTTTATCCAGGAAAAATTCTTCCATGTGTGTATCTTTCTAAGATGTATGAGAATTGATGATAAAGATTTATCCTTCTGCTTACTCTGTATTCTCAGCAAATATTTAGATTAGGTCTAACCTTTAAAAATGTAGCATGCCTTCCCTTCTTCTCTGAATAATGGATTGTGATTTTTCTCCAGAGTTGCTATGTGATGCAAAGCATGGAGAGCTTGTAAACCAAAGGGGATAAAGTTGTCTTTTTGTTGTTGTTGTTGCTATTGATTTTAAAAATTTAAAGAACATTTCTAAATCTGAAAAGTTTTTGTTTAAATATTAATTTTAGGGAAATAGAAACAGAGTTGTATTGAAAAAGAATAATGGCAATATCGAATAAGTGGTGATTATCATGAAGCCTTTTTTCTTAAATATTTTTCACCTGTGAGTAACAGAAGTTTTATAATTATATTTCATAGAAATATATATCATCCTCTGATCGTTTAACTGTGAAACATTTCAGTATCGGGTTTTTCCTCTTTAAGTTTCTTCTTAACTTCTCTCTCTCTCTATATATATATATAGATAGATAGATAGATAGATAGATAGATAGATATGTATTTTTTATTATGTTATGTTAATCACCATACATTACATCATTAGTTTTCGATGTAGTATTCCATGATTCATTGTCTGTGTATAACACCCAGTGCTTCATTCAATACGTGCCCTCTTTAATACCCATCACCGGGTTAACCCATCCCTCCACCACCCTCCCCTCTAGGACCCTCAGTTTGTTTCTCAGACTCCATAGTCTCTCATGGTTCATCTCCCTCTCTGATTCCCACCTTTCATTTTTCCCTTCCTACTATATTCTTCTTTTTTTTATCATATAATATATTACTTGTTTCAGAGGTACAGGTCTGTGATTCAACAGTCTTACACAATTCACAGTGCTCACCATCACATGCCCTCCCCAATATCTATCACCCAGCCACCCCATCCCTCCCACCCCACCCCCACTCCAGCAACCCTCAGTTTGTTTCCTGAGATTAAGAATTCCTCATATCAGTGAGATCATATGATACATATCTTTCTCTGATTGACTTATTTCGCTCAGCATAATACCCTCCAGTTCCATCCACATCATTGCAAACGGTAAGCTTTCATTCCTTTTGATGGCTGCATAATATTCCATTGTGTATATATACCACCTCTTCTTTATCCATTCATCTGTTGATGGATATCTTGGCTCTTTCCACAGTTTGGCTATTGTGGACATTGCTGCTATAAACATCAGGGTGCATGTACCCCTTCGGATCCCTACATTTGTATCTTTGGGGTAAATACCCAGTAGTGCAATTGCTGTATCATAGGGTAACTCTATTTTCAACTGTTTGAGGAACCTCCATACTGTTTTCCAGAGTGGCTGCACCAGCTTGCATTCCCACCAACAGTGTAGGAGGGTTCCCCTTTCTCCGCATCCCCGCCAACATCTGTTGTTTCCTGACTTGTTAATTTTAGCCATTCTGACTGGTGTGAGGTGATATCTCATTGAGGTTTAGATTTGGATTTCCCTGATGCCAAGTGACGTTGAGCACTTTTTCATGTGTCTTTTGGCCATTTGGATGTCTTCTTTGGAAAAATGTCTGTTCATGTCTTCTGCCCATTTCTTGTTTGGATTATTTGCTCTTTGGGTGTTGAGTTTGATAAATTCTTTTTAGATTTTGGATACTAGCCCTTTATCTGATATGTCATTTGCAAATATCTTCTCCCATTATGTCAGCTATCTTTTGGTTTTGTTGACTATTTCTTTTGCTGTGCAAAAGCTTTTTATCTTGATGAAGTTCCAATAGTTCATATTTGCCCTTTTGATTAATATTCACAGCTGTAATACATTTTCTTGTGTGAATATACAACATTATTATGAACAGACTTTTTGTACTCATTCTTGTATATATTTCCCAGTACATAAATGTAAGAGGTTTGTTGATTATCTTTTTGGGAATGAAGTATTTTTAAGGTATATGAATTACAAAATTTTTAATATTTGGTTAAATGGACTTCCCAAATCATTATATTAAACATCAGTTTATCACATATTTTCCAACACTTGATAATGTCAGTCTTTTGTCTTTTTTTTCTTCTTTCTCTTTTTAAAACAAACTAATGGGTATGCCATTAAGAGATTTACCAAGAGAAAAAAATTTCTTTATCAGAGGTAACTTATAAAATTACATTAAACTTAAGGGGCACCTTGGTGGCTCAGTCAGTTAAGCATCTGCCTTCAGCTCAGAAATTAGGAAATTAGAAATTATATTAGAGATTATATATAACATTAGAAATTATATATGACACCTTGAAATGTCAATAAGAACCGACTCTATGAAAGACACAAAAGAATTATATTGATAATTTCTCAGTGTATTCCTAAGAATATTAAAAATCTCTTTTGAAACTTTTATTTAGGTAATTTTAAGTATGAAGTTTTAAAATGTATTGATGTATTAAAGCAATTTGGAATTTAAAAACTTTTTTTATTTCAGTCGACTAATTATAGATATTTAAACACAAAAATAAAAGCATATATTCACTAACATTGGAAATATCTGGATAAGTATACAATAAAGTAGTTCCAAATTATAAAATGAAACATTTTGGATGTGGAGGGGGCATTTTAAGACTTTGTCTCTTAGAGTAATTTTATGTTTACAACAAAATTGAAAAGGTGGTACAGAGATTTCCCATGTACCATCTACCCCCATACATGGATAGCTTCCTCCTCTAATATCAATATTACCAGAATGGTAAATATTTACCAAGAATGAACCCCCATTGGCACATCATAATCAACTGAAATCCACAGTTAACCTTAGAGTTTACTGTTGAGGTTATACATTCATGATTTTGGACAAATTTATAATGACATATATCCATCCTTGTCATACAGTGTTTCACTGTCCTAAAAAGTCTCTGTGCTCTGCCTTTTTATCTCTGTCCTTCTCCAACTCTGGCAATCCACTGACTTTTTAATTGTCTCTGTATTTTTGCCTTTTCCAGAATGTTCTGTAGTTGTAATCATGCAATATGTAGACTTTTCAGATTGGTTTATGTTCCTTAGTAATATGCATTTAAAGTTCCTCCATATCTTTTCATGGCTTGATAGCTCCTTTCTTTATAGTTTGGAACAATAAACAGTGTCTGAATATATGACAGTTTACTTATCAACTCACCTACTGAAAGACATCTTAGTTGTTTCTTAGTTTTGGCAATTATGACTAAAGCTGCTATAAACATTCATGTGCAGGTTTTTGTGTAGGCACAAGTTTTCAGTTCCTTTGGGTAAATACCAAAGTGTGTGATTGCTGGATCATATGGTAAGATTATGTTTTGTTTTGTAAACAACTGCCAAACTGTCCTCCCAAGCGGTTATATCATTTTGCATTTCCACCATGCAAAGTATGAGAGTTTCTGTTGCTCCACATCCTCATTGGAACTTGATGTTCTCAGTGTTCCAGATTTTGGCCATTGTAATAGGTGTGTAGTGGTATCCCATGTTATAATTTGTATTTTCCTAATGAAAATGATGTGGAGCACCTTTCATAGTCTTATTTGCATGCATATATCTTTTTTTAGTGAGGCATATATTAAAGTTTTTGGACCATTTTGGGGGAAGAACTTGGGAAGATGTTGGAGTAGGAGGACCCTAAGCTCACACTGTCCCACATTTACAATTGATATCACTCATATCCATGTAAATAAACCAGAGAGTGATCCGAAGACTGACGGACCAAACTCCACAACTAAATGTAGGTAAGAAGCTGCATCTGAGAAGTTAAGAAGGGCATAAATGGTGGTCAGGAGCTGCCTGCAGGTTATAAGGGAGCTATGGGCATAGAGAAGGGAAAGAAATGGTCCCTCCTACCAGGGGCCCTCCTAGGGAAGATGAATCTCCATAAAGTCTGGCTTGCTTTGAAAACCAGAGGGATTGGATTCTCTGACTTTGTGTAACCAGCAAGAGTTGGAGCCTGGAGCTTTAAAAGTCAGCTGACTCAGCCCTGGGCTAGCCTTGAGGGTGAGGGATAGCTGGCTTCCCACTCTTAAAGAGACAACAGCCCACAGAGAGACAATAAAAAGTGACATTTTGCACAATACCAGGGCAAATGAGAGGAAGATCTGTTTATGCTGATTTCAGAACATGCTGAGGAACTTCACTGGGAACAAAGGAGTGGGCAGGCACCTACTCCTCCCCTGCCCCCTGACATAAACACAGGGCCACCTGCAGGAGGCAGCATGGCACAGATACTTGCTACCCAACCTGCTAGCAGTGTGCCCCACCCATGAGGTCTCCTGAGGGCTTGCCCGCTCCAAGCCTGCTGACCCTACCTGGGCTCAGTGCAAATTTTGCTAATACCACATGTGCGCCCTGCCCAGCGACCACACACACAGATGCTGGGTAACCCCAACCACTGCCACTACAGTTTATGGGCACTGCACTTTGGGGATCTGGCTAGGACTAGTGGCTCAGTGCAAATTTTGGTAAAGTGCCAACACCCCACCCTGAGCCACCCTGTGGTCACAGTCCCTCAGAAACCAGCCTGCCTGGGTCTCACTAACACCATAGAGAGCAAGCAGAGCCCACAACAGGCAGAGTCAGTGCAGACGGAGAGAAAAATTGACTCAGACACAACAATAGCAGGACCCAGGCAACACACATAGGAGACTCCCCTGATGTGTCAGGTTCTGAACAGGGAGTACTGCACTGCAGGGCACTACAGGACCACTTCTTCATAAAGCTACTACTCTCAAGAGCAGGAGACATAGCTGACTTTCCTAACACAGAGAAAGACACAGTGAGGTAGACAAAATGAGACAGAAGAATATATCCCAAATGAAAGAACAGGACAAAAATCACAGCAGGACATCTAAGTGAAACAGAAATAAATAATATGCCTGATAAAGAATTTAAAGTAATGATCATAAAGATGCTCACTGAACTTAAGAAAAGGTTGAGGACATCACTGAGACATTTGACAAATAGATAAAAAAATAACACATCAGAGATGAAGAACTCAATAAATTAAATTTAAAATACAATACATGGATTGTATTGTATTAAAGTAAAATCAATAGATGGAATAAATAGTAGGCTAAAGGAAGCAGAGGAATGTATCAGTGATCTGGAAGATAGAGTAATGGAAAGCAATCATGCTCAACAGATAAGGTGAGAGACAACAAATACTGCATTATGAGAATAGATTTAGAGAACTCAGTGTCACCATCAAATATAATAAGAAGAACATTATAGCCAATAACATTATATATACATATATAATAACATTGTATATTATGTTATATAATAACATTTCCCAAAAGGAGAAGAGAGAAAGGGGGACAGAAAATGTATTTGGAGAAATAATAGCTGAAAACTTCCTGATTCTGGGGAAGGAAACAGGGTCCTGGTATCAAGTCCCACGTTGGGCTCCCCACTCCATGGGGAGTCTGTCTCCCTCTCCCTCTGCCCCACCCCCTGCTCACAATTTCTCTCTCTCTCTCTCAAATAAATAAATAATCTTAAAAATAAAAGATTTAGGGTGACAGAGTGGATAAAAAATGAGGTCCATGTATATGCTACCTATAAGAGACTCATTTCAGACCTAAAGATACCTGCAGATTGAAAGTGAGGGGATAGAGAAACATTTGTCATGCAAATGGATGTGAAAAGAAAGCCAGAATAGCAATACTTATATTGAACAAAGTAGACTTAAAACAAAGGCTGTAACAAGAGACAGAGAAGGACACTATATAATAATAAAGGGGACAATTCAACAAGAAGATATAACAACTGTAAATATTTATGCCCACAACATGGGAGCACCCAAATACATAAAATGCTTAATAACAAACATAAGAGAAATAATTGATAGTAATAGAATAATAGTAGGGGACTTTAATACCCCACTTCCATTGATGGCCAGATCATCCAAACAGAAAATCAACAAGGAAACTATGGCTTTGAATGACACACGGGAACTGATGGATTTAACAGTTATGTTCAGAACATTCCATCCTAAAACAGCAGAATACACATTGTTCTCAACTGCATACAGAACATTCTCCAGAAGGGATCACATATTAGGCCACAAAACAAGGATCAACAAATTCAAAAAGATTGAAATCAGGGGCACCTGGGTGGCTCAGTTGGTTAAGTGCCTTTGGCTCAGGTCATGATCCCAGGGTCCTAGGATCGAGCCCCACATTGGGCTCGCTGCTCAACAGGGAGCCTGCATCTCCCTCTCACTCTGCCCCTCCCCACTGCTGGTGCATGCTCTCCCTCAAATAAATAAAAAATTTAAAAATATATTAAAAAAAAGATTGAAATCATACCATGCATTTTTTTCTATACAAGTCCAGGACTGGATGGCTTCACAGGCTGATTCTGTCAAACATTTAAAGTCTAGTTAATACCTATTCTCCTCATCAAACTATCCCCCCCAGAAAAAAATAAGAAAGAGGAAGGAAAACTTCCAAATTCATTCTGTGAGGCTAGTATCACCCTGATACCAAAACCCAAATATGACACTGCAAAAAAAGAGAACTAGAGATCAATATCTTTGATGAGCATAGATGCAGGAATCCTCAACAAAATACTAGCACACCAAATCCAACAATACATTAAAACAAAAAAAGTCATTCACCACAATCAAATGGGAATTACTCCCTGGATGCAAGGATGGTTCAGTATTCCCAAATCAATCAATGTGATACATCATATCAATATGAGAAAGGATAAAAACCATATGATCATTTCAATAGATGTAGAAAAAGCATTTGACAAAGGACAACATCCATTGTGTCTATTGATAGAGGAATATATAAAGAAGATGTCACACACACACACTCTTTCTCTCCCCCCCAATGGAATACTACACAGCCATAAAAAAGGATGAGATCTTGCCATCCGTGACAACATGGATGGACCTAGAGGGTATTTTGCCTTGGTATGCTTTGTAATTCTTTTTAATAGTTGGACATTATGTACAAGGAAAAAGGAGCTGCTGTGAATAGGCCTTCAGCTACGCAATTGTTAGCTGGAGGGGAGAAGAAGCATTCTACAGTCCTATGATCTGTGCCTCTTGACTGTGAGTTTCATAAGTGTTTCTCAGTTCTAACCCCTCACGCATATGTGGGCATGGCGGCTAGAGTGTGCTGGAATTTGTTGTTTCCCCTTCTTAGGTGAGTTAGGCTTTGTTTGTCCCTCCCAGGTTAATATCTAGTTAACTAGTTTCCCCTGAGGGCAGAAGAGCAGAGTGCTCTGATGTATATCAAGATGGTTCCTTCTTCTTGTCCCCTGCTGGAAGCCCAAGAGTATTTTTCCCTGGTATTCCTGTAGGAACGTGGTAGAGCTTCTGGAGTGAATCTCACAATAGTGTGAGGATCCCCCTATGAGTGGCTTCCCTTGGTGTTTTTAACTCTCAGGCTTCTCTACCCTGAGCGTCCAGCAATTCTTCAAATGGAGTCCAGGTTTTCTTACTATAGTACTTTTCTTGGGCCAGTTTCTGCTTCTGAGTCTAAACCAGCAAGCTGTGACTCCCTGTAGTTTCCTGTTCTGTCTCTCTAATCTTCGGAGCAATGACTTGCCCTGTGTCCTTCCCTCTTGGATCCAAGAAGAGTTGTTGATTTTTCGTCTGTTCAATTTTTAATGTGTTAGAATGGAGTGGTGACTTCCAAGCTCCTTACATGTCGACCTGGAAACTGGAAGTCTTTTTGCTTTTGGAAAGATTCCAACTTGTAAAAAAGGATTCCACTATAGGAAGTAGAGGAGAAGGGAGAAAAGAAGCAGGGGGTAGTGTGTAGGCTAGGTAACAATGGGGACTAGGAGCTCAACATCAGGAGTTTGAGTCCCAGCTTTGACAAATACTAGCCCCTCTATGATTAGTTCTCCTTAACTAAAAAAATTGTATAATAGGAGTAACTACTTTTAGGGTGCTAGAGATTTAGGACTTAATAAAGCTGGCATAATTAGAACAATGCTTAATATATGCCAATTTTTATATAGAATTTATATTAGCTTGTTGGTATAGTATTAGTTTGGTATTAACTATTTGGTATTAACTATTGAATAGTCTAATTCCCTATCTTTAAGCAAATCCTCACAGAATCTTAGAACATTGTGCATCATTCATTTCTAGTATGTTCTTACTTATACTGATTCTCAGCCTTATTCACAGTTATACTCTCTTAATTGAAATCCCTCAATATAATTTCAGGAATAGAACAAGATCTTATGTTTTTACTGAACTTCTAACTCTAAATAGATGGGCATTTTGTAATATACTGATAGATTATTATATATTCACAACTAGAAAACTCTATAGGTTAGAATTATCTACCTCTACCAGAAACCCATTCAATTTTGTGGATAATTCTGATTATTTTATTTATAACACACACATACACACATTTTTATATGTTTATATGTTTTATATGTTTACATTTTAAATGTTTAAACACACTTTTTTTTTTGCTAGAAAGCCAGATGTACACTATCATTATTTAAGTAATTTAAATAGAAGTTTTCCCAACCATCCTTGTAGTATTTAATAGTTTATGTTTTCCTATTATACTTTGGGCTTTCCTTATTTTCTAAATTTTTATTCTGGAATCTAAGATATCTACATTCTTGCCAGTTTTGTGCATTAACCTGTCATATTATCTTACCAAAAGCAAAGAAACTAAGTGTGACATTATAGCAGCCAGGAAACATTTAGCAAAGCAAAGCAGGGGGAGAATATATGGCCAGATCGAGAAGGTCTAGTGAAATATGAAGGTAATTCAAAGGTTGATTTTTCAAGATACAGTTGATTTTTTTTTTTCATATGGCCTTGGAATTGTAAGCTGGAAATGCAGAGGTAACAGAAAGAGCAAGGCCTTTGACTGCCATCCCTCCTGATTCAAGGGCGAAAAATGGTTAAAAATATAAATTTGGACATAGTTACTGTAAGGAGTTATTTCTTGTTTTAAAGGTGAGTTCACAGATCACTCAGCTGTTAGCAAGAGAAAAGAAATGAGAGAAAATAATTCTAAAAAGTGGATGCATGTGAAATTCACAAGAGTAATTCACAGACAAAAGAGAGGAGAAGAAATAGAAAAAAACTAAGTTTAAGACAGAAAAACTCAGTTCATAAATGGAACAATATGGAATGATATAGCTGCTTGGAGAAAGAGATACTGAGATACTGTATAATTTCAGTTGCCATATCACATAATCCAAAATGTCATTCTTAAGGTATCTTTATATACTCATTAATTTCATCTCTTAATATTCCTATGAGCAATTAAAAATAATTTTAGCTTTTCAGTTTCCTTTGTTCTGAGTGTTTAAGCTTTGGGTAATTTTAAGCACATTTTTATTTATCAGGAATTAAACTATATCTTTGGGGTTCAGTATCTCCAACAGTATCCTTTTTTATTTTAGTCAATTAAGATGTCCATATAAATATTTATAAGCTAATATTTTTCTCTGCAAACACTAAAAATCTTTTAAAAATAATTATAAAAATCTTACATATTTTTACTAGTTAATGTTATTCTTTACTTTTTCACATTTTTTATTATGTTATGTTAATCACCAAACATTATATCATTAGTTTTTGATGTAGTGTTCCACGATTCATTGTTTGTTATAACACGCAGTGATCCATGCAGTACGTGCCCTCTTTAATACCCATCACCAGGCTAATCCATCCCCCCACCCTCCTCCCCTCTAGAACCCTCAGTTTGTTTTCCAGAGTCCATCGTCTCTCATGATTCATCTCCCCCCCGATTTACCCCCTTCATTCTTCACCTCCTGCTATCTTATTTTTTTAACATATAATGTATTATTTGTTTTAGAAGTACCTATCTGAGATTCAACAGTCTTGCACAATTCACAGCGCTCACCATAGCGCATAATCTTCCCAATGTCTATCACCCAGCCACCCCATCCCTCCCACCCCCAACTACTCCAGCAAGACTCATTTTGGTTCCTAAGATTAAGAATTCCGTATATCAGTGAGATCATATGATACATGTCTTTCTCTGATTGATTTATTTAGCTCAGCATAACACCCTCCAGTTCCATCCATGTCATTGCAAATGGCAAGATTTCATTCCTTTTGATCGCTGCATAATAATCTATTGTGTATATATACAAACTCTTCTTTATCCATTCATCTATCAATGGACATATTGGTTCTTTCCACAGTTTGGCTATTGTGGACATTGCTGCTATAAACATTGGGAAGCACGTACCCCTTCGGATCCCTACATTTGTATCTTTGGGGTAAATACACAGTAGTGCAATTGCTGGGTCATACAGTAGCTCTATTTTCAAATTTTTGAGGAACCTCTGTACTGTTTCCCAGAGTGGCTGCACCAGCTTGCTTTCCCACCAACAGTGTAGGAGGGTTCCCCTTTCTCTGCATCCCCTCCAACATCTGTCGTTTCCTGAGTGTTAATTTTAGCCATTCTGATTGGTGTGAGGTGATATCTCATTGAGGTTTTGATTTGGATTTCCCTGATGCCGAGCAATGTTGAGCACTTTTTCATGTGTCTCTTGGCCATTTGGATGTCTTCTTTGGAAAAATGTCTGTTAATGTCTTCTGCCCATTTCTTGATTGGATCATTTTTTCTTTGGGTGTTGAGTTTAAGAAGTTCTTTATAGATTTTGGATATTAGCCCTTTATCTGATATGTCATTTGCAAATATCTTCTCCCATTATGTCCATTGTCTTTTGGTTTTGTGGACTGTTTCTTTTGCTGTGCAAAAGCTTTTTATCTTGATAAAATCCTGAGTTCATTTTTGCCCTTGCTTCCCTTGCCTTTGGCGATGTTTCTAGGAAGAAGTTGCTGCGGCTGAGGTCGAAGAGCTTGCTGCCTGTGTTCACCTTTAGGATTTTGATGGACTCCTGTCTCTTTCAACCATCTGGAGTCTATTTTTGTGTGTGGTGTAAAGAAATGGTCCAGTTTCATTCTTCTGTATGTGGCTGTCCAATTTTCCCAACACCATTTGTTGAAGAGACTGTCTTTTTCCCACTGGACATTCTTTCCTGCTTTGTCAAAGATTAGTTAGCCATAGAGTTGAGGGTCCATTTCTGGGCTCTCTTTTCTTTTCCATTGATCTATGTGTCTGTTTTTGTGCCAGTACCATACTGTCTTGATGATGACAGCTTTGTAATAGAGCTGGAAGTCTGGAATTGTGATGCCACAGCTTTGCTTTTCTTTTTCAATATTCCTCTGGATATTCGGGGGCTTTTCTGGTTCCATACAAATTTTAGGAATATTTGTTCCATTTCTTTGAAAAAGTGGATGGTATTTTGAGAGGGATTGCCCTAAATGCATAGATTGCTCTAGGTATCATTGACATCTTCACAATATTTGTTCTTCCAATCCATGAGCATGGAACTTTTTCCATTTCTTTGTGACTTCCTCAATTTCATGAGTATTCTGTAGTTTTCTGAGTACAGATTCTTCACCTCTTTGGATAGATTTATTCCTAGGTATCTTATGGTTTTGGGTGCAGTTGTAAATGGTATCGACTCCTTAATTTCTCTCTCTTCTGTCTTGTTGTTGGTGTATAGGAATGCCACTGATTTTTTTTTTAAAGATTTTATTTATTCTTCTGAGAGAGAGAGAATGAGAGATAGAGAGCACGAGAGGGAAGAGGGTCAGAGGGAGAAGCAGACTCCCTGCTGAGCAGGGAGCCCGATGTGGGACTCGATCCCGGGACTCCAGGATCATGACCTGAGCCGAAGGCAGTCGCTTAACCAACTGAGCCACCCAGGCGCCCCTGCCACTGATTTCTATGCATTGTTTTTATATCCTGCCACACTACTGATTTCCTGTGTGACTTCTAGCAGTTTGGGGTGGAGTATTTTGGATTTTCCATATAAAGTATCATATCATCTGCAAAGAGTGAGAGTTTGAATTCTTCTTTGCCCATTTGGATGCATTTCATTTCTTTTTGTTGTCTGATTGCTGTGGCTAGGACTTCTAATACTATGTTGAATAGCAGTGGTGATAGTGGACATCCCTGCCGTGTCCCTGACCTTAGGGGGAAAGCTCTGTTTTTCCTCATTGAGAATGATATTTGCTTTGGGTTTTTCATAGGTGGCTTTTATGATATTGAGATATGTACCCTCTATCCCTATACTCTGAAAAGTTTTGATCAAGAAAGGATGCTGTACTTTGTCAAATGTTTTTTTCTGCATCTATTGAGAGGATCATATGGTTCTTGTTCTTTCTTTTGTTAATATATTGCATCACATTGATTAATTTGTGGATGTTTAACCAACCTTGCAGCCCAGGGATAAATCCCACTTGGTCATGGTGAATAATCCTTTTAATGTACTGTTGGATCCTATTGGCTAGTATTTTGGTGAGAATTTTTGCATCCATGTTCATCAAGGATATTGGTCTGTAATTCTCCTTTTGGATGGGGTCTTTGGTTTTGGAATGAGGGTAACGGTGGCCTCATAAAATGAGTTTGGAAGTTTTCCTTCCATTTCTATTTTTTGCAACAGTTTCAGGAGAATAGGTATTAATTCTTCTTTAAAAGTTTGGTAGAATTCCGCTGGAAAGCCATCTGTCCCTGGGCTCTTGTTTGTTGGGAGATTTTTGATGACTGCTTCCATTTCCTTAGTGTTTATAGGTCTGTTCAGGTTTTCTATTTCTTCCTGGTTCAGTTTTGGTAGTTGATACATCTCTAGGAATGCATCCATTTCTTCCAGGTCATCTAATTTGCTGGCATATAGTTGCTCATAATATGTTCTTATAAATGTTTGTGTTTCTTTGGTGTTTATTGTGATCTCTCCTCTTTCATTCATGATTTTGTTGATTTGGGTCATTTCTCTTTTCTTTTTGATAAGTCTGGCCAGGGGTTTATCAATCTTGTTAATTCTTTCAAAGAACCAACCCCTAGTTTCCTTGATCTGTTCTACCCTTCTTTTGGTTTCTAGTTCATTGATTTCTGCTCTGATCTTTATTATTTCTCTTCTCCTCCTGGGTTTAGGCTTTATTTGCTGTTTTTTCTCTAGCTCCTTTAAGTGTAGGGTTAGGTTGTGTGTTTGAGACCGTTCTTGTTTCTTGAGAAAGGCTTGTATTGCTATATACTTTCCTCTTAGGACTGCCTTTGCTGCATCCCAAAGATTTTGAACAGTTGTGTTTTCATTTTCATTTGTTTCTATGAATTTTTTAAATTCTTCTTTAATTTCCTAGTTGACCCATTCATTCTTTAGTAGAATGCTCTTTGGTCTCCATTTATTTGACTTCTTTCTGATTTTCTTCTTGTGATTGAGTTCTAGTTTCAAAGCATTGTGGTCTGAAAATATGCAGGAAATGATCCCAAACTTTTGGTACTGGTTGAGACCTGATTTGTGACCTAGGATATGATCTATTCTGGAGAATGTTCCGTGGGCACTAGAGAAGAATGTGTCTTCTGTTGCTTTGGGATGGAATATTCTGAATAGATCTGTGAAGTCCATTTGGTCCAGTGTGTCATTTAAAGTCTTTATTTCCTTGTTGATCTTTTGCTTAGGTGATCCGTCCATTTCAGTCAGGTGGGTATTAATGTCCCCCACTATTATTGTATTGTTGTCAATGTGTTTCTTTGCTTTTGTTATTAATTGCCTTAAATAATTGGCTGCTCCCATGTTAGGGGCATAGATATTTACAATTGTTAGATCTTTTTGTTGGATAGACCCTTTAAGTACGATATAGTGTCCTTCTTCATCGCTTATTACAGTCTTTGGTTTAAAATCTAATTTTTCTGAAATAAGGATTGCCACCCCAGCTTTCTTTTGGTGTCCATGAGCATGGTAAATGGTTTTCCATGCCCTCACTTTCAATCTTCGGGTTTCTTTGGGTCTAAAATGAGTCTTTTGCAGACAGCACATCAATGAGCTTTGTTTTTTAATCCAATCTGATAGCCTGTGTCTTTTGTTTGGCGCATTGAGCCCATTTACATTCAGGGTAACTATTGAAAGATAGGAATTTAGTGCCATTGTATTGCCTGTAAGGTGACTATTACTGTATATTGTCTGTGTTCCTTTCTGGTCTATGTTGCTTTTAGGCTCTCTCTTTGCTTAGAGGACCCCTTTCAATTGTTCTTGTAGGGCTGGTTTCGTGTTTGCAAATTCCTTTCGTTTTTATTTGTCCTGGAAGCTTTTTATCTCTCCTTCTATTTTCAATGAGACCCTAGCTGGATAAAGTATTCTTGGCTGCATATTTTTCTCATTTAATGCTCTGAATATATCCTGCCAGTCCTTCTGGTCTGCCAGGTCTCTGTGGATAGGTCTGTTGCCAATCTAATGTTTCTACCATTGTGGTTTACATATCTCTTCTCCCGAGCTGCTTTCAAGATTTTCTCTTTGTCTCTGAGACTCATAAGTTTTACTATTAGATGTTGGGGTGTTGACCTATTTTTATTGGTTTTGAGAGGGGTTCTCTGTGCCTCCTGGATTTTCATGCCTGTTTCCTTCCCCATATTAGGGAAGTTCTCTGCTATAATCTGCTCCAATATACCTTCTGTCCCTCTCTGTCTTTCTTTCTTCTTCTGGGATCCCAATTATTCTAATGGTGTTTTGTCTTATGGTGTCACTTATCTCTCGAATTCTGCCCTCGTGATCCAGTAGTTGTTTATCTCTCCTTTTCTCAGCTTCTTTATTTTCCGTCATTTGGTCTTCTATATCACTAATTCTCTCTTCTGCCTCATTTATCTTAGCAGTTAGAGCCTCCATTTTTTATCGTACCTCATTAATAGCCTTTTTGATTTCGACCTGGTTAGATTTTTGTTCTTTTATTTCTCCAGAAAGTGTTTCTCTAATAACTTGCATGGTTTTTTCAACCCAGCTAGTTATCTTTAAAATCATTATTCTGAACTCTAGTTCCGACATCTTACTAATGTCCGTATTGATTAGGACCCTGGCAGTCGGTACTGCCTCTTGTTCTTTTTGTTGAGGTGATTTTTTCAGTCTTGTCATTTTGTCCAGAGGAGAATAGATGAATGAGAGAACAAAATGCTAACAGTATAACAATGCCCCAGAAAATATACTAAACAAATCAGAAAAGACCTGAAACCAGGGGAAAAGAAAGGGAAAGAAAGAAAAAAGAAAAAAAAAGATAAAAACTAACAAAAACAAAGAAACAAAAAAAAACAGTATATGATCAAATATGATCAGGCTGGTGCATAGATCAGTGCCACACACTATATTTTGGCTTTATTTTGGTCTGTTAGAAGAAAGTGCCTTCCAAAATTTTAAAGAAAGAAAAACATATATGTACAAAAATAATGGTTGATACAATGAAGGGATGGAATATGACTGTAAAGATGAAAATTACAAAATATTTTATAAAAGATATTGAAAAGATAAGAAGTTGGCTGGAAAAAAAAAAGAAGAGGATTTACAAAAAAAAGGGGGAGAGAATGTGATCAGGCAGGAGACTAGAAGAAAGCCTACACTAGAGATTTAGGGTATATTTTGATCTGTTAGAAGAAACTATATCTCAAAATTTTAAAGAGAGCAACATATATATATATATATATACATATATATATATATATATATATACACACCCCAAAAATAAGGGTAACTACTATGAAGGGATATAATATGTGTCTAAAAATGAAAAATAAAAAATATTTTTTAAAATGGGATTGATAAGATGTTGGTTGAAAAAGGGAAAAAGAAAAATTTAAAAAAAAGTTAAAAAAATTAACTTTGAAAGACTAAAGAATCATGGTAAAAAAGCCATGGATTCTATGTGCAGTATTCCCCTAGCTCTGGAGTTCTGCCGTTTTCATTGATCAGTAAACTTGGTCTTGGCTGGCTGTTCTTGCTGATCTTCTGGGGGAGGGGCCTGTTGACATGGTTCCCAAATGTCTTTGCTGGAGGCGGAATTGCCCCGCCCTTGCCAGGTCTGGGCTAAGTAATTTGCTCGGGTTTGCTCTCATTAGTTTTTGTTCTCTGCAAGCTTTCTGCACAGCCTTGGAGGACAAGAGTGAAAATGGTGACCTCCCAATCTCTGCCCTGTAGGAGCCAAGAACTCGGGGGCCCCACTCCTCAGTGTGCCCCCAGAGAAAAGCAGTCAGTCACTCCCGTCTCCCCTGTCCCACCGCACTCCATCCTTACCCAGCCTGTGACTGAGCGTTTCTATCTCTGATGCACAACCCCCTGTGGAGTCTCCAAACCCAGCAGATCCCTGTGGTGCTCCCGTGCCGCTCCTCCCAGGGGAGGAAGGGGAGTCTCCCTGAATCTGCCCCTTGATGGGTCCCTGCTGGAAGAGTAGTGGCCCGACTGTAATGTAGATTACGGTTTATGGCAACCCCGAGCTGAGAGACCGCTCCTCGGCTCTGTCTCTGCAGCCGGCTCAACCGCTCTGATACTTGGGAGCTCTGTTGCACTCAGGCACCCCTGATCTTTCTGTGACCCTGAGGGTCCTGAGACCACACTGTCCCACAAGGGGTCCACCCCCCTTAGCCACTGGAGCGATGTCCCTCAGCGGAGCCGACTTCTAAAAGTTCCGATTTTGTGCTCTGGGGCTATATCACTTGCCAGAAGCATCTGACGGAGGCCCCCTCCCCCACCATCTATCCTCCCGAATATAGCCTCAGATTCACTTCTCCGCATGTCCTACCTTCCAGTAAGTGGTCGCTTTTCTATTCAGAGAGTTGTTAGTCTTTTCTTTGATCTCCTGTTGAGTTCATTGGTGTTCAGAATGGTTTGATCCCTATCCAGCTGAATTCCTGGGACCAGATGAAATCCAGGTCTCCTACTCCTCCGCCATCCTGTGGGGATGACCTAGTTAATGTTATTCTTAAACAGAGCAATCAAGATTAATTTAACTGTTTACTTAATACTTTCATCATCATTCTGAACATCCATCACCGTAGTTTTCAGTGACCTTGGTCTGTTGACTGCTTTCAGTGTTTTTCATCTCTGATCTCTTTGTCAAACTGTCATCCTCATGTCTCCTGCCAATCATCATTCTTGTTTTTAAGAAGTAAGACTATACATAGAGTATTTCCTCTCACTCACAAAGAAAAAAGCTACTGTCAACTGGAGATTAATTTGAGTGGTCAGCGTTCTTTTTATTAAAAAAATGGAGTTGTGGAAAGAAAATTAAATGGCCAGAAAGTTATTATCTGAATAAAAAAATGTTAATACTTACTATTTTTAATATGTTACAATTTTTAGTTGACATTTTGTTACATCAGGTGATATTAAAAAACAAATTACAATTTAAATAATGGTCTCTGTCTTTTAAAGTTTACAAAAATAAAAATTACACAAGTTTCTTCAATTTGGAAAGAGATATAAAAATTTGTTAAAGGATGTGAGTAGCTTTTTTATATTTCAAAGCAGTATGAAATGACTCAGAAAGCTGATTATAATTTGCTTTAGCACAAAGAATATAATCAGAGCTTGTCAAATCAATATACTTAGAATCATTTTATAGTGTAAGCGACATTTAATGACTCTAAAGCTGAATCTTATGTAATGGTTTAAAATAAATATATCCTTTATCAATGCTACAGTAATATGTCAATATTTTATTATAAGCATATCAATTTATATTCAAACATTAATGTCACTATACAATCAATGAATATACTTCATAGTTCCTTTCCAAGCACTTACTGCCTTTCTTACTGTATTAGAATTAATTGAAATGTACATATGTGTGTGTATATATATATATTCATATATATATATATAGTCCCCTTGTATGTATGTATATTTGTGTATGTTTACACACACATAGTATTCAAAATGAACGTGGTGAAAGTAATCTCTTTCCCACCCAAGATCCACAAATGCTTCTAACAGAGATAGCCACTCGTCTTTGTTCCATCTGTATACTTCCAGAAATATTCAGCACTTCTATACAAATGAGCACATACTGTACCACTTTTATGAACTGTTTCTTTTTAACATCTCTGGAGATTGTTTTACTTATATTTATGTAGATTTAAGTAATTATTTTAGTCACATAATAGCATATTTCACTGTTATATCATTATTTAATATCAGTGAGCATTAGGTTGCTACCTTCAGTAAAATTCATATTGCAAAAACATTATAAATCATGCATCTTTGTACATACACATATAATCCCACATACATTATATTAATTTTTCTTTGTTTTCTAACCCTTTTCAACAGTGAACATTATGAAAGTTTTTAGTCAACTTTTCATTTGTCTGAAAATCATTTTACTTTTAATGTGTATTGCTAGGTCATTTATGTCTTCCATTTTCTAGTGAGTCATTAATCTGTTATCGATTTTTAGGAGGTCTTAATTTTAACATGGATAATACTTAAGATATATGAAACAGCTGTATTTTCAACTTATCCTTGCTTATTGTTTCAGAAATGGAGGTGACAGGTGCCCTCTTGAGTGATGAATTTACAGTGACCCTGACAGAAAACAAACAAAACACTCTAGACATGTAGAAGGAAAGAAAAAAAAAAAGATGATCCAAATCAGATGAACCTTTCAATTCATCAATGAGTGGTTCCTTAAATGAACCAAATCATTATTCAACCTTTAATATTCTGAGTACATAATATGTATGTCATGCAGGACTAAAAAACCCACAAAGAAGCAAAAAAAAAAAAAAACCCAACACACAAAACAAACAAAAAAACAACCACCAGAATGAAAAAAGAATGCCCCTTCCACAAGAACAAGTGCCCATTTTCTTATAGATTTTGCTTCTTAGATACAATATTCTGCTGCTCTTCCACACATATTCACAACAGATCTTCATGAAGGAATATATACTTTATGAAATGTAAATTACATTCTTTGGTCACTTAATCATTCTGATCCTGAAATCGAATTTGCTGTTGATTCAGGGATTGATCTGGCCTTTCTTCCTTTCTCCCTTCCTTCCTTAATTCCCTTTTATCTGCCTTCTTATTTTATTTATTTATTTATTTATTTATTTATTTATTTATTTATTTATTAATTATCTCTGTGGCTCCTGGATCCCTGTTCTTAATCATCATGTCAGTAAGGCCTTTCATGGAAAACAACTTGGCTAATGTTGCTAGAGAGTTCTCATTTCTGCTGACTTTGCTTAGGATCTGTTGAGGCAGGTGCTCTCCCTGACATCCTCCAGCCTTGTTTAGTCTTTATACCACTTATCACAATGGTTTCTGACATCATTAGGTATAAAGGTTTGTTTCTTGCTGTTTTCTTCCTCCTCCCATTGTTTTGTTTGTTTTTTGTTATTTTTTGTTTTGTTTTGTTTTAGAGAGGGAAAGTATTAAAGAAAATTTTGCTGTACCATCTTTTCTAAAATACTTATTTTTAACAAATATTATTAATTGATTATCAAACAGCATCAAAAATATTCTTCTAACAATATTATTCTTTTTTTCTTTAAATTTTTTTTAGTGTTATGTTAATCACCATACATTACATCTTTAGTTTGTGATGTAGTGTTCCATGATTCATTGTTTGTACATAACACCCAGTGCTCCATTCAGAAAGTGCCCTCTTTAATACCCATCAATAGGCTAACCCATCCCCCATCCCCCTCTCCCCTAGAACCCTCAGTTTGTTTTTCAGAGTCCATCATCTCTCATGATTCATCTCCCCCTCCGATTCCCCCCCCTTCATTCTTTCCCTCCTACTATCTTCTTTTTTTTTTTTCCCTAACATATATTGCAGTATTTGTTACAGAGGTACACATCTGTGGTTCAACAGTCTTGCACAATTCACAGTGCTCACCATAGCACATACACTCCCCAATGTCTATCACCCAGGCACCCCATCCCTTCGACCCCACCCCCACTCCAGCAACCCTCAGTTTGTTTCCTGAGATTAAGAATTCCTCATATCTGTGAGGTCATATGATACGTGTCTTTCTCTGATTGACTTATTTCGCTCAGCATAACACCCTCCAATTCCATCCATGTCATTGCAAATGGCAAGATCTCATTTCTTTTGATGGCTGAATAATATTCCATTGTACATATATACCATTTCTTCTTTATCCATTCATCTGTCGATGGACATCTTGGCTCTTTCCACAGTTTGGCTATTTTGGACATTGCTGCTATAAACATCGGGATGCACATACCCCTTTGGATCCCACATTTGTATCATTGGAGTAAATACTCAGTAGTGCAATTGCTGGATCATAGGGTACCTCTATTTTCAACTTTTTGAGGAAACTCCATACGGATTTCCAGAGTGGTTGCACCAGCTTGCATTCCCATTAACAGTGTAGGAGGGTACCCCTTTCTCCACATCCCCGCCAACATCTGTCATTTTCTCACTTGTTAATTTTAGCCATTCTGACTGGTGTGAGGTGGTATCTCATTGAGGTTTTGATTTGGATTTCCCTGACGCCGAGCGATGTTGAGCAATTTTTCATGTGTCTCTGGGCCATGTGGATGTCTTCTTTGGAAAAATGTCGTTCATGTCTTCTGCCCATTTCTTGATTGGGTCATTTATTCTTTGGGTGTTGAGTTTAAGAAGTTCTTTATAGATTTTGGATACTAGCCCTTTATCTGATATGCCATTTGCAAATATCTTCTCCCATTCTGTTGGTTGTCTTTTGGTTTTGTGGACTGTTTATTTTGCTGGGCAAAAGCTTTTTATCTTGATGAAATCCCAAGAGTTCATTTTTGCCCTTGCTTCCCTCGACTTTGGCGATGTTTCTAGGAAGAAGTTGCTGCATCTGAGGTTGAAGAGGTTGCTGCCTGTGTTCACCTTTAGGATTTTGATGGACTCCTGTCTCACATTGAGGTCTTTCAACCATTTGGAGTCTATTTTTGTGCGTGGTGTAAGGAAATGGTCCAGTTTCATTCTTCTGCATGTGGCTGTCCAATTTTCCCAACACCATTTGTTGAAGAGACTGTCTTTTTCCCACTGGACATTCTGTCCTGCCTTGTCAAAGATTAGTTAGCCATAGAGTTGAGGGTCCATTTCTGGGCTCTCTATTCTGTTCCATTGATCTATGAGTCTGTTTTTGTGCCAGTACCATACTGTCTTGATGATGACAGCTTTGTAATAGAGCTGGAAGTCCGGAATTGTGATGCCACAGCTTTGCTTTTCTTTTTCAACATTCCTCTGGCTATTCGGGATCTTTTCTGGTTCCATACAAATTTTAGGATTATTTGTTCCATTTCTTTGAAAAAAGTGGATGGTATTTTGATGGGGATTGCATTGAATGTGTAGATTGCTCTAGGTAGCATTGACATCTTAATAATATTTGTTCTTCCAATCCATGAGCATGGAACGTTTTTCCATTTCTTTGTGTCTTCCTCAATTTCTTTCATGAGTATTCTGTAGTTTTCTGAGTACAGATTCTTCACCTCTTTGGTTAGATTTATTCCTAGGTATCTTATGGTTTTGGGTGCAGTTGTAAATGGGATCAACTCCTTAATTTCTCTCTCTTCTGTCTTGTTGTTGGTGTATAGGAATGCCACTGATTTCTGTGCTTTGATTTTATATCCTGCCACTTGACTGAATTCCTGTATGAGTTCTAGCAATTTTGGGGTGGAGTCTTTTGGGTTTTCCACATACAGTATCATGTCATCTGCAAAGAGTGAGAGTTTGACTTCTTCTTTGCCCATTTGGATGCCTTTGATTTCTTTTTGTTGTCCGATTGCTGTGGCTAGGACTTCTAATACTATGTTGAACTGCAGTGGTGATAATGGACATCCCTGCCGTGTTCCTGACCTTAGGGGAAAGCTATCAGTTTTTCCCATTGAGAATGATATTCGCTGTAGTTTTTTCATAGATGGATTTTATGATATTGAGGTATGTACCCTCCATCCCTCTACTCTGAAGAGTTTTGATCAAGAAAGGATGCTGTACTTTGTCAAATGTTTTTTCTGCATCTATTGAGAGGATCATATAGTTCTTGTTCTTTCTTTTGTTAATGTATTATATCACGTTGATTGATTTGCAGATGTTGAACCAACCTTGCAGCGCAGGGATAAATCCCACTTGGTCGTGGTGAATAATCCTTTTAATGTACTGTTGGATCCTATTGGCTAGTATTTTGGTGAGAATTTTTGCATCCATCTCCA
The DNA here is from genome assembly GCF_003265705.2 of Callorhinus ursinus. Lineage (NCBI taxonomy): Eukaryota > Metazoa > Chordata > Mammalia > Carnivora > Otariidae > Callorhinus > Callorhinus ursinus. Next base: position 16,484,949 of record NW_027397116.1, read on the forward strand.
TCAAGGATATTGGTCTGTAATTCTCCTTTTGGATGAAGTCTTTGTCTGGTTTGGGCATCAAGGTAATGGTGGCCTCATAAAACGAGTTTGGAAGTTTTCCTTCCATTTCTATTTTTTGCAACTGTTTCAGAAGAATAGGTATTAATTCTTCTTTAAAAGTTTGGTAGAATTTCCCTGGGAAGCCATCTGGCCCTGGGCTTTTGTTTGTTGGGAGATTTTTGATGACTGCTTCCATTTCCTTAGAGGTTATAGGTCTCTTCAGGGTTTCTTTTTCTTCGTGGTTCAGTTTTGGTAGTTGATACGTCTCTAGGAATGCATCCATTTCTTCCAGGTTATCTAATTTGCTGGAATAGAGTTGCTTATAATATGTTCTTATAATTGTTTGTATTTTTTTGGTGTTTGTTGTGATCTCTCCTCTTTCATTCATGATTTTGTTGATTTGGGTCATTTTTCTTTTTGATCAGTCTGGCCAGGGGTTTATCAATCTTGTTAATTCTTTCAAAGAACCAACTCCTAATTTCGTTTTTATGTTCTACCCTTCTTTTGGTTTCTAGTTCATTGATTTCTGGTCTGATCTTTATTATTTCTCTTCTTCCACTGGGTTTAGGCTTTATTTGCTGTTTTTTTCTCTAGCTCCTTTAGGCGTAGGTTTAGATTGTGTATTTGAGACCTTTCTTGTTTCTTGAGAAAAGCTTGTATTGCTATCTACTTTCATCTCAGGACTGCCTTTGCTACATCCCAAAGATTTTGATAAGTTGTGTTTTCATTTTCCTTTGTTTCCATGAATTTTTTAAATTCTTCTTTAATTTCCTGGTTGACCCATTCATTCTTTAGTAGATGCTCTTTAGCCTCCATGTATTTTTGATTCTTTCCATATTTCCTCTTGTGATTGAGTTCTAGTTTCAAAGCATTGTGGTATGAAAATATGCAGGGAATGATCCCAATCTTTTCTTACCGGCTGAGACCTGATTTGTGACCTAGGATTTGTGACCTATTCTGGAGAATGTTCCATGGGCACTAGAGAAGAATGTGTATTCCGTTGCTTTGGGATGGAATGTACTGAATATGTCTGTGAAGTCCATTTGGTCCAGTGTGTCATTTAAAGTCTTTAATTCTTTGTTGATCTTTTGTTTAGATGATCTGTCCATTTTAGTCAGAGGGATGTTAAAGTCTCCCACTATTATTGTATTGTTTTTAATGTGTTTCTTTGCTTTTGTTATTAATTGCCTTATATAATTGGCTGCTCCCATGTTAGAGGCATACATATTTACATTTGTTAGAGCTTCTTGTTGGATAGACCCTTTAAGTACGATATAGTGTCCGTCTTCATCTCTTATTACAGTCTTTTGTTTAAAATCTAATTTTTCTGATATAAGGATTGCCACCCCAGCTTTCTTTTGGTGTCCATGAGCATGGTAAATGGTTTTCTACCCTGTCACTTTCAATCTCAGGGTGTCTTTGGGTCTAAAATGAGTCTCTTGCACACAGCATATTGATGGGTCTTGTTTTTTAATCCAATCTGATAGCCTGTGTCTTTTGATTGGGGCATGTAGCCCATTTACATTCAGGGTAATTATTGAAAGATATGAATTTAGTGCCATTGTATTGCCTGTAAGGTGACTGTTACTCTATATTGTCTGTGTTCCTTTCTAGTTTATGTTGCTCTTAGGCTCTTTCTTTGCTTAGAGGACCCCTTTCAATATTTCTTGTAGGGCTGGTTTCGTGTTTGCAAATTCCTTTCGTTTTTGTTTGTCCTGGAAGCTTTTTATCTCTCCTTGTATTTTCAATGACAGCCTAGCTGGGTATAGTATTCTTGGCTGCATATTTTTCTCGTTTAGTGCTCTGAATATATCATGCCAGTCCTTTCTGGCCTGCCAGGTCTCTGTGGATAGGTCTGTTGCCAATCTAATGTTTCTACCATTATAGGTTACATATCTCTTCTCCCGAGCTGCTTTCAGGATTTTCTCTTTGTCTCTGGGACTCATAACTTTTACCATTAGATGTCGGGGTGTTGACCTATTTTTATTGGTTTTGAGAGGGTTTCTCAATGCTTCCCGGATTTGATGCTTGTTTCCTCCCCACATTAGGGAAGTTCTCTGTTATAATTTGCTCCAATATACCTTCTGCCCCTCTCTCTCTTTCTTCTTCTGGGATCCCAATTAGTCTAATGTTGTTTTGTCTTATGGTATTGCTTATCTCTCAAATTCTGCCCTCGTAATCCAGTAGTTGTTTATCTCTCTTTTTCTCAGCTTCTTTATTTTCCATCATTTGATCTTCTATATCGCTGATTCTCTTTTCTGCCTCATTTATCCTAGCAGTTAGTGCCCCCCTTTTTAATTGCACCTCTTTAATAACCTTTTTGATTTTGACTTGGTTAGATTTTAGTTCTTTTATTTCTCCAGAAAGGTTTCTCTAAATAACTTTCATGCTTTTTCAAGCCCAGCTAGTATCTTTAAAATCATGATTCTGCACTCTAGATCTGACATCGTACTAATGACTATATTGAATAGTCCCTGGCAGATGGTACTACCTCTTGTTCTTTTTGTTGAGGTGATTTTTTTCCATCTTGTCCAGAGAATAGATGTATGAGAGAACAAAATGCTAACAGTGGTAATATCCCCAGAAAATATACTCTAAACAAATCAGAAAAGACCTGAAACCAGGGGAAAAGAAAGGGAAAGAAAGAAAAAAGAAAATGAAAAAGATAAAAACAAACAAAAACAGAACAAAACAAAAAAAAAACAGAATATGATCAAATATGATCCAGCTGGTGCATAGATCAGTGCCACACACTAGATTTTGGGTGTATTTTGGTCTGTTAGAAGAAAGTGTTTCCCAAAATTTTAAAGAAAGAAAGACTTATAGATGTACAAAATAAGGGTTGATATGATGAAGGGATGGAATATGACTAAAGATGAAAATTATAAAAAAATTTATAGAAGGAATTGATAAGATAAAAGTTGTTTGAAAAAAGAAAAAGAGGATCTAAAAAAAGGAAATAAAGAAAAAAAAGGGCGGGAGAGAGAATGTGTTCAGGCAGGAGACTAGAACAAAGCCATACACTACTGATTTACGGTATATTTTGATATGGTAGAAGAAACTGTATCTCAAAATTTTAAAGAGAGACCCTCATATATATATATGTATATATGCCGAAAATAAGTGTAACTACTATGAAGGGACAGAATATGACTCTAAAAATGAAAAATAAAAATTTTTTTTTTAAAAAAGGGATTGATAAGATGTTGGTTGAAAAAGGGAAAAAGAAAAATTCAAAAAAAAAGGCAGTTTAAAAAATTAACTTTGAAAGACTAAAGAATCATGGTAAAAACACCATGAATTCTATGTGCAGTATTCCCCTAGTGCCGGAGTTCTGCCCTTCTCATTGATCGGTAAATGGTCTTTGCTGGCTGTTCTTGCTGATCTTCTGGGGGAGGGGCCTGTTTCGTGGTTCCCAAGTATCTTTGCCGGAGGCGGAATTGCACCGCCCTTGTTGGTCTGCTATGTAATTGGCTTGGGTTTGCTCTCGTGAGCTTTTGTTTCCTGCAAGTTTTCTGTACAGCTTTGGAGGACGAGAGTGAAAAATGGCGGCCTCCCAACTCCACCCAGGAGGAGCTGAGACCTTGGGGCCCCACTCCTCAGTGCGCCCCCAGAGAAAAGCAGTCAATTACTCCCGTGTCCCCGGTCTGGGGCCGCACTCCATGCTCACCCGGCCTGTGACCGAGCATTTCTCTCTCTGGCACCCGACTGGTTGTGGAGTCTCCAAAACCAGCAGATCCCTGCAGTACACTCCCACACCACTCCTCTCAGGGGAGAAAGGGGAGTCTCCCAGGATCTGCCGCTTGTTGGGTCCCTGCTGGAGGAGCAGTGGCCCGACTGTGTCTCTAATCATGGTGTATGGCAACCCCGAGCTGAGAGCCCGTGCCTTGGCTCCGTCTCTGCAGCCGGCTTCCCCGCTCTGATACCCAGGAGCTCTGCCACACTCAGGCACCCCCAGTCTTTCTGTGACTCCTTGGGTCCTGAGACCACATTGTCCCCCAAGGGTTCCACCCCCTGCTTAGCCACTGGAGCGACGTACCTCAGCGGAGCCAACTTCTAAAAGTTCCAATTTTGTGCTCCGCGGCTCTCTCACTTGCCAGAAGCAGCTGACAGAGGCCCCCACCCCTCGCGGTCTATCTTCCCAAATATCGCCTTGGATTCACTTCTCCGCATTTCCTACCTTCCAGAAAGTGGTCGCTTTTCTGTTCAGAGAGTTGTTGCTATTCTTTTCTTCTATCTCCTGTTGAGCTCCTAGGTGTTCAGAATGGTTTGATCCCTATTCAGCTAAATTCCTGAGACCAGACGAAATCCAGGTCTCCTACTCCTCCGCCATCTTGCTCCGCCTCCAACAATATTGTTCTTAAAGGGTAAGATCTGATGTAAGTGCCTTTTGAAGAATAACACTCTAAAACAAACAGAAATTAATAGTAAATGAAAGTTTTTCCATATAGATCAAGGAGAGGAAACCCTGTCTTGTTAATCTGTTATTTTGTTGTATTTTTAATATTTTAAAGACAGGTTTAATATGAACTATTCACTACACTTTAACTTCATTTTTTAAGAGTGAGAATTGTTTTAGGTGATTCATAAATGTATACCATCCATCTATTGTTAAAATAAGCACATCTAAAATCCTTGCAGGTATTACATTCAATCAATAATCATTTTGTGAAGTAATTAGAGATGTAGTTATAAAACATCCCATTCTATTTGTAACAAATATGCCTTTGTGTTTGAAACTCTGGTCTATCACTTTATTAATACTTTCAAATGGCCTCTACCTGCTTACATACGTTAACGTTGCTCTGGATATCAAGAATAACAAAGGGACTACTACAGCTTCTATTTATTTCACGTGTATGTATTTATCTCCAAGTTAATTTGCTAGTTTGATACCAAATACATAGAATCAGAGCACCATGGTTTGAAAAATAAACATTAATATTTTCTACAGATTATTATAACAAAAACAAAATACCAACTAGCACATATATATCTACATTTTTTTACCAGGTATTTTTTTCTAGATTGTATTAAATAGTATAAGTGATGAAGCGTATGCTATTGTCTTATTTTAAATAGGAAGTGCCTGGCTCTGAAAGTTTTAGTGTAACGCTGGAGGACATAGGGACAGTTTAAATCCTCATCTCCCTAATCATCAAACCAAGTGTTTTACTAGAGTACTATAATGCTTCTCTGTTATTCTTTTAAAGATATATAATATTATTCTTACATACATATAGAAGACCTTGTAAAATAATCCTAAATAAAAGCTAAAAAGCTAAACCAGTCTAAAATTTGGTGGAGAGTTCTCATTAATTTAAATAGAAAGTTCAAGATATGCAGAGAACAAGGCCCTTTACTTGTTATGTAACTATAGGTATTTCATTTTAATTTTTAATTGATGTATAGTTGATGTACAATATTATATTAGTTTCACATGTACAAGGTAGTGATTTGGCAATTATATATATATATTATGAAATGCTTATCACAAGTATAGTTACCATCTGTCACCATACAAAGTTATTATAGGTATTTTACTGACAGCCTTTAACAAATTTAAGAATTTAATGTGAGGTTCCTAAATGCTTTATAATCTGTGAATTTAAAAAGAAGAAAAAAAATTAGAGCATCCAGAAGCCCATTATTTAGAAAGCCACTGTTACAATGCATATGTATTTCTTACCACTTCCCTCTGTTTAAATTTGTTAATACATGTATCTTTTAGCTGAGATCATATGCTGAATTTATAACCTGAAGATGGTAATTAAATTCAGCCATGATAGTTTCTTCTATAACTAATGTCAGAAAACCTACTTTAAATAGCCACATACTGTCCTATCTAATGGAAACATTTTAATTAATTCTGCCTTTTGTCTAGTATTCTATCATTCTTTTCCCCTGAAAGTGTATGTAGGTATGTATATATTTAAATATGAAAGTCTTATTAAATGATATTTGCATATACGTAATTCTTCATGATAAGATTTTACAAAATGCTGAGAAAAAGAATATGGTTATTTTTAAACCTTTTGATATGTACTTTAAACTTGTTATCAGAAGAGTTTATATCTATATACCGTTCCTTAAGTCATGAATGGAGGTACTGATTTTGCCACATTTTACTCTAGTCATTATTTTTATTTAAAAAAAAAAATCTCACTGATTGTAAAGACATACATTTTAATAGTATTATGGTTGAAAATGTTTTCTCATTTTACTAAATATTAGTATTTTTGTGGTTTGCCTATCAGTAAATTTAGCTCATTTGTCTTTTGTTGCATTTGTCTTTTGAGTAAATATACTTTTCCTTCCCTTGCCTTGATATATATATCTGTAATATTAGCAGTGTTCTATCACTTTTGAGAGAAGGCAAAAGAAAGAAAAGGCAAGGAGGTAAACACATCTCCATCTTTCCATTGTATCACCTAGGTTCTCTGCTCATTTTTTCCATGTTCAAAAATAACAAAAATAATGCACATTGCCAAATGATTATAACCATCTATAATCAAGTTACCATAGATTATTTAGACTTCTCCCTCAGGTGCTTTGTGACTACAATTTAATTGAAAGAAAATAACACTGTCAATTAAAAATAGAGTGAAAAGTGGGTCATCACTGAAATGTAGTTTCTTTAGAAGCAAAGAAAGTAAGGTACAATTAATAAAATTCTAATTGGACAATGTGAAAACAGGTAATTTGTTCTTTTGTTCATCTATAGTTGAACATACATTTGAGTAATGACATAAATAAAATAGAGGCATAACATTTATTCTGATGAGAATAATTAGTAAAATTATACTTTTAAATTGACTTTTCTTCAAGAACAATGCGAAGATGGGATGTGGTTCAAGGTTGCAGATGAGATGTAAGAAAGGCTCTTCAGGTTTCTCTTGATACATGAAGAGTAAAAAGAAAAAGACAAACTTTCCTAGGATTATTAAACTCAGAGATGTAAGTCCGGTTTAGACCAGCAGCAAAAGAAAATGGGCCCCGCATTCAGCAAGCATGTTAACCACCACCAGAAAACAAGTGAGCAGCACAAGTCATTCCTGGAAATATTGTTTACATGATTATAATTCGTAGGGGAAGCTGTAGTTGAAGTGCATCTGAGTGCTGTATTGTCTCATGTGCTTTCTCAATTTAAAGAATTAGAGGATTAGAAAGTGATGTGAAGGACATACTTGACCTGAGAACATTGGGGACATAACAGATGTTAGAATTCTGGAAATGGGACATGGTTTCAAACCTTTTTGTAGAAAATAACATAACATTGCAAACAATAGCTCAAGGAATTAGAATTTGACAAGTCCACAAATGTATTGAAAGCAATTCACAGAAAGGAAAAATGGAGAGGGGCGTGGAATATGGGCAGGAGGGAAGAAGGGAAAGTTTGAATTATTTAATATATGTGGTATAAAATAAAATGCTTAAAAAGTATTCCATGTGATATGATTTCTTGCTTTCACATCATAACACAAGATTGTTTACAATAATTTACAAGTGTTAAGAGATCATATGGATATGGTTGGCCAGCAGTGGTTTTTTGCGGATGATTCTTTGTCAAAGGTTGTCACTCATATTCCCTTAAAATGAGAAAAGTAAAACAATATATCCATTGTCCTTTTCTAATATGAGAAGTTGGAGTATTCATGGCCCAGACTAAACAGCAGAAAGTTTAGGATTTCCAAACTTGCTTAAGATTTTAAGTAATTAAAAGGTGGCATGAAGCTTGGTATTGTGCCATCCTCCTTCCTCCTCCTCTTCACCATCCATCAGATCTTACCTCTAACAGGACACTTTGCTCATGAGCCACTGGCAGGTCAAGGCCTTTTATTTTAATGACGGAGATAATGAGCAAAATATGAAAAACAGCAATGATGACGCTAAGTGGATTTACTGCACTTGGAAAGGATTAAAATCTTTTTGTAGAAGAAAAGAGTAGACTGAAAAGTAGGGAGGAGTGTTGTTGCTTTTTTAAAATTTTTGTTTTTAACTTTTTATTGTTAAGAGTGAGGGGAATGAAATAAGTCAGGGAAAGAATTTTTTTTTCCTCCCCAAATTGACTTTTTAAAAACGTATGAGAACATACGTGAAGGCAAATTGCAAGTAAAATAATATACAAACAATAAAAGTTGAAAGAAGATTTTCTGCATCTCTTATCATTAATGTTTTCCAGATTTGAGTTCTGATGTAATGCTAGGTATTTTTAAAAATAATAACACATTACTGTTACTCTTCTGAATAATTTTTTAATATACATGTGTCTTGAAAGCCCCTGCCCTGAAGCTAACAAATAATTCTTTTCTAGCAAAGTCATGAACTAATGTTAGGATAACCTTCTATCAGAGAAATGATCTGATACATTTTCAGTGTCATAAAATAAGCCATTTCAGATGGAGCTTATGCATTATAACTTTTCTTGGTTCTTGCTTCCTAATTTTTATTACTTGGAGGAATTTGACAATAAAAAAGTACTGTATTTGAGAAAAAAAATCACTATTTTTAGATAAAAAAATTCTTCCAATGTAATGGTTCATATCATTCACCCCTATTGACAAAGAATTTGTGTGTGATTTAAAAAATACAGCTAAGGAAACCCCATCACCCAGAAATAACCTATTTCTCCTTGAAGTTCTGTCAGTTTTATTTTCATGTATTCTGATGTATTTTTGTTAGGTACATTCATGTTCATGATTGTTATGTCTTGGAGAAATTGTTTCCTTTATCATTATGTAATACCCCTCTGTATCATTGATAAATTTTCTTGTTCTGAAATCTGCTTTGCCTAAAATTAATATATTTTTATTGGGGCACCTGAGTGGCTCAGTTGTTAAGCGTCTGCCTTCGGCTCAGGTCATGATCCCAGGGTCCTGGGATCGAGCCCCGCATCGGGCTCCCAGCTCGGCGGGAAGCCTGCTTCTCCCTCTCCCACTCCCCCTGCTTGTGTTCCCTCTCTCGCCTTGTCTCTCTCTGTCAGATAAATAAATAAAATCTTTAAAAAATATATATATTTTTATTAATGTTAGCTGAGTGTAGTCTGTCCATAGGCTGGGTGAATTAAACAACAGCAGTTTTTTTTTTTTTTTTCAAAGTTTTGGAGGTTAGAAGTCTATGATCAAGGTACCTGCAAGGACTGGGGAAGTGGGAGGATGACGACAGAGAGGGAGAGAGAGATAAAGGGAAAAAGAAATGAGTCTCTTCAGGAGGTTAGGATAGGAATGGTATTTTTCACAATTAGCCTCAGGCAATTTCAATACGTAATGTCCAAGGACCGTAGGTTGAGACTCACTGCTAAGGTCTGTGCATGTCTGGAATTCTCACAACAATCCTCTTTTATATTTGCCATTATTATCCTTATGTGTAGACGAAAAATCTGAGCCACAGAGTGGTTGAACTTGCCAAAACCTGAACAGCTCATAAAGGGCATAAATAAGCATTTCAGTTCCAGATGCTGTGTTTGTAAATAGTGACATTAGACCACCTGTATATGGGTAACTGTCAAATGAATCTACCTATGTTAACAAAACAGTAAGAACTTGAAATAAGATCTTTAAAACAATATAAAATCTTTTTTCTTATTTCCATACTACCGTTTTTTAATGTTTCAAGTTTTTATTTAAATTTGAGTTTAACATATAGTGACATACTACCTTTAAAAAATAAACAAAAATCTTAAAAAATGGAATTTTTAAACAAATATTTAAACAAAGTAAGCAAATATTAAATATTTGGGTTGCTAAGTATTTAAGCAACTATTTAGATATCTAAACTTTTAGATATTGAAAGTGCTGAAAGAAGCTTACAATTTTAAAGGCTTAATGGAAGTGGAAAATAAAAATTAGCATAAAATTAGATTATTACATTAATATAGGCTCAATTCTTATTTTCAATTCCAAACCTAGTAAAAACCTACACCTTAAATTGAAGGATAAAGATGAACAATAGGGTATTAAAGTGTTTAGTAGAACGATGTACTTTTATATTAAAAATGCTAGCACTAACATTTTTCAGAAATTTAAATTTTATGTACTTGTACATTTCCAGTAAAGTATAACCTCCTAAGAATTTAGAGAAAATAAATAAGAATGGATTACATGTTCTTCACTGAAAACTGGAGGTAACTGAAAAACTAAGAACCCAGTATTGGAAAGGATCTGATGAAATTGAAACTTCAAATTCTTTTACAAGAAATGTAATTTTGTTACAAACTATTTAGAAACTAATTATTTCTATGTATTTTTTCCATCTATTTTTTTATTTTAAGATAAATATTGCTGGTGATAACTTCCTAATAAGAATATTGACACAAGCTCAAATATTCCTAAATAATTTAATTAAATTAAATAATGTCAATTTAATACTGGAAATCATCACTATTTGCAGAATGGTGGTTTCTCAGTGTTAAGTTTTCAGAATTATTCCTATCCTGAAAGAAAACGTTTTACCCATCTTTCCTAGATAACATTAAATTTAGGCCAATACTTCTAGCAGCATGGTACAGTGGTAAGTGTATTCTACTCTTTTCTTCTACACAGTTTGATCATTACAGTGTCCTAAATTTAATAACAGAGAGGCACTTAAGAGCTATTCTGTCACTCTCGAGCTGTTTAATTATCAAGTCCTGTTTTCCACAATTTTTGTCACATACTTCCTATGTGTAAAATATATAATTATTGCACCTTACACGAAGGCTGTAAAAATCAATAAGTTCATGGATATGAATGTACATTTTAAACTGGACTTAGAGAGCATTATGCTAAGTGAAGTAAGTCAGAGAAAGACAAATACCATATGATTTCACTCATCTGTGGAATTTAAGGAACAAAACAAATGAGCAAAAAGGAAAAAGAGAGAAGAGGCAAAACAAGAAACATAGTAGTACCCCTAGAGAACAAACTGATCGTTACCAGAAGGGAGGTGGGGGGGCATAAATTAAATAGGAGAAGGGGATTAAGGAGGGTGTTTGTGCTGATGAACAGCGGGTGATGTATGGAGGTGTTGAATCACTGTATTGTGCACCTGAAACTAATACTACACTGTACGTTAACTAACTGGAATTTAAATAAAAACAAGAAAATAAACTGTAGATCATTATATGTAATTTAGGTACACTTTTATAAATACCTACTTCAAAAAAATTAAATAAGTGGCCAAGAGGATAAACTATGTATTTAACAGCTATTCATCATGTAGCACTTGCAGAGTCTCTTCCTTGCGAGGACTTAAAGACGTGATCATATAGAATGTTGAGGGTTCCTCTGCTTTCAGCTAGAGCTTATCTACACTCTACCTGGAACACTGTTGCCACTTCTACAATGCAAGCATACTCAATACTCCTTTTGTTAGGTTCATTTTGGGAGAGTTAAAAATGAGAATGTTTCTGAATTAGGTATTCTGCAAGACATCATAACATTAATTGATATCATTAATTGTCATTAATGTCATATCATGACATTAATTGATACTGGAGAGTAGAATATCATTTTTGTAGGATTTATTTTTATGCTATACATGAAAAATCTATATGGCTAAATAGCTTTTATCACTTACTAAAGGCACAGTTTTAAAGATTTATATAAAGTGGTATATTCTTTTAAAAATCTTAGTACAGTAGGGGCCCTGGGTGGTTCCAGTGGCTGGGTGTCTAACTCGATCTCGGTTCAGGTTTTGATCTCGCAGTTGTGTGTTCAAGCCCCATGTTGGGCTCCACCTGGGTGTGGAAACTACTTAAAAAAAAAAAAAGTCTGGGGTGCCTGGGTGGCTCAGTTGTTAAGCGTCGGTCTGCGGCTCAGGTCGTGATCCCAGCGTCCTGGGATCGGGTCCCACATCGGGCTCCTTGCTCCTTGGGAAGCCTGCTTCTCCCTCTCCCACTCCCCCTGCTTGTGTTTCCTCTCTCACTGTGTCTCTCTCTGTCAAGTAAATAAATAAATAAAATCTTTAAAAAAAAAAAAAGTCTTAGTTACCATAAGGATGTAAGGTTAAGCAACAAATATGAAGAGACAGAGAAAAGCTACTCTAATGTATAGCTCAAGTTAAAACAGTGTTATTTCATAAGCACATAATCCTGATGGTTTATAACAAAGGAACTGTGTGAAAGATTTTTCTATGCCTGGGTAATTTGTATTATCTCTTCTGATACTTTTGTTTGTAGAGTTATATACAGAGAGACCGAATCTATTCTAGACATGAATCTTCAATTAGAATAGCCCCCATATCTTTTTTGGTGAATAGCCAAACCTTAGTTTTATGCATAATCCAGTCAACCATCCTTTTCTATAACATGCACTTATCAATATAACAGAATATGTTTTTTTTAAAGATTTATTTATTTGTTATTATTATTTTCTTTTCGAGAGAGAGGTGGGGGAGCAGTGGGAGAGGAAGAAAGAGTTTTAAGCAGACTCCATGCTGTGGGGTAGACCCCATCTGAGTCTCAATCTCATGACCCTGAGATCACAACCTGAGCCAAAACCAAGAGTTGAACACTTAACTGACTATGCCACCCAGGTGCCCCATCAGAGCAGAGTATGTTTTGATTGATCTCTTTGTCTTAGTGTTTCATTAAAATTTGACTTCTTAACCACCTGTTTCAGAATCTTGGATTTTATTATCTTGGGCCCACTCACCTTGCCTTCCCATATAATTCAAGTGGAATCTCCAACTGTTGTATATCAAGAATCTGAAGTTTTAATAAGCTTCTCTAGTAATATTCAGGCTTTGAAGTTGAGAAATACTTTGAGCTTGTATTTATGGGTAATATATACTCTTTCAATATTTAAAGAAGTTAAAAAATGTCTTCATATGTGCTATTATCAATCATTACTTAAACTCTTATTTTCTGTAACAGAACCAAAGAAAAAGTAAATCTTTGAACTCACCATCCACATTGTCTTAGGCTGGGATGCTTTAGGCTAATCTCTGACTTGTACCGGGGTACCTAGGCTCTGGCTTTCCCACTGAAATCATTACCTTCCTGCTGCCATCAACAGTGACGGTTCTAACTGCCCTACTGGTCCTTACCCATGCCTCTGTTCTGCGAATATTCAGAACCTACAATTATTGCAGGATTGTTCACTCTCCTTAAAAAATAGCTTCAGTTTTTCTGCTCTGAAATTCACAATCATAAAATTAAAAAGAAAAAATCTTCCAGTTTTGCTAAGCATTTTTTTTTGAAAAAGAGAACTTTCATTCACCTGTGGTTGTATGTGTCAATTAAGGTGTATTTCTGGTGAGCAATATTTAGCTTAAGAACCTTAAGTTTTTATATTTCTACGCATGCGCTCTGTGAAAGTATTAAAGCTAGGCACAAAATTCATATTTAAGAGGGCTCATTACAGTATTCATTGTGATAAGGGAGGTTGGAAAATTATTAATTATAATAAATAACAAAGGAATTATTAAAATAGTATGGTGGATATGTAACATGGAATACTGTATAACTATTATTTTCATTTTTATAAGACTATTTAATGATAAGGAAAGAAAACTGGATTTATAAGTGAATATAGATTACATTCATTTTTAAAAGATATATGCATAGGAAAATATAAAGGTAATAAATACAGCTGACCCTTGAACAATGTGGGGGCTAGGGGTACCAAGCCACAGGGCAGTCAAAGATGCACATATAATTTTTGACTCCCTCAAAATAGCCTGTTAATAGAACTATTAGAACTGTTAGGAAAGCCATACCAATAACAGTTAATTAACATACATTTTTAATGTTATATGCATTATATACTGTATTCTTACAATGAAGTAAGCTAGAAAAAAGAAAGTGTTATTAAGAAAATCATAGGAGAAAGCAAATTTACCATACTGTACTGTATTTATTGAAAAAAGATCCACATATTAAGTGGACTCATGTGGCTCAAACTTGTGTTGAAGGATCAGCTGTGTAACATATGTTATTTCTGAATTATATATCCCTCTTACTAATTATACTACATAATATCCAACATTTTCTAAAAATATTTAATATGCTTATATTAAATGCATGTTTAATATAATCACTTTATTAATATATATGCCTTTCCAGATACAATAATGTTTCCATCAGTGTTGGTAGCAGAGTGGGGGGACTTTAATTATTACCCTTATATTTCTAAATATTGCCTGCCCAACCCAACAACTCTTGTTAACTTGATATCTTCCATGATAAACCAATAAGTAAATAACTCAATCCAAATTATTCTCCTAAAATTATTTCTGAAAACTACAGTTGCAATAAAATTATTTTACATAGAATAAGTTTTATGTTACTTAACTATCATCATATCTATGAGCTTCCATAGGACTCCTTTTGGAATTCAGATTTTTTTCCTTTGTAGCCTGAAATATTCTAAGCAAACATATTAAAAAAGAAGCAGCATAGTTTTAAAGCCAAGTTATATAGTTTTTCACATAGCATTTTAAAAAGGGATTCAAGTATTTATGTAATTCATAGTTTATTTAAAATTAATTTTTCTGTCTTTAAAAATATGTGTTCACCTATTCTTAGAGAAAGAGGATCCTGGGTACTACCTTTTTGTGTGTGCATGTGTGGGAGGAGGGTTCTTTGAGGGGAATATTCTATTGATAAATATAAATGCAAATTCTGATGTAAGTATGTCATGGTTGTAAAATTAGGAGTGGGATTCTTCTTATATGCAGTATACTGTGTGCTCACCATCTATCTGGTCAATTTCATGTCTGACATCTATAACCTACATTTGTATCCTAACACCAAATTTAGTTTCAGAAAGAGTATTGCTTTAAAAAAAAGGTGGGGGGGGAGAAAGAATGAAAAAGAAAGAGCATTGCTTTCTTTGGTTTTGAAAACACCACTACAAAGTTAAATCACTCTAAAGAGAATACTCTTGCCAATAAATTTTGTCACTTCTGGAATCTGTTACGATTATTTTTTGCAATGTTCAAATGTTATACACAAGTGTGCACACACTGTTCAAGCTATTTTCATTGTTTTCAGGTACTTCACTCTTTGATGGCAGTAACATTAGTTACGGAACGAGCACCGGCTCCTCGATACTGTGCCTTTTGTCCTCCCTATTTCATTCCATCAGACTTAACTTACCTTTCACTCCATACCTCTTCATAAAATCTACTGATTATATATCCTAAAGATAACTGAATCTCTGACAGCACTTCCTCATGACAGAGATGTGAAGTAGGTCTTCAATACTTGTCTCACTTTAAGATGATCCCCAATGCTATTGAAAATGGGTAAAATAATTACTCTCGTTTCCTAAAACGAGATGGTAAACACACCATTTGTAGTGTTTGATAATGAGAGCCTCCTAGCCTATCATCATCTTTCAGGCTAGATAAGAAAATGAAATAATTCATGGGGAAAATAAGAGGACTTTTCAGAAAGAGTGTTTAGAGTACCAGTATGCACATCCCTACCCTCCAACCTCCTTCCTTAATCTCAATCCCAGAGGATTAGATTTAAGACATCTTTAACAGACTCTTCTCAAGAGGACTACTTTGCACAGCAAAGCTGGAGGGTGTGGTTTATTTTTTAGATCCTTTCCTGATAGAGGGATGATGAAAGAGAGTAACTCTAATGCTGTGTAACTGTCATTCCCATGCTAGGAAATGTGCAGCAAGGAGAAGGTCTTGGGCACATGGCTAAAGATATCTGAATATTCAAAGCAATCCTCTAGGGAAATGAACAGCATTCAAGCATCTTGTCCTATAGACATTGGTTGTACCTAAAACAGATTATAGCAACAGTGGTTAAGTATTTCCCTAAAGTCTTAAGAATGGATTAGATGCTTATGAAATATGCTTTAAAATATATACTTTCACAACCACTGCTCCTATAATATTAGCTTTTGTACTTATGTTAATATTTAGTATCATCCAGTAAACTACAAACTACTGGTAACAAGGAATCATGTTTTTCTTTAGTGCCCATCACAGTATAATTATAATGATGTTTAACATGTTTCTGGATGATTCACTGAATGGGAGATAGAAAAATCTTCATGGGAGCATAAGTACATAGGCACTTTGGGTGTTGTCCTGCTAATAAGTATATATGAGGCATGGTGTGGTGTTTTCAAAAATCCCTTTTGCTGCATTGAGATTCAAATTAAAATAAAGTTCCATTGGGAGAATTGTCACTGTGTATTATTATCTAGGAAAGCCTCCCAAAGGCAGATATGTTTTCTTTATTGAAGTGGCAAATTTAGGTTGTTATTAGAGATCACCGAAAAATAGAAAAACACAATAAAAAAGCTGAAAATAAAAGAAAAATAAACTTTTCGAAGGAAGCCTAACTTAATATACCTTATGGAAATTTTGCATTGTTTTTATTTCTTCTTGCACTTCTTTATGGGCTTTTGCCAAATGCATAGGCTATCCTCCTGCCAAGTGCACCCTGCTCTTAGTCTTGACTTTTGCTAGTGAACAGTGATCCCTTTTCAAATTAAAGATCAGACATTTAGTAATCTTGATGCAATACTTTTGTAATGTAATGATATCAGCTTATGATTGTGGCTTTTTAAAGTTAATATTGAAAGAGAAGTTTTTGAAGATAACACTGACCTGACTCATTTAAAAAACAAAATTAGATTAGTCAATTTGCCTTAGTTCACAACACATGGCCATTAGGTTTCTTAATGGATTTGGAAAACTCAATAATTCCTTGCTCAGATTAGATTTTATTAGATTTAGTTGTCATTTATACTAACTTTTAAAGATCTGTAGACAGTATAATAAGATTAGAGTCCCAGACTCAATGGCTTACAATGTATTACAACATTTTTACTGGTTCTTCACAAGCGTATAAAGTCACTTTTTATCGAAGTATAATTGACGTACAATATTATATTAGTTTCATTTACACAACATAGCAATTCAACATTTGTATACATTGTGAACTGATCATCACAATAAGTCTAGTTACCATCTGTCACCACACAAAGTTAATACAATATTATTGACTATATTCTCCATGCTGTGCATTATATACCCATGACTTATTTATTTTATTTTATAACTGGAAGTTTGTACTTCTTGATCTTTTCACCACTTCTGCCCCTCTCCCCACTCTAGTTTCAGTATCTGTGAGTCTGGGTTTTGTTGTGTGGTGTTTTTTCAGATTATATTTACAAGTGAAATCATGTAGTGTTTGTCTTGTTCTGTCTTATTTCACTTAGCATAGCACTCTCCAGGTCCATCCATGTTGTCACAAGTGGCAAGACTGTATTCCCTTTTACGACTTGAGTAGTATTCCATTGTGCGTGGTGCATTTGTGTGTGTGTGTATTATATCTTATTTATCCATTCATATATCAACGGCCACTTAGATTGTTTCCATATATTGGCAATTATATATAATGCTTCAGTGAATATAGGGGTTCATGTATCTTTTTTTTTCCCCTTTGGATAGAGACCCAGAAATGGAATTGCTGGATCATATAGAATAGTTCTATTTATTTTTTTTAATTTTTTGAGGAAACTCCACACTATTTTCCCCAGTGGTTGTATCAATTTACATTCCCTTCAGAAGTGTGCCAACATTCCCTTTTCCTTACATCCTTGCCAACACTTGCTACTTCTAGTGTTTTTGATACTGACCATTCTAACAGATGTGAGGTAGTATCTTATTGTTGTTCTGATTTGCATTTCCCTGATAATTAGAGATATTGAGCATCCTTTCATGTATATGTTGGTCATTGTATGTCTATTCAGATACTTTTTAAAAATTAGATTGTTTTTGTTGTTATTATCGAGTTCTATGAGTTCTCTGTATATTTTGGATATCAATACCTTATCAAATATAAGATTTATAAATATCGTCTCCATTCAGTAGATTGCCTTTTCATTTTATTGATGGTTTGATGTAGTTGTTGGTGGTTTTCTTTGCTGTGCTGAAGCTTTTGAGTTTGAAATAGTCCCATTTATTGATTTTTGGTGTTGTGCCCTTGCCTTTGGAGTCAGATCCAAAAAAAATCATTGCTAAGACTGATGTTAAGGAAATCACAGCCTATGTTTTCTTTTAGGTATTTTATGGGTTTATGTCTTACATTCAAGCCTTTAATCCATTTTGAGTTAGTTTTTGTTTATGGGTAAGGTAGTGGTCCAGTTGCATTCTTTACATGTGGCTGTCCAGTTTTCCAACACCATTTATTGAAGAAACTATATTATTTCCCTAATGTATATCCTAGCATCCTTCATTATAAATTAATTGACCAAATATGCATGGGTTTATTTCTGGACTCTCTGTTCTGTTCCACTGATCTATGTATCTGTTTGTATGCCAGTATCATACTATTTTGATTTCTATAGCTTTGTAGTATAGTTTGAAATCAGGGGGCATGATGGCTCCAGCTTTGTTGTTCTTTCTTAAGATTGCTTTAGCTATTTGGGGTCTATTGTGATTCCATACAAACTTTAGAATTATTTGTTCCAGTTTTGTGAGAATGCCATTGGAATTTTGATAGGGACTTCATTGAATCTGTAGACAGCTTTGAGTAGTATGAACATTTTTTTTAAGATTTTATTTATTTTTTGACAGAGAGAGAGAGAGCACCAGCAAGCAGAGTAGCAGGTAGAGGCAGAGGGAGAAGCGGGCACCCTGCTGAGCAAGGAGTCCAATGCAGGGCTGGATCCCAGGACCCTGGGATCATGACCTGAGCAGAAGGCAGACACTTAACCAACTGAGACACCCAGGTGCCCCTCGTATGAACATTTTAACAATATTAATTCTTCCATTCCATGAGCCCAGAATACATTTCCAATTATTTCTGTGTTTGTTTTTGTTTGTTTGTTTGTTTTCAGTTTCTTTCATCAGTGTCTTAGTTTTCAGTGTACAAGTCTTTCACCCCCTTGCTTAAATTTATTCTTAGGTATTTTTTTATGTAATTATAAATGGGATTGCTTCCTGATTTTTCTTTCTGGTAGTTCATTATTAGTGTATAGAAACACGACAGATTTTTGTATATTAATTTTGTATCCTGCAACTTTACTGAATTTATTTATTTGCTCTGGCTTTTTTTTTTTTTTTTCGTGCAGTCTTCAGGATATTCCATATATAGTATCACATTATCTTCAAATAGTGACAGTTTTATTTCCTTTCCAATTTGCATGTTTTGTATTTCTTTTTCTTGCCTAAATTCCAATACTGTGTTGATTGAAAGTGGCAGGATTGGGCATCTTTGTCTTGTTCTTGATCTTAGAGGAAAAGATTATAGCTTTTCACTGTTGAGTATATCAGCTGTTTGTTTGCCATAGATGGACTATATAATATTGAGGTACATTCACTCTATACCCAGTTTGTTGAAAGTTTTTATCATAAATGGATGTTGAATTTTGTCAAATGGTTTTACTGCATCTACTGAAATGATCATATGATTTTTATCCTTTATTTTGTTAATGTGGTGTATCATGTTGATTTATTTGTGAATATTGAATTATTTTTGCATCCCTAGAATGAATTGAGAGGATCATGGTATATGACCATGGTGTATGATTAATGTATCATTGAATTTGGTTTGCTAATATTTTGTTGAGGATTTTTGCATCTATTTTCATCAGGGATGTTGGTTTTCACCTAGAACCAACTCTACAGCAGGGATTAGGAAATATTTTCTGTAGAAGGCCAAATAGTAAATGTTTTAGGTTTTTTAGACCACATATGGTCTCTGTTACATATTCTCTGCCTATGCACTGCTGTTTGCTGATCTTTGCATGAGGTAATTTTACTTTGCTATGCATAGTAAAATAAATGCTTAATGATTGCATGGAATACAAATAAATAACTCTCTTACTAGGCTATTACTTTTGTAAAATATCTATTCCTGGAAAAGGTGATGAATTTGCCCACATATATGCATATTTACTTAGCTTCATTAGATTTATTCACAATGCCTAGTCACTTTAAATGTGTAAAGAACCACTGGACTACCGAGCACCCTTCCCTATTAGTTCATATATTTTTTGGATTACTTAACATCAGTTATGTTGTGAGGAACACGAAGAATATGGGCTGTAGGTCCTTGTAGCTTCCATTTCTGTCCCTTCTTGGCCACTTATTAGAAGTACTATCTTGGGCAAGTAAATTTACTTTACTATATTTACCTCAGATTCCTCAACTGTAAAAGATGATTAAGTCATACAACCAAACTCCTAGTGTTGTTCAAATTTATAAAAGTGCCAAGTACATAGTAAACCCTCAATAAATGCAAGTTATTATTATTACTTTTAATTTAGCTAAAATGTAGTATGTAGAATTATAGCTGCTAGATTATTTTTTAATTTCAATTCAGTAATAATGCACTGAACTACAGTGATATGAGATGCATGCTAACAAATGTAGGGGATTTAGTGTATTTTTTTTAATTAATAAGGCAATGTCCCTGCCCTTGTAAAGATATGAAGTAATTATCAGAGTAATTATAATATCTAACTGGATATCATGAATGCTATTGTGGTTCAAAGTCATGAGGAACCACATTAAACGACGCTCTATTAGCTTGTATTAGAGAGAAGAGCAAAGGCTTTATAGAGAATATGTAATGTGAAATACCTTTGAAAAACGGGAAAAAATTAAGAGATGGGAATGAGTGGAGGGCCACTGTAAATTGAGGAAATAATATCAGCAAGTTTCCAAAGCAAGGTAACACAAAGTATATTCTAGTAATGAAGATAAATAAGAATTAACAAAAAATCATTTATAGATAGACAGGTTTATAAAATTAAGGATATCCCGAGTGCCAAGATATGGTCTATGTACTTGCCTTAATAGGCTACCAGGAGACATTGAAAATAAGTCTCTTTCTACAGAGTCCCACAATTTTAAGGTGATTGATCTAATGGGGAATATAAGATGGTTCATAGCTGCAGGGAACCGACTGCATGCTAAAAACTCTAGTTGTGGTTTAAATGGGATATAATCCAGATTCAAGAGAGTGCAATGGTAACAGAAAAGAGGAGATTGACTAGAAAGGATACAATTTTTATTGATAAATTCTACAGTACTACACATTTTTGTTTGTTTCAACCATGTATCATCAAAGATTAATACTTGGTTTAAAACCTTTGTGATAGGGAGAATTGTGTACCATTAGCAGAGATAGAATACTTGAAAGGGAAAGTTTTAAGAATGGAGGAACTAACGGAAGAGTGGGTAGAAAAAATGATCATTGGACAGAGAAAAAAAATAGAGACATGGGAATTAGTTTGATAGAGGCATAATTGAATCTGTGGATCTAGGTAAGAACTCAAAGGCAGGGACTTAGGAAGAGAAGCAGCAGGAGTCCCCAGCACTTTTCTAGGAAGTATTGTCTTGCAGAAAATGAGAGCATTAAAAAGTCAGCTTAACAACTGGCAGTGTCCAGTTCAAAAATTTGAAGAAGAAAAATGACATACTTTTGTGAAAAATTAGCTACTTTACCAAATTCTCTATCCCTGAATTCAGGATTTTGGTTGTGTTGTTGATTTATAGTCTTAACTATTAATTATAATAAGTATAGAAGATATGTGAGAGTGATAGGAAACACTAGTAAATTAGTTCAGAAAAATCTATGGAAGATGATGCTCTTCATGATATTGAAATTTAGATTCTAAGTATGATGGGCTGAGTCTTAGACCTTGTTGACTAGCACTAGCATAGTCCCTGGCATTTGTCAAGCACTGATCCAACATGCATCCAAAATCTATTGATCATCATATCTCAATCTTCAAAGAAATTATTCTTTCAGTATTATTCCTTTTGGTATATTTGATAATATCTTATTCCATTGTACACCAAAAAATAAATGGCCACTTTGAAAGCCCTACTTTACCTAAACTTCAAATGTGTGGGTTTCTAAAAATTATGTTAAATCATAGCAATGGCAGGCATCATTAATAGTAGTGGTTAGCTTCTACCATAGTTGCAAACTTAAATGATTTCAAATAATAATTTAATGCTCAGTGTTCTGTGTGGCAGTTACAACTCGACCAGAATAGGCTGGATTTCAGGCTTCAAACTTCAGGGTGGATTCAAATCTGTTCTTTATGTCTCCTATTCTGGAATTTCTGGAACAACATTCTGGAAACAGAATTTTTCTAAAGCATATGGAATGCCCCATGTAATCCATACTGAGATACTGCTTATTTGGGTACTGTTTTTATTGCAAATCATCAGTGCACAATAGGTAAACCCTGAACTCATCGTTTTCAAGGTTCCACTAAAGTCTCCTTCGTTAATATGTCATTGGCCAAAACAAGTCACATTTCAAAACCCCAAATCCAATGATAGGGATGGAAATTCTGACCAATAAGAATACGTGTCAAAACTACAAATACGTAATACTACCTTGGAGAGTGAGATATCTGGACCAATAATTGATTAAGCTACAACACAGGATCTCTCATCCACAGCTCCTCAGCTTTTTCGTTAGGTACTTTCCTTGTGTGCATCCATAAATTATCAACATTCTCTTTGATTATGATCACCAAAATGGATCAGACTGCCCTTTTTCTAATAAATAATGCAATATCTAGGAACACATGTTAAATATCAAAACTGGCAGAAGTAAACGTTTTTTTGTTTGTTTTCTTATTTGTTTAATTCATGCTAACGAGTCAGCAAATAGGTGCATTTTAATCTAAACTCAGTAGGAGAGGTGCCTGGGTGACTTAGTCAGTTAAGCATCTGCCTTTGGCTCAGGTCATGATCC
This sequence comes from Callorhinus ursinus, assembly GCF_003265705.2. NCBI lineage: Eukaryota > Metazoa > Chordata > Mammalia > Carnivora > Otariidae > Callorhinus > Callorhinus ursinus. The sequence continues at coordinate 16,507,666 of NW_027397116.1, forward strand.
CAGAGTTCTGGGATCTAGCCCCATATTGGGCTCTCTGCTCAGCGGGGAGCCTGCTTCTCTCTCTCCCTCTGCTGCTCCCCCTGTTTGTGCTCTCCCTGTAATAAATAAATACAAATCTTTAAAAAATAAAATAAACAAAATTAAAACAAACAAACTCAGTAGGATCCTGCACTTTTTCATTGCCTGTGTCTCTAGCATGATATTGTTCATGGACTTTGTCATTCTCTACATCCCCAGTGTTGGGATTTTTGTCATCAAGTATATTCCCTGCTTTTAAAATTTATCTTGTCACGTGTGTTCAATGATTTTTGTTGCATAAAAAGATAAGAGTTCATTGAATCATTAAGCATATATGAAGCACTTATGTATGTTTGGTATAATGTAAGTCATTGACATCTGTGTTTTCTCTTGATTATATATTTGTCATGTAGTGGACATTAGATGGATTCCATAGTGAGCTATACACAGTTTTAAATATAAGAGTCTCTGCTTATTAGATATGTGCCTTTGGGAAACATATTTAAACTCCTCCCTTTATACGTAAAATGATAATTTTAAATCTATTTCATAATGTTTTGTGAATCCTAAATAAGTTACATAAATCGTATGGTCTAATGTTCACTACATTTAGTTACTAAAGCTTTTTATACACTCTTCAACAGATTTAACAATATTTTCACTGCTTTTCAACAGTAATAATCAATAAATCCAAGAGTCTATTTTCACATCAGGTTTATCCTTATATAAGTTCTGGCCATAAATTTATGTCTTTTTTTTACATGAAAGTTGCATAATATTCACTTTTTCTATTAAAATCCTCTGTTTAAACATATTAAATGTGACCCTTTTTTAATAGTCTCTGAACTTTTGACCTAATGATTGTATGAAAACTATACAAAATTATAATGATTTTTGGTAGTTCTGAATAATGTTATTTTTCTAGCTTATTTTATGCCCTCATGTTCAAAAACGATAATTTTATAACTATCACAAAATGACACATTATTTTTAATTAAAGTTAAATAGTTGAATCAAATGATTTTTCGAAAATGCTATTCTATTCCTGCAAAAATAATTGTCTTTATCAACAAAACATTATAGTCTATTTTTCTTACTGTACTTTCCTGAGCTGTTTCATAGAAGAATTGAAGTACAAATGAATAAAACACGTGTTTATCACAGTGGGTGAAAGAAAAATGACAAGCTTCACTTCTTTCCTTGGCAGCTGTCAGACAGGGAAGGAGTCGAGACGGTCAGAAAATAGAATGACCCATCAAAGAATTGCATTTAGAAGTAATTTTTCTTTTATTTTGGCTTTCCTAAGAAGTTTCTTAAATCATACTACAAATGAGAACAAAGACAGAAACTCTAAATGTATAGGAGCTTTTAGTTATATGCATCCTTAAAATTTAGCCATTATTGATGAAAAACTGAAAAAGTTGTGTATTTTCATTATAGAGTCTATCGTGTATATTTTTCTGATTGAAATAACAACAAATATTAAAACATGTAAAGGCTCATGCCCAATTCTGTTTGGAATTGTAAGTGCACAGTTCAAACCAGAGTTAGGAAATAAAATTGTAGTAGCTAGAACTCTGCAAGCTTGGGAAAAATGTACAAGGATATACTTGGGTACAAAGGAAATTACAATGAAAGAGTCAAAAAAGAGTATTTACTAATAAATACTTGTGAGAAAAACTGAGTTAAGGAAGCAATGCAATGTGTCCCGTAGTGGCCTATTAGTGATTAAAAATCCTTACTAATATTTAAAAAATTACAATAACTGCTCACAGGGCAGGAAGGTATTAATCACAAACTAGAAAGAAAATTTGTGTTTTATAGCAAAAAGAATATGCACATTTAAAGATATATCATTGTACTTTAAAGTGAGAAATGTCTGCTTATTATATTGACAAGATATTTCATACTGTCTACTTAATTTGGTCAAAGATATTGAGAAGTCTTTCAATAAAGTCATTAGTTTTAGTCTGACACTTTCCCATGAAACTATTTTTCTTGGATAATACCTTGAAAAACATACAATTTGAAAGTTTGCAATAAAAGAGAAAAATTATATATATATAATTTAGGTAAGAGAAGAGATACCTGATGGATTCTTACTACTGCTCTTCAGATATATGATGGTTTCAATGTAGAGGGCGGGGAGAGGGCAATGATTATATTTTTAGTTTACTGGAAGTTTAAGGACAGTGAAGGACTTGAAAATCTGTTATTGGGGAACTAAATAACCTGTAGGTCCTTGGCTCTTTAACATATATGTTAGTTTAGGTAGAGATTTGCTTATAGGCAGAGAAACTGAATTATCTGCCAAGTCCCTTTTACTCTGATGACTGATCTGCATATAAAGAAATTTAAGGTACTGTTGGATTGCTCAGTTTACTCCTTACAAATCATACAGTTAAGCACTTATTTTATGTGTAAACTGCAATTTTAATATGCAAAGGTACTGGCACAAACCCTCCTAACTGTTATTATGAAGCTATAGCAAGGGAACTTATGGGACACATTACTAAAAGTTTTAAAAAAGAATCTAAGGCATATCATCATACCTTAACTCTCATGAAACATTTAAAGTTGGTTTTTAAATGGCTAGAACACAAAGTAGCAATAAAGTGATAGAAGATTATGCACTTTTATGAGTGTCCTGATGCAAGGTGTAGTGTGCTCACAAAGTACAGAATTACTAGGTGTTATTTCCCATGGCTTTCAGGAGATTCATTGATTCTATGACTTAAAAAGTTTATTAATACCTGGAGATTTTTGCATATAATATGAAATAAGCAAAGGTAAGACGAGTCAATTATAATCACCTTATTGGCAGGTGCAAGAGTGTTTTATGTAGATTACAAAGGAAGCAAATATAGTAATTAATATTAAAAACCCTTAAAAACTTTAGTACCACAATTCCATTGGGACAAAAAACACAATAAAGATGAAGTTAGGAAAAAAAACTATTTTGACTCATAGCTTTATGAAACATTAAAATTTATAGTGTAAAACCTTGTACCAATTGTTATTAAAATCAGTTTACAAAATGTAAATACTATTTTGTCTCCCAAATATATATTTTACACAGAATTCCATCCTCAGAGCTCTCATTCTTTCTTTCTATTCTTTCTTGGTTACCGTATTTATTCTCACAGCATCAGGCTATGTGCAGATAGTCTGCCTTTGAGTTTCATTTCCATGACATTTCTCACACATGTATGTTAACGTATGTCTCCACTACCACTACTCTTGCTTGGATTTTCACTGTTTTTAATGAGGTTGAGCACGTGTGTGCATACACATGCACACACATTTTCTTTCCTTCTCTAATTAAAGACTCTAAGATATCTATATTTCATCTGAATTAGACTTCTGTGACAATTTTTGATCACTCTATCTCATTATTTTATATTTTTGAAATATCCCTTTACCTATCCTCTGACATAAAGTGTATGAATCATACCCATTCAAATTCCTACAGGAAGACTTATAGAAGAATATTCCCTGTCTTTTGTGGTAATATATTATTTTGCATTAAGTATTTTATTATACTTTCCACATTCCGCCTACATTTCAATGCTATTTGCGCTTACCTCTGATCTTAGATTGTAACTATTTAAGATCATCATTTCATCATTGTATTTAACAAAAAAAGAGGTACTTAGTATGTATTTACTGAATTGATTTGAATTTGCAAGATATAAAGTTATATTTCAACTTAGTAATTGCAGTGGAAGAGAAAATTGAAAAAAATACCTAAACAAAATGAACAAAACAAACAGACCTTCAGTGATTTGGATAGAATTGTATCACTTAACACTGTCAACAATGAAGTTGAGTGCTTAAAATATTTGCATAGTATTTTGGGGGGCACATATTCAACAAACATTGATCGAGTATATATACTGTGCCAAGAACTATGTCACTGCCGGGATACAAAGAGCTCAAAACTCTTCCATACATGGAAAAATGAAGCATACAAACAATCAGTAATGGTGCAATGATATAAATATGATACCCTTATATACTGTTGTTGGGAATGTAAAATGGTGCAGCTACTGTGGAAAACAGTATGGAGGTTCCTCAAAAAATTAAAAATAGATCTACCATATGATCCAATAATCACACTTCTGGATATATAAATCAAATACAACATATAAAAATGCATGTGGCAAACATAAAACAGTGTTTAGAGAGTAATTTATAGCATAACATTGAATGCTAATACGAAAAAGAGAGAGGTCTAATGTTAGTAACTTAAGAAAATAGAGAAAGAAAAGCCAATTATAACTAAATCAAGGAAAAGAAAGGAATATAATTAATATGAGAAGACATAAATGAAATTGAAAACACAAAACATTATAGAAAATCAATGGAAACAAAATCAATAAATTGATAAACCTCCAAACTACATTTACAAATAGAGAAAACATCAATTATGAATATTAGTGATTAAAGAGAAGACAATACTATCTCCATAGACATTTAAAAGTATAATAAGGAAATACTAAGAACAAAAATGCCCATAAATTCAACAATTTAGAAGAAATGAACCAATTCCTTAAGGACACAAACTACTACAACTCACTCAAGAAGAAATAATCTAAACAGCTGCATATCTATTCAAGAAATTGAATCTGTAATTTAAAAGCTTCCATAAACAATGTCTCCAGGCATAGGTGGTTTCAATGACAAATACACTAAACATTTAAGGTGGAAATATTACCAGCCTATGCAATCTCAGCTGGACAATAGAGGAGACCATGGTAGGGAGTAGGAGAGGAAATAGAAGTAGGGATATTGATGAAAACCCAAGTGATTTAATGGGAAGTTTTCTTATTCTTACCAACAGATTAAAATTGTTAGAATCTTTCAAATTAGAGGGAACTTTTTTCCCCCTCAAATACATCAAAATCATGGTATATTACCCTTGGTGTAACTATAATTTAGAATGCTTTTCCCTCATATTCATGTGATTAAACTTCTTGTTTATTTGGGTCTCTGCTCAAAGATCACCTCCTTAGAGAAGCTCTCCCTAAAACCCTCAGTAGAATAGTCATGCAACATTTTCTTACCACTTAATTGACTTTATTAGGATTCAGCACACTTGTCATTATCTCAGATCACATTACATATGATTTACTATGAAAACTATGTTTTACTTGTTTATGCTAATAGTGTAATCTGCCTGATTTGACAGAGAGGTTTCATGTTTGTTCATCACTATTCCTGTTTATCTTTCTCATTTCCACTTTGGCTGAAGGGTATAGGTAGATTCTGCAGATATTGTTGGACTGTATTTTGGTCAAAAGCATGTAAACATGGCAGCTGGGCTCACACAATCATTTTAGAAAGGCAAACTATCTCTACAGATTTATCTGGTGAGTCACTATGTGATTTGGGATCCATGGGTCATCTTCACAATGGTGAAACTTTGGGTTGCCCCAAATGCTTTTTCTCAAATGGCTCTAAGAATTTGCCAAAGCATGGGTACTTTGATTGCCTGTGGTCTGCCCAGAGCTCCTGACAGAGCTGATGTAGCTAGTAAAGTTATACTGAGCTGAGATATTTAAAAGGACAATAAGCTCTAGCTGAGTTTATTACCTCTTATTCTCACCATTTCAATTTTATGGAAAAAGAAAGTATCTAAGTTAAGACTAAATTGGTAGGAACAAGTAAAGCTGAATAATTCTTGAGTGGTATAAAACAACATGAATGTCAGTTGTTTCACAAGACTTAACCAGATATAAAGGTTCTAGAAAATTTTTTATATGAGGTTTAGTTAAAATACATTTGAAAATGGCATTGGCTAAAGAGAAGCTTTGGTGGCCATGATAATTATTCTTATAGTTCTGATACCAGGTTTCAAAGAATCTTAGGCACTGAACCAATACTAATGATATATTAATTTTCAATGTAGTACAACATACAAGAAGTCAGTAATGATTTTATTAATGTAAAAAATAACAACCAATTTAGTTTGTATATTCCATTGACTCAGCTAGATCTTTTTCTCCTTGTTTTTATAAGCTTTGTCACAAACATTTACTAGAAACAACTTTTAATTAAAGAGGACTAGACATATTGTTAGTTACTTCATTCTACTATATGGCCATTCATTATTAATTAAAATTATTAATTTTAAAAGTAAAAGGAAATCTGTAACATAATGAAAAACTGCTCAAAGGGAATTATTATTCACTTGATTATGTTTTAAATAACCTACATTTAGATAAATTTATAGTAAGAGAACTATTAGCAAATTTGTAAATTATTCTTAGTCTTCAAGGACAAGTTTGCAAAAGAAAAAAAAAGTATGCCTTTGGTATGTTAAGAGGATATATATATATATACATATATATATATATACACACACACACACACATTATACTCTCTTAAAAGAATTATTTTTAAAAAATGCTAATGGGAAGAACTTGAAATAGATTTGTGGGTCACATAAGGACACGTATTTGATGATATAATAAGGAATTTTGCCATAATTCAAATCACTCCACTTAAAAAACTTCATCAATAATTCATTTCATCCATTCATTCAAAATAGAAATGGGCAGCAATTTTGAGGAAGGAATTTTTCCAGGTGTTTGGCATACAGAAATTGATAAATTGTTATTCTTGTCCTTAAAAATGGTGTTTTGGAAATGATGAAGGCATGAGTAATTTATGGCCTACAGTATGATGAGTATAATCTCCTCATGTATAAAATGGGAGTAGTAATAGTGTATTCCCTTCAAAGGATAAATGGGACCATAAATTTAAAAAAAATTTTTTTATTATGTTATGTTAGTCACCATACATTACATCATTAGTTTTTGATGTAGTGTTCCATGATTCATTGTTTGTGCATGACACCCAGTGCTCCATGCAGAACGTGCCCTCTTTAATACCCATCACCAGGCTAACCCATCCCCCCACCCCCCTCCCCACTAGAACCCTCGTTTGTTTTTCAGAGTCCAGAGTCTCTCATGGTTCTTCCCCCCCTCTGATTTCCCCTCCTTCATTCTTCCCTTCCTGCAATCTTCTTCTTTTTTTTTTAACATATAATGTATTTTTTGTTTCAGAGGTAAAGGTCTGTGATTCAACAGTCTTACACAATTCATAGTGCTCACCATAGCACATACCCTCCCCAATGTCTATCACCCAGCCACCCCATCCCTCCCACCCCCCACCAGTCCAGCAACCTTCAGTTTGTTTCCTGAGATTAAGAATTCCTCATATCAGTGAGGTCATATGATACATGTTTTTCTCTGATTGACTTATTTCACTCAGCATAATACCCTCCAGTTCCATCCACATCTTTGCAAATGGCAAGATTTCATTCCTTTTAATGGCTGCATGATATTCCATTGTATATATATACCACATCTTCTTTATCTAAATGGGACCATATAAATAAAACTTTAGTACAGAACATATTAAGAGAAGGTTCTCAGTTATGGTTAACATTAAAGATGAGTGCAAGGCTCTGGCTTGTACAGAGAAGGGTGACTTTCTGGAAGGCTCAGTAAGAGAAAACTGAATACCATACTAGGATTCTCTTCCAAATCCTTGGAGTCATCATTCATTTTACTCTTTTCATCATAGTCCACTTCCAATCTGTTAGTAAATCCTGTTGCTTCTACCTTCAAATTCTGACCTCCTCTTACCATTTTTCTATTAACATCTTGTTCAAAATCACCATCATTTTTCCCCTGGATTATCAATACTGCTGTTTTAACTCTTTATCTCTGTAGAGACTATTTTACATTCAGCAGCCAGAATAATCCTATGAAAACATAAATCAGTTTATGGCAACCTCTCTTCACCAAACCAGCAGATTGGTCCACTCCATTGCAGAGCATGTGACTTGCACCTTTCTCCGTTGTGATTTGACCTCATTTCCTAACTCCCTCTCTTTAATCATCCTGCTGAAGTCAATCTGGTCTCCTTTACTATTTCTTAAACATGAACACACATCCTTGCCAAGACATTTAATGTGTCATTCTCACTGCCTGGATGCTTTTCTTCCCCATGGCTACCTGCCTCCCTCTACTGAGTCAGCTTTTTAGATCTTTGTTCAGTTATCACTTCCTCATCAAGATGTTACCAACCCACTTTATTGTAAATTGTCAATTCCCTCCTACCTAAAACCCATAGTCATTTTTGGTCTTCTTTTGTTGCTTTATGTTTCCCATGATACTTAACCATCTTCTGATGTTTTGAGCATTTATGTGTTATCTGTTTCTCATACTGAAATATAAATTCCACAATAGCAAGGATGTTTGTATCTCTTATTTGCGGCCATACCACCAACAATAATACCACATAGTGATCAACAAATACAATTTTTAAAGATTTTATTTATTTATTTGGCAGAGAGAGACACAGTGAGAGAGGTAACACAAGCAGGGGGAGTGGGAGAGGGAGAAGCAGGCCTCCCACCGAATAGGGAAGCCCGATGCGGGGCTCAATCCCAGGACCGTGAGATCATGACCAGAGCTGAAGGCAGATGCTTAACAACTGAGCCACTCAGCCACCCCTCAATAAATATTTTTTAATAGAAAAAGAATAGTAGGAAGGGAAAAATGAAGGGGGAAAATCAGAGGGGGAGATGAACCATGAGAGACTATGGACTCTGAGAAACAAACTGAGGGCTCTAGAGGGGAGGGTTCTAGAAGGGATTCATGTACTGAATGGAGCACTGGGTGTTATATGCAAATAGTAAATCATGGAACACTAAATCAAAAACTAATGATGTAATGTATGGTGATTAACATAACATAATAAAAAAAAGAATAAGTGGTCATAAGAATTTTAATAGGCACTTAACAGTTGATAAGGGAGGAAGAAAAGATATCCTAAGCAAAAAAATTTTAGCATATAAGAAGCCAACAAGATAACATTGTAAGAATTTCTTTATATAAGAGAATAGGAGCAAATGAGATTGGAGAGATAAGCAAGGGACAGAGTTTTTGAATCATATCAATTTAATGCCAAGTCTAAGCTAACTTCACTTTAGAATCAGGAAGATGGTGATAAAAATACAGTTATACACATTCTCTGAATGGCTCTCCTTTAGCCCTTGCCTATGGCTTACCTACATGTTCATATTATCTTGCTAATTTGAGGAGAAATAGGTAAGCAGGTATTTTATAAGCTTCTTATCAAGAAACACAATAATAATAACATATCTTCCAGGTACATTATGTGTGAGGAGATAGTAAAGTAAGAACTATGTTCCATATTCAAAGATATTTATTTGCAGTTTATTTTAAGCCTTTCAGAATTAGAACAGCATTTTGATCTATTTCCTTTAACTTTTAAAAATACACTGTAGAGATAAATTAATTTTAATAAAGGTCACCACTTATAATTAAAGGGCACATTTTCATTAACATTTCAAGTTATGTGCTGGTACATTTAACAAAACTGAAAAGACAGCGTAATGAAACCTTATTCTATTTTCCAAAGGCAAGTTTATTAAACATATATTTAAAATTTCATATTTATACATCACACTCTATAATTATAGTGATTTAAGAACTATTAGCAGCAGAAAATAACCAAAAAATTTATAAACATATAAAATATTTATACAATGAATAATATTCAAGCACAAGAAGCTCTTTTCTATATGTGTTTATTATTGACAGGAGAAATAAAAGAGGTGAATAGTATCTATATGAGTAAAGTGAAACTTTAAGCAATTGTATAATAAACTTTCTCAAATTATTTTTTGCTGTATAAGCTCCTGGTTCAAATACATGTATTTATGTGTCCCTTCTCTGCCCTACTCCATTTTAGAGAACATTATATTCACTGGTAAGAGAAGAACCTGTTCTGCCACTATTAGTCATGCAAACCTGAGCAAGTTAGGGTTAGGGTTTGATGAAAAAAATAAATGCGTGAAAAAAGTCTGGCAAATTCAAGTGCTAAATAAATATTAGTCTTCCTCCCTTAGTCTAGCAATCTCTCTCACCCTTTTCCCCCTCAGACTATCTCCTCAACATCTCCCTTACAAACAGGAAAGCAATTCAATCATTAATCTGTGATCATAGCCTCCTGATATGATTTGGTTTTAAATGAATATTTCTTTAAGAGTGATATGGAAGGAATTACGGTAATAATAGCTAACAGTTACTGAGTACTAAATATTTGCCAGACACTGGCCTACATGGGTTCTTATATAAATTTGTTTATTTGGGGGGGTAAATCCTTGAAGGTATATTTATTTTGATAGATGATAGAAGAGGAAACCAAGGCATAGTAGGTATAATTATTTTTCCATAGTCATCCCTTAAGTGGCAGAACCAGAATTTAAACACATGAAATTTGGCTCTGTGGTCTGTGCTTTTGAGCACTGCATTTACTCTAGGGAAAAGGATGAATATCACTTGCTGAAGGACCTATATATCTTGAAAGAAGGAGGTCTTTTCAGTGTGTTTGAGAAAAGCCATCCGGATACTCTTATTTAACCATAAGGCAGGCAGGCCATCACTGTTTATTCTGATAACAGAGTTCTTTTCTTTAACTGTCATCTAATTACCATTGCCGGGATGTCCTATATAATTGCCCAGCAGTATTATTTAGTTTTTATAGACACTATGACTTTTCAAACAAATCAAAAGATCTTCAAGGACAGTTTTGATACATGTTAGAGAAAATTTAAGATATGTTCTTTACTCTTATTTATTTATTTTGGCAAAAATGATGTTGAATGGGGATGGGGTGCTACATGTTTATGTTGCACAGAAAAATATAGTTTTTTGGTTTTAACTTCCAAATGCTTTTCTTGTATCCTCCACGGAAACTTGAATGATGTTTTATGGGCTCAAACATATTTTTGACAGACAAAATGGGAAGAAAATTTGGTGAGGAATCCTTTCTAAGCTTGTCTTCTGGATTACTAGACTTTGGATAATGAAGGAGAATAAAGAAGTCCTTGGAAAGGCCTCACTCCACAGGACAAAAAGCTTCCATGTGAAAATACCTGAGCTAAGAAGATCACCTCTCAAGATTCAGGTGAAAAGATGTGCTAGGTAAAGAACAGGTATATTACTATGATATTATTCTCCCATTGCTCACCACCTGCCTTGATACACATCCAGTCATCAGCAGGCTAGTGGGACTCCTTCAGCAATGGCAACAGGAGGGCTAAAATTTGCAGGCTTTAATAACTATAAACTACCATATATGGGTAGGGCTGTTTCTCTGATTGCTTTCATCAGCTATGTCACTTCTTCATTCGACCCTTACAATCCTTTGTTTTGTCAGTTATTTGTCATAACTCACAATGATGATGATACATTAAAAAATTTACTTTTTTCTTTCAAGTTCCCTTATTCAGGATTATTTTTTAGTCAGCCAGAGGCATCCATTTGCTTTGGAAATAGATAGGATTTATAGCAGGAATACAAAAAGAATGAAGAAACAAATATATTCACCTTTTGATATAAAGTAATATTTCAAGTCTTGAAAATCAAGCTTTTTTTTCAGATTTTCTTAGTTCTTTCACCTTTCACTGATATATAAAGAATCTTCCCTGTGGATTAGGTCATAAATTTAGTAAACTCAAGCTGTGGTAATAACAGCTCAGGATATGAAATATTAAAAGTCCCAATCATAAGAGAAAAGAATAAAAGCCTAATAACTTCTAGCTCTGGAAGATTGTGAGAAAGGAGAAAAGTCAAACCAATGGAATATATGTGTGCTGATCTCCTGGAAGATGGAGGTGGGTTCAAAGGCTGAAGAAAAAGCTTGAAACAGAGGGCTTTTAGCCTACTTTTTGTATGGAACCTTGGGAAGAGCCTGCTATGCACACTCTCTTTAACCTAGGATGGGAGCTGATAGCATAGTAGTTGTAGTGGCCATGAAGTGTGGTGTCTAGATGTGTAAGTCTGATTCAGTGATCCTGTTCTCCACATTCCATTTGGCAAAAAACAGAATCAGAGGTTGTTTATGTCTGTGGAGGCCATGAGTATGTGCCTCTCCTCCTTCTTCTTTTTGAGAGCATAACGGAACGAGACCCCAGCAGCTGACACCGTATCCACCATTGACTTTTAACCTAGACCACACATTCAGAGACTGCTTCCAGACGATGAGTAAGCATGGAAAGGGGTACTAATGCAGGCACGTTCATGTGAGATATGAGACACGTCCAACAGTCACCTTTTGTATAAGGACTCCCCTTTGGCATGGCCCCAAAATTCTTAAAACTGCATTGTGATATAAGACTTCCACATAATCATCCTTCCTTCTTCCTCTTCTTTAGGAGGGTCAGACTTGCATGATAGCCAGAAAGGTCTCCCTGACCCCTCTTCTCCAAAGTAAAAGACAAAGTAAAAGATCTGTGCTGGAGATCCAGGTTGTGATGAAAACAACCCTACCACATGGCCGTAAAAACCTATAATCAGAAATGCCAGTGGTAGAAAACAATGCAGTGCAGAACTCACAATGAATTTCAGAGGAAGAATTACAATGTGGGCTTCTGAGATTCTGTAGCAAGGCTGAGAATTACACCCTTTTTGACAATTGGTTCTAGGTATATTATTGGTTCCTGGAAGACACAGAATACTTGATCATAAGTACCAAATGACCTGCCCACTATGACTGAGGGTCTGTCGGGCACACCAAATCATGAAATTGGACAGGCCTATCTACAGTTTATCATTAAATAGCACAACATCAAGCTTGATCAGGACCAGAAGTATAAGTAAGCCACAGAGGCACAAGGTAGCCAAGATACCTATGTCATCCACCAGAGTTGCCCCAGTATCTCTCCCTTGGCTTATACCTATGACCATATGGGGAGGTATCTTATCACCAGATAAGAGAGGAATAAAAGGTCTAAGCTTGGATTCTAGATGATTAGGCTCTGTAATGGGGCTCAGCTGAAAATGAACTATTGTTGCTTGATAGCCACAGTCAAAAGTGACCTTAAAAGACAGTAACAAAGGAAAATTCCCCATGGATGGAGTTAATGACCAGTGTAAATGATCACCTATTTTATATAGAAAAGAGAAGTGGCCTGAGATGAGAACATATACTATAAGCTAATGGTATGGTCAATTGAAGCATCACACATGAGGATGTCTGGAACAACAGCCTGTGAATGGACATTGGAGTGGACACAAAACTTGAAGTATTATATCACATTTTAACATACATGAGAAAGCATTCACCATGGAAGAGACATTAAACAACCAATTTTAAAATGTCTTGGTTACTTGGCATTAACCAGCTTTGTTGTGGCCACAATGGAACTGGCAAAATGGTACATGAATAAATTGGTTATAGTTGCAGTGATGGAGGCTGTATATGAGCCCATTAATTACCACTTATAAAAACAAATTAGTTTTGCAGTTTCTGAGGATCTAATCAGTCAGCAACAGAGACCAATGCAGCCATGCTGATATGGCAATATATTTCAAGGAGACCAAATGGCCAGTTGGCAGCAAGTCAGCTACATTGGGAACTTTCTGTCTTAGAAGTGAAATTAAGCAATTTTTCCTCACAGGAAGAATATTCTTGATACGGATTTGACTTCTCTTCTTGTGGAACCCTAGTCAGCAGGACTATCTAGTGGTTTATGGAATACCTCATTCACAGATCTGGAATCCTACACAAAATAGTATATGACCAGGGGACCATTTCATGTTGTAGAGTCTGGGAATTGGCCCATGATTGTGGAATCCATTGGTTATATCATAAATCACACAGTTTAGAAGTAGTTAGCATTTCAGAGAGCACTGGTATAGCCTTCTAAAGGTACAACTGAAGCACCAACTCAGAGGCAACCCTCAAAGACTACTATCCTTCAGTCATATCCATTAAGTCAAAGATATTCCCCACCTCCACATAATGTTCTATCCCCAATAGAAGGAAGACCGCGCTCTGGAAACCAAGGAGTGGAAACAGAAGCACTTCTAAAACTCCCAATGACCTACTGCAAAATTTTGTCTTTTTTGTTTTTACACGAGGCATGAAAGAATATGTGTGGAACTAAAAAGTGTCTTTGTCGGATGCTTTCCCTTGCCCCATTATAACTGAATGACCATGTCTAGCAATCTGGCCTAAGAAAGATGTGATTGCTAAGAACCCAGAATTAATGAGTCAACTCTGGGCTCTCAGTGTGAGTCAGTCTCTACTTTAAAGTCATTGGCACTTGGTTTTAGGCTCTCAGCATATCAAGTCACCCCTGAAAGGACCAGTTCCATGTCTTGGCCTATTCATTGCTGGCTAAATAATAAGAGATTTCAAGTGCTCTGTGGCAGCACAGTAAATGTGATGATACAGATATTTCCATTCCCATTTAACTCCTTTTCCAAATCTGGCAAATCGAATGTGTAATAGGTTTCCCCACTCAAGAGAATCTGATAAGAGAGCCACTTGAGCACTTTTATCCAAAAGAAGGGACATTGGATCTACCTGTAGTTAACTTTTCCTTCTGGTAAATCGAATGTGGTGGTTCAAGGTCATGCAGTAGAGGTAATAAAAGTCTAATTTGTTCTTAGGCAACCACTCAACTTCTCAGTTTTTCCAGAAGAGGGAGATCAGTCTCCATGGAGGAAACTATAGCCTTTTCATGACTCAACCGCAGTACCCAAATACATCAAACAAATGCACCTCAGTCTTTTGACATTCCCCTTCCTGATAGTGGCCAAGGCTATTCTCTCAGTCTCCTATCTTGTTGGAGAACAAGGAAAAATTATGGTACCCTTTAGGCTGCTTATTTCAGTCCCACCTCTCACCATTCAGATTCTATCCATTGACTTGGCTCCTGTTCATTAGCATATACAACACTCAGGGATGTGCTTATTACATCCCACCCCACTATCAAGTGATAGTGGACAAACACTTGGACAAAACAAATATCTGGTAATTCCTGGGGAGTTTCCTCACATCCCTGAACCTGGCCTATAGCTTGTCAGGTGTTTCCACCATGAAGTGACATTATATTTTATTGAAGGCTACAGGGCAGACTATGCAGGCAAGGAAGTCAGAAAGTCATTATTAGGTCCATGATGCCTGTGAGAGATGAGCCAAGGTGTTGGTCAGCAAGAGAACATTGCCAGAAACCTAAGAACACTATTTTTGTAAAGAAAAGAGCCCAGGAGATACACTGGCCAGAGCATGCAACAGAGAATTCTATCAAGATGCTCTTGCCCAGTGGCCTTCCACAATAGCTTTTAGTGCCCACAATTGGGCCAGGTCAGATACAGCCCAGTGGAGATAGCACCCACTGTAAAATCAGGGCATAATTCTTCCCACAGCCAAGAAGACCACATTCTTTCCTAAAGACCAAACAGGGAAATGGAGAGCAGAAGATGAATAATTAAAATTTGCATTGAACTTAGAGTTAAGATGGCAGAAGAGTAGGGGGACCCTAAGCTTGCCTTGTCCCTTGAACACAGCTAGATAAATATCAAAGTATTTGGAACACCCAAGAAATCAATCTGAGGACTGAGAGAGCAAAACTGCACAACTAGAGGTAGACAAAATGGCCACATCACGGAAGCCATTACTCTCAGGAGCAGGAATGCATTGAGTTAGTTTTCTTTCTTCCTTCACTGATCTTACCCAACAGCCTCTTACTCTGAGGGTTGGGTTTGTAATGAGGTTGATTTTTATAATTAGAGAAAATGATGAATTTTATTTTTTTACAGCTTTACAATGAATTGATTTGTAAGTTTTTTACACACAGATTCCAGATAAGATGTTAGCACATAATATATATATGATTTGCATGTATTTCTGTGACAGCGTCTGCTCCTGTTTTCATTGATTACAATACATTTCAGATTCTTGATTTTTTTTTCAAGATTACTTTATAGTCTTGGCTACCCTACTGATATCTGTTTTCCTCCAAATATCCTGTATGATTTTTCACTACTACCTAATAGAGTGTTTGCTCTGCCTATATTGGTCTCTTCAGTGTTCTGTAGATATAATAATCATATGGCATACAGCAATAACAACTTAACTTACAGCCCAAATGCTTGGGTTTCAGTTGTGCTGCCTGCATATGAAAGTTGTGACCTGTGGCACTTTTTCAGAATGGTTCCTGAGCTTCAGATGAATTTTCTGAAAAGTGCAAGTTATTTCTTATGTATTGAATTGTTGTAAAGATCAAAATTAAGCAAGATAAAACATAGGTGAGCACATCATAAAGTGGAAAATGCTATGTAAATATAGTTAATTGTTATCATTAAATATCCTCCTTCAATTTTTTAAAGCTTTGGGTACTCAATCTATATGTCAGTGTCCAACTGTTTCCCATCATTCCTGAAGACTACACTTTTCCTCTAGACTTATTGGAAACACCTGGAGAGCTTCAAAAGTGCATAGCATTGTCTTGCCTCGAACAATCAATCTTTTGAGAAACTCGGGTGGCAAGCTTGAGCATGAGCATATTATAAATATTCCCCCGATGCCCATAATGTACAGATAGTATTGATTCTCAGGTATCTGTTGCTATCTTCTCAGCATACAGTAACTCATTAGAAATCCAAGTTCTTCATCCCTAACCCAAACGTTCGGATTAGACACACAGCCAGGGTGTGGGGTGGGTTGGGGATGTGGGGTAGATCCTGAAGGTGATTCTGATGTACATTAAGGTTTTCACCACTAATTTTAGTATGATCATCTAGTTTTGGTTAGTCTTTTTGTCTTCTGCACTTTTAACAGTGGCTGAAGTACTGGAGAAAATGTTAATCAAAAGCTGGATGAATTTTAGAAATATTTTCTTTTCTCTGCAGTATCTGGTCATCTGTCTTCCTTGAAACTTTTTGTGGTCATAGTATCATTATATAGATAAATTTTACTATTTCTCACTGTTCCCTAAAATTGTCTGGTACCAAAGATTATTTGTGTGTAGAAAGGCAGATTATTATTAATAATAACTATTTACAAAACAGGGAAAAATCTTCTTTTCCTAGTCATTACCAGAATATCTCAAAAACTGTATTCGCATATACTTTCACCTTAATAGGCCCTCAAATGTTTTCTTTTCTATTTTTTTAAGACTTTTTATTTATTTATTTGAGAGAGAACATGAGGTGGGGGGGGCAGAGGGAGAGGGAGAAGCAGGCTCTCCATGGAGAAGGGAGCCTGAAGTGGGCTCTGGATCCCAGGACCCTGAGATCATGACCCGAACCAAAAGCAGACGCTTAACCAACTGAGCCACCCAGGTGCCCCTCAAATGTTTTCTTATACAATTTATGTTTAACCACTTTACTGCAACAGAATGGCTTCTGGGTGCTAATGACTTTTATTGTTTTATTATTATTATTATTTTAATATAAGTTCAGTGGAACACCTAGCTTATAGGTTGATCAAGAGATGAAACAATACCCCTTAAAGTGATTCAAATCACCAGGGGCACCTGGGTGACTCAGTCAGTCAAACATCTGACTCCTGATTTCAGTTCAGGTCATGATCGCAGGGTTGTTTGAATGAGCCCCATGTTGGGCTCCAAGCTGAGTGTGGAGCCTGACTGAGATTCTCTCTCCTTTTCTCTCTCTGCCTCTCCCACCACTCGCTCCCAATTTCTCTCTTTCTCTCTCTAAAAAAAAAAAAAAGATTCAAAGTATTGATTTATAGTTACTTATTGATAAACCTGCTTATATATTCAACACTATGGAACATTTTTTCTAGAGAGGCAAGGATGTTTTAATGAGTTGTTTAAAGTATTTTATTTAGAATTCCAGAGGTAAAGAAAATATGGTTTAATGTTATTATTTTAACTCAGAATTTGACATCAAATACACATACATAAATTTTGTAGAGTGAAGCCTAATTAAGAGAAGTCTTTAGATGATGTCAAAAATATTAATATTCCATGAATTTTTGATTATATGAATGCAGGTTCTGTTAGTTGTGCTAGGAAATCAGAAAAAAATAAAATGTTACAGCAGATATTTGTTTACCAATGTTATGAGCAAGGCTGATGGTATCTGAGTATCATAAAACTATAATTTATATTTTTATATTTTATATTCAGTGTTAACAATTAAGACTGATATTTGCATATGACTGTGCTTAAAATATTTATATTTAAATGTTTTCATCAACATCTAAAGTCTCTAATGTGCTTGCTTTACACTTTTACCATTTGATTTAATAACTATAAATTAGACTTTAGGACAAGCTATTATCCAGCAATATAATTTGTTGGCTTTTGTGTTTTAAGGAAAACTGACTGCTGTTCAGACCATTAACACTAAAATATAGAGTACAGTAGTGCCCCGCCCCCCCTGCTGCCGCCTTATCCACTGGGAATGTGTTCCAAGACCTGCAGTGGATGCCTGAAACCACGGATAGTGTAAAATTCTATATATTCTATGTTTTTTCCTATACAAACATATGTATGATAAAGTTTAGTTTATAAATTAGTAAAAGATTAACAACAATAACTAGTAATAAAATAAAACAATTGTAGCAACATATTGCAATATAAGTTACGTGAATGTGGTATGTGCTAATTCCACAGATGCTAAGGCGTTTGACCTATTACCAATTACCAAGTTCTGAGGACAATCTCATTATTTTATGATAGATATTTTAGGGCCCACTGAGTGCCAATCATTATGCTAGGCACTAGAAAGATAAATAAAGCCACATTTTCCTAATTAAGAAATTTATAACCTAGTAGAAGAAACAAACCACAGAAAACAGATAATTTCCACATAGTATGTTAAGTGTTGATATTATAATGGTATATTTAGGTTGCATGGTACATGAGGGGAACTCAACCCATCTCAGAAGGCCAGGAGAAGAATTTTAGAGGAGATACTTGATTTGATTCTTTGAAAAATGAATAAGATTTTGTTTTCTTGTTTGTTAAAGAAATAGTGTGGGAGGGGCACCTGGGTGGCTAAGTTGGTTAGGCATCTGCCTTCTGCTAGGGTGGTGATCTCTGGGTCCTGGGATAGAGTCCCCAGTCAGGTTCCCTGCTCAGCAGGGAGTCTGCTTGTCCCTCTGCCCCTCCCCCACTCATCCTCTGTCTCTCTCTCTCTCTCTCAAAAACAAATAAAAAATCTTAAGATAAAAAAGAAATAGGGTGGGAAAAATTCTTATTTTTCAGGGCACTAGTAAAAAGTCACAGAGATGTGAAGGAGAATATCGATGCAGGAAATTCTAACCTGTTCTATATCACTTACACTAAAATAGGTAAGTGAGAGCAAAGAGAGAGCTGGATGGGGGCAGGCCACAGAGCATCTTGTGTCTTGGTAAGGGATATGAGTGGGATCTTTTGAAATATGATTTCGTGAGCATTGAACCTTCTGCATTTCCCTAAAACAGCCTTACATTTCTTAAAATCATGTAGGGTTCTAGATAGGATTATGATTTTCAAAAGACTTGTAAAATTTTCCTTTGTTTACATAATCCTTGAGAATGAAAAACAAAATATTTGGTGAGTTCTTACTTAGTCATTTATGAAATGATTCATAGGGAAATTTTGTTGGCTGATGTCTTAGTCCCATCTCTCTCACTTATTCATCCAGCTTTTAAAACCAGTGTTCTTTTCTGAGAAACAAACTGAGGGTTCTAGGGGACAGGGGGGCAGGGGGATGGGTTAGCCTGGTGATGGGTATTAAAGCGGGCACGTTCTGCGGGGAGCACTGGGTGTTATGCACAATGAATCATGGAACACTACATCAAATCTAATGATGTAATGTATGGTGATTAACATAACATAATAAAATAAGATTAAAAAAAGTTTTTTTTAATTTCACAGAATTTTTAATAAATAGTAATAACAAGGTGCATTTTATAGCCAGTAATTATTTTTCTTATTTCCAAATATAGGCTAAAAACGGATTCAAAATAGGGATGCCTGGGTGACTCAGTCAGTTAAGCAGCTGCCTTTGGCTCAGGTCATGATCTCAGGGTTCTGAGATCGAACCCCACATTGGGCTCTCTGCTCAGTGGGGAGTCTGCTTCTCCCTCTTCTGTTCCCCTTGTGTGTGCTGTCTTGCTCATGGTCTCTTAAATAATTAAATAAAATCTTTTTAAAAAAAGGTTTCAAAATATAAATGTTAGGGTTTTTGTTAGGTCGGATTACTTTCTTTATTGAGGTACTATTTTTTACCAAAGAAAGGTGGTGGAAATGATTTCAAAGGAGAAACCAACTCAGAAATATAAGAGGAAATAATGGCAAGAAAAGATTGTATTCATGTCTGATGATATCCTTCAAGGAAAAAGCGAGGATAGCAATGCATAGTCTGCTCTTAAAATCTCTTTCCCCAGAATTACCCCTTGATATTTTTGTATGCTCTATTGAAATAAATTAGATCTTTGCATCTTTTTGATTACTTAGCTTTCAATTTATCTATTCACATATATGTTATATAGAAAGAACTGATTATGTCATCTACACAACAGTTTCAATTTATAGTGTGAAAGCAAATAAATTAAATAGTAGTTTCCTTTTCTCTTATCTGTTGTATTATTTTTCATTATCTGAAATTTGACTAAATAATGTTTCTTTCTCCGAAGGAGCTGTCACTGATAGCTTTCTTTTTTTTTTTTTAAATTTATTTGACACACAGAGAGAGGTAGGAGAGAGGGAACACAAGCAGGGGTAGTGGGAGAGGGAGAAGCAGGCTTCCAGCGGAGCAGGAAGCCCCATGAGGGGCTCCATCCCAGGACCCTGGAATCATGACCTGAGCCAAAGGCAGACGTTTAACGACAGAGCCACCCAGGTGCCCCACTGATAGCTTTCTTAACCCGAGTCTCAGAAAGAATTTGACAAAGCTGTATCTCTTTCTGTCTTTAAAATTTTATTTCTTTCTGTTTCTATCAGCCACTATGAAATAGTAAATATTAAAAATAGCAGGCAATACATTTTAAGTGCTATGTTTAAAGTGTTGTTTTCCTATAAATAAACAAGCCTGTTTCTCTAGAGCTTAAGTAGGAATAAAAATTTGATACACTCTCTTCCCCCATCAAGCAGCTGTGGCAAAAAGCCATTAGGGAGTTGTTAGATTTGCTGAAGTTTTCCATTATGCCAGGTATTAAATTAACTGTCGTATGTGTTCTGGAGTAAAGGGAAGGTTGTAATCTTATGAGGATGCTTAACATGCTGACATTTTCATTGCTCTGAATATAAGTAGACATAATTACTGACTCTTTCTATAGGTTTTCATGTGATATGTTGACCAGCAGTAATGAGTGTGCTTGTGAAGACATTAAACATCCAAAACTAATGTCTTTTTTAATGAAATGGATCTTAGTAAAATCATAAAATACCTTTAATTATTTTGTACCAGTAAATTAGTGTTAAGGTATGGGCTATAAAAACTCCCCGGTTCAAAATAGACACTGTATTGGAATGGATGCTGTTGGAATGGAGGAGTCCAAACTAAGTGTTAGCCATAGTTTGCCTCTACTGCTATATGTTCACGTTGTACAAATATAATGGTCTTCCTGCTTTTACTCTTATTTCTAAGCTCCCATTTATCTAACTTTCCTATGTACTGGGGTTGGATGACTGCAATGCAGTAGATACTTAATAATTTATAGATTCCATTATTAGTAGTTTCACCCTACTTCCTACATGGGATATTTTTTTGCTTATTTTACCCCCAAGTCTTTTTTCCAAGATTTCAAAGTCTGTTCTTAAAATCCAACCCAGTATGGTAAAGCTACCTTCTACCTTTCTGGATCTCTGAGTAGCTTTCTTCCCAGATTAGTCTGTATATAATACTCGACCCTGGCTCTTTTCCATTTTCATACATGTTACCAGAAAAAATTTTGCAATTCTCCAGACAAATCAGGAACTATATGTCATTTTTAGTTGAAAAGTTACTACTGTAGTAATTCAACTAGTTTATAAATTCAATAAATATGTAGGAATGAAATATAATCTTAGGTTTTAGGATTGTGATTTCTGGTTGACTATTTGAATATCTACATAAGTTGAAATATAACTCTGGGACATTGCTTTTTAGAATCACTCATTCATTCATTCATTCATTCATACTAATGTGACTTAACCTAATATTTGCTGAATGCTAGTCTAGTCATTGGGGATATAATTGTATAAATTTCTATAAAACTATAAAATATAAGTATTTTTATATTATTTATTTAATAGTAATACATAAATATAATGTATAAATTAAATATTAAAAGATGTATATACCCTTATAGACCTTATGTTTTAGTGGGAGATGCCAATGAAAAATATAATAAATTAATTAATTATGTATTATTATAGAAGTTTATAAAATCTATGAAAACAATAGTACCAAATAGAGATTGGGAGTGCAAGTGAATATTTGTGTGGTGTAGCAGAGATACCAGGTGGGGCAAAAGGCCTGGTATGTTCACATGCTTTAGCATTAGCAAGGGGGCAATGAGGATGGAGCAGAGTAAGGGCAGGAATAGTTGTAGGATATTCAATAGAGTGGAAAGGAGGTGGGGGTGTTGCATGGGATGTAGAACCTTGTAAACAACTATGAAAATGGTTCTAGGACCTATGGAACATTAAGTGAAGTGGGGAGCTACTGCAAGGTACTGAGCATAAGTATGACCTCACTCACTTGGGCTTTAAAGGCATTATTCTGGCTGTAAATTATGGGAATAATTTGTGGGATGAAAGAAGCTAAAAGATTTTTTTGAATGTTCCTCCAGTCTTCCAGGTATAAAATGATCATGAGATAATGGTGAGATGAGAGCTGTAGCAGTGGAGATGGAAAAAAGTGGTCAGATTTTAGATGAATTTTGAAAGCAAAGCCAACATTATTTTGTGATGGACTGAATATGAGATGTGAGAAAAAGACCAAAGATTATTCATCTAGAGTCTTGTCCAATTATCTGGCTCTCACCTGAGTTTGAAGAAAAGAATCAAACAATAATATAACATACTATTGATCTGCAAGGCAGTGAAAGATAATTTTATTTTTCTCACAAAGCTTCATATTCAATGGGAGGAAAATAAACATTTAGAGAGTAATAAAAAATTACATATCTTAGCACCAAATGATACATATATGTTTTATTCATTTTTCTGGTATGCACTACTAAAAATTATTAGCTGATATACACATACACAATAATGGTGAAGCTACCAAAGCATAAAAGTTGGTCACCAGGGCCCATTTGCATAGATACTTAGTGTCAATACATACTTCCATTATGGGCCTTCACAGAATAATTATATGAGAATATAACACATTGGAAACATTTATAAATATACTTATCAATGTTGGGATTTTCTTACGAAATGTTTTAAGACCCTCCAATGTAGGGGTGCCTTGGTAGCTCGGTTAAGCATCCGACTCTTGATTTCAGCTCAGGTCTTGATCTCAGGATTGTGAGTTCAAGCCCCACATCAAACAAACAAAGAAACAAAACCCCTCCAATATATCTACAGAGCTTGTGATAGTTCCAATATATATTTCAAACATATTTATCAAAGGACATTCTTTCTAAATGCCATGAAACACAAGCTAAGCATTATTTTCCATATCATTCTTTTTCTTCTCTTTGGTGATGTTCACATTTCCTGAGTGAGGCTGTAGATACTCTTAATTGTATTGTTTCCTAAGTGTAGTTTTGGAGATTTACAGTCTAAAGACTGAGAGAATGCATTTTTTCTTACAAAATATATCTATATTCCTATTTAAAGGGTGCCCTGATCAGCACAACTAATTATTTACCTAACATTCTTGAAAAACCATCCATAACACTGATATTTTTGTTGTTGTTGTTCATTTAGTTGTTTTTTAATTAGAATAGAAAATAGTATGGATAGTGTGATATTGTGAATTATAATAAGAAATTTATATATTTGGTCTTCAACCCCATTCCTGACATAGAGCTCCTAAAACTCTTAGAACCAACTAAGTGATGAGAGCAATAAAAGTCTTTTGTTATCTTAATGAGATAACTTTTGAAAAACACCTAACAATTGGGATTGTTTGCTAAGAGAAACAACCATGTGATTCCAGGGTTGTGGATTTCAGTCCCAGTCCTCTGATTTCTGGAGAGGGGAGAAGTGCTAGAGGTTGAATCAATCACCAATGGTCAATGAGTTAATCAACCATGCCTATTAATGAAGCTTCTGTAAAAAACCCTAAAGGAGGGAGTTCAGAGAACTTCCAGTTTGGAGAACCAGAATGCTTTCATGTGCCACCATACTGGGTCCCAAACTCTACGAGGACAGAAGCTCCTTTGTTTAGGACCTCACCATATGTAATCATTCATCTGGCTATTGATTTGTATCATTTAATATCCTTTGTAATGAATGGGTAAACTACTAAGTAAATGGGATTTCTGAGTTCTGTGATCAGCTCCAGCAAATTAATCAAACCCATGTAAGGGGTTGTGGGAACTACTAACTCATAGCCAGTTGGTCAAGAGTTCAGGTAAGAACCAAAACTGTGACTGGCATCTTGAGTTGGAAAGGGCTGTTGGAACCTGTATTTGTAGGTGGATGCTTAGAAGCACGTATAACAATCTGGGCCCTCCTTTCCCATTTCCAGTGGATTGTCTGGTTCATTTTCTATCTTCATTACTTTGACATTGACTCCATCTGTCTCTGACCTCAACTTGAATTCCTCTGAACCTCTGGATTCACATAATATTTATTTATTTATTTATTTATTTATTTATTTATTTATTTTCTTAAACTTTACTTTTCAAAATGATTTTGACTTGACTGATCCTCTCCATCCCCCATCCCTGCATGCCCATGCCCGGGCTAAAACTTTCTAGATCAACCTGAATCCAGTATTCAGCTACTTAGATAGTTCCTTCATAAATGTAGATAGTAAAGTTTGGGTAAAGTGGGAATGGAATTTAAAAATTTTTTAAATTAATGTGATCACACTCAGAAAATTGTCTTCTAAGCTAATGATTATTAGACTTTTAGAATTTAAGGACTAATAAATTAGTTTTTGGTGGATTGATATGAAGTTAACATTTATCAACTAAAACTATTAAAGTGGAACAGTTGGCAACTAATATAATTTAATTTTTTTAAAGAAAGAAATTTGAACTATAAAAGAAAAAATATATCATCATTCATTCATTCATTTCACAAATGTTTCCTAGGGTCTTATTAAGTGCTAGGAATATTTTCAGACCCTTGGGACATATATCCCAGTCTGTAGCAATCCTAGAAATTAAATAAATGCAACTCCATGAAATATTCTTTTTGTCTTTCTTATTTCATAAAAACACTAACATGGAACAAACTTTATAGACCTTTAAATGTGATTCTTTTTTAATCAAGGTATTGAATTGAGTTATTTTAAATGTCAGTAAATGACACTATTGAGAAAGCACACTTATATTTAAATTACTTTATTACGTGAAAAGTGGACCAGATCACTAGTTTTCCCATCAGCAATCAAAATTGTTTTATAGACCACTTTTCATCTAATTGTCATTGTAGCTGTGTTCTCCCAAAGATGGACAAAAGAGCTGAAGGTTAGGAAAGAGAAGATATGTAAATAAAAATGGGAAAAGTCTACTTTCTGGAAGAGATAAGGAGAGGCTCTTTCGAGTAGTACCGAAGGAATGTATGTATATAATATGTGTATTATAAAGAAGAGCATGTGTGTGATTAAAACACTAACAAAACAAAAGATCCAATATACCAAGCATATATTTTAGGATATTAAAATTAATGATATATCTTCAATTTAGGCCTAAATTATAAATTATTCTAGTATATTTAAAACTATATTTAATCTGCAAAAAAACAAGCAATAAACGAAGAGTAAAATTCACTTTTTACTTACATTGTTTAAAATAAATCTATTTTGTAACAGGAAGAACATCTGCAATAAAATAGTTCCAGGGAAAACACTGAATATAGATATCACAATGAAAGCCTAAAAACTTCCTTAAAAAGAAAAATAAAGCTAATTTATTCTTGCACTTCCCTGTTTAGAGGCACTACATCATAGCAGTTTATTTATAGCTTCTCATAATGTTTTAGGGAGACTTAAGATCTCACTGTCAAAGAAAAACAACTAGCATTTATTAAGGGCTCTCTATGTTCAAAGAACACAGTGCTAAATCTTATGGAAGAGATAAAAATGAGTAAGACTTAGGCCCTTCTGTCTCAGGGAGTTCACAGTGTAATGTGGTAGAAAAATTAAAAGAAAAAATTACAATAGAGGGCAGCGGATGCTAGGTAGAGTAACACACTCTATGAAGGGACAAACAGAATACTACGTTTTCCTGTGGAAGCAGCAGAAACATAAATAGAGTAGGTGAATTTTATGTCGTGTTTTGACAGAGTAGGAATTCAATATGGTAAATGGAGCTGCTATTAGAGTGAAAGATCTAGAAAGAGAACCACAAGTTCCTCTGAAAGAAGTAGTGGAGAAAGATTTAGTGTGAGTGGTTTATGGGTTATAGATTGAAGATTTAAGAGTCATGTCAGAGAGTTGGTCTTGGAAGCTATCCTGTGATTTAAATAGTCGAAAGTAACCCTGTGAAGCAAGAAAAGAGGGCTGAAGATGATACCTGGAGGATTGCCTTTTTCTTCTTTTATTTTCTTCTCCCTCTTTTTCTTCTTTTTTTTTTAACCTGAGGAGTAAGAAGAGTCCGTGAGGTGCGCTGACAAAGAATGACTGCAGATATAGGAGGAGTGCATTATTATGCAAGACAAATTAGAAAAGGATTTCAAGAAGAACGGAGGAGTTAACAAGCCAAGGACTGAGAACAGGCCAGAGAAATTGGAAACAAAGATAAACCCTGAATGACTTGGAGAAAATACTGCTTGGATAACTTTAGGTATTCAAGTATAAATTCAAGTATAAATGTAAACAGAGGCAAAAATGCTGTGAAATTATAGACTAATTCCAACTTGGGTAATTCATAAGATTTTCTGTTCTCCTCCAGGAGAGTTAATTTGGGTAGTAGAAGAGATCTTCAGATTTCCTCTTTAATTCAGTACATCCTTACTTCTGTACCACCTACTAGGGTTTTACTCTCCCTTGTGTCATTTCAGATTACACATTATATGGGAAGTCCTATTAGCAGGGAAGGCCAGTCATTCAGACAGTGAAAACTCTGCTCTCTGATCTGTGGAATTTTATTCCATAACCTCTCTTCACACTTCCAGCTGACCTTCAACCCAACTATTTCATAACTGGGCACAAATGGATGGAGACAAACCCAGCTACATTTCCTTTCATCATCAGCGCTTTTCTCACATATGTCTTGAGCCTGTTAACTCTTGAGCCTTTAAATGATCAGTTTAAGCAAAAAGTTTCTGCAAAAATAAGTTTGACATACACTGTCTGATATTGCAAACTGTCCCTGAGATCCTGAGATAAACACAAAATATGAGGTTTTTTTTTTTTATGTCTTATGGATACATTAAACTTACCAAGGTTAGAAAGGATCTCAGCATGATGTGGGCATTCTTCATTTATTTTATTTTCTGGGTAATACAAATGCCAAATTTTAGAATAAATTTATTCTGATAGCCTGGAAAAAATGAAATCTCATTCCTTGTTTATTACAATTGATTGGCAGCAAAGAGGGTGTTATATCATTAAAATAATTCTAAATAGTGGACAGTTATCAGTATAATAGCTCTTTGAAAGAACAACCAGGATGATGATGCCCTGGAGGTCTAAAAGCCAAAATGTCAGACAGCAAAAAGGCTAGTGAATATTAATTATCTCAGTTCAGAGAACAGAGAGGAAGGATAATTAATATCTTAGCAGATACCTTTTCTAAATTTAAGGTACTTAATGTCAGCTTTTTAT
This sequence comes from Callorhinus ursinus, assembly GCF_003265705.2. Taxonomy (NCBI): domain Eukaryota; kingdom Metazoa; phylum Chordata; class Mammalia; order Carnivora; family Otariidae; genus Callorhinus; species Callorhinus ursinus. The sequence goes on from NW_027397116.1 coordinate 16,535,412, forward strand.
TAAACTGCAGATGGTTAAAATTAAAAGGAGAGGGTATGCCACATTTTCTTGTTCAGTCCTTTTCTTCCCTCACCTCTCTGTGGCACTGCTGACTCTCTTCCCCTGAACACTACATCTCTTCTGTAATACTGTCCTCTCCCAGCCTGCCTACCTCTGTTATGCTTTCTCGGTCTCTTTAAGTGATTCTTCTTTGAATTCATCCACTTACTGTGAGCATTTGCCCAAGTTCTGTCCATATTCCATCTTATCAATCTCCAGTGAGTCAAAAGAGACAGCTCGCCGAGAGGACAGACACTAATGCCAAACCACCTGGCTATACTGACCCTGCCACTTATTAGCTGTGTGAACTTGAATAAATTACTTACACTCTCAGGAGTTCCAATTCTTCTTTCACTTCCTGCTGTATCTCAGTTTTTATGAGTCTGACTTAGAGTGTATCCACTGCATCATTAATAAAAGTGATAAAAATCAAAATAAGCACAACATACACCTTCTACAATTGAGTGTTTTATTGGGCAGGCTTTTATTTTTCTTTGTGGAGCTTCCTTGGAAATCTCATCCTCGGTTGTAACTGTTACTATTATTCTTACATATCTTGTCCCGTCTTCTCCTGAGTAAATTACTTTTTATACCTTAAAATCTCCTGGAAGTTTTCCTTCCAGTATCCTGCTAAAACTTCAATTTCAGCATGTCCAGCTCTCAATCAGCTCTTTATACTGTTGTTATTAGTACCTCGAATCACATGACTTGATAACTGGAATTCAGTTTTATATGTCACATGCCTCAGTGACCAAGCCTTGTCAAGTCTTCCTTCATAGTATCTCTTATATACAATCTTCACTTTGGATATAAATAGTAAATGTCTACAGAGTACTGTGGGATATAAATAGTAAATGTCTACTGAGCACTGTGGGCTTCCTGGTCATTAAGGCAGCAATGGTAAGGTAGATCAGATAGATTGTCTTATGTAGTTTATACCCTAGCAGTGAAGATAGTCATTTACATGTGGGAAATACCATAATAGAAAAAGTGCAAGATGATAAGGGATGACAAACAGGAAAATTATTATATAAATGGGGAATTATGTATGATGGTTAATTTTATATCAACTTGGCTGGGTCATAGTAGTCAGATACTAGACCAAATACAAGTCTAGATTTTTCTGTGAAGATTTTTTTTTTTTTTGGTATGGGATTACTATTTAAATAAGTAGACACTGAATAAAGCATATTGTCTTGATAATATGGGTGGTCCTCACATAATCAGTTGAAAGCTTAAGACAAAGGTAGACTTCCCCAAAGAAGAGAAAATTCTACCATGAGGCTGCCTCTGGACCTGAACTGCGTTTCTTCCCTGAGTGTGCAGGCTGCTGGACTACCCTGTAAATTCTCGACTTGTACTTGCACAATTAATCTTATATCTCTAAATCTACCTTTTTCATTCTCTTTTTTTCACCACACACACACACACACACACACACACACACACACACACACACACATACATTTTATGGGTTCTTTTTCTTTGGAGAACACTGACATAGGGCAAAAGAAGACTTTCTGGAGAAAGTTATTTTTTTCTTGCTTATTAATTATTTTTTAACAGCTTTATTGAGGTATAATTTTAACAAAGAATAGTACAATACCACGGGATGTGATTACTGGATCATATAGTAAGGGTATGCTTAGTTTTGTAAGAAACTGTTAAACTGTCTTCCAAAGTGGCTGTACTATTTTGTATTCCTATCAGCAACACACGAGAGTTCCTTTTGCTCCACACACCACCAGCATTTAGTGTTGTCAATGTTCTGGATTTGGGTCATTCTAATAGATGTGTATTCTTATTCATTGTTAGTTGAATTTGCATTTCCCTGGTGACATGATGTGGAACATCTTTTCATGTGCTTATTTGCCATCTGTATATCTTCTTTAGCAAGATGTCTGTTAGATCTTTGGCTCAGTTTTTAAATTGGGTTGTTTGTTTTCTTATTGTTGAGTTTGAAGGGTTCTTTGCCATTTTGGATAACAATCCTTTATCAGATGTAGGTTTTTTTGTAAATATTTTCTCCCAGTTTGTGGCTTGTCTTCTAATTCTCTTGATATTGTCTTTTGCAGAGTGGTAGAAATTTTTCAGTTTAATTAAGTCTGGTTTATCAATTGTATTATTATACTTTGGCTTAAAAATACCTTTAATGAAAAACTGCTGGTGATGAAAATTCTCAATTTTTGTTTGCCTACAAATTTTTCTTCATTTTGCCTTAAGTTTTGCAGGTTATTCCTACTAGATGTAGAATTCTTTGTTGGTAGGTTTTTGTTTCTCCTTCAGCACTTGAAAATAAATTATTTTGTGGTCTTTTCCACTCATTTATGTCATCAGGCCACTATTAGTCCTATCATTATCTTTTAAAGATATCTGGATGGTTTTAATATTCTCTTTCCTTTTGACATTTTAGATGTTTGACTATAATATGTGTCATGTTCTTTATATGTATTTTATTGAAGTTTGAAAAGCTTAAATCTTTGACTTGATGTCATTGAATCATTTTGGAAATCCTCAACTATTAGTTTTCAAACGATTTTTCTGCCTCATCCTGTTTTACTTCTAGTGGGACTCCAGTTATACAGATGTTAGGCCTGTTCACAGTATCCCTTTTCTTTCTGTGTTCTTTCTTCTGGATATTTTCATTTGTCTTATTCTTCAGGTTTTTAATCCTGTCTTCTGTTATCTTATCTTGTTTTCAATCTAGCTCTTTACTGCTCAATTTCACATATAGCATGGCTTTAATTCTTCTAATTTTTTTAATAACCATTTTCTAGAATTCAGTTCCCTTATGAAAATTTCCAACGTATCTCCATTTTCTTGAAAATACTAATTTCACATGTCTTAAAATCTATGTCTCAAAACTCCAAACTGTGGCTTTCCTCTGTTGGAAATGGAAATTTATTTTGTCTTTCTTTATATTATTATTATTATCATCATGATCATCATATTCATTCTTGTCTATTAGGCCATTTTTAAAAAGTTGAATTCTGAAGTTGTGAAAGAAAAATTCTAGAAATAATGTAACATATTGGATCCTTTCTCTTCATAGACGTTTTACTTTTGTTTTTCATAGGCTGTTCAATTAGGTCCGTATTACTTTAATCTAGTATAAAATTAACCTTACTTAAAGCTGGATATAACACTTTTGGAGAGCTGATCTACATCTCATTGAGCTTGAATTCCAGTGTAAGTTAAAGCCTACTATAGTAATCAGAAACGCTCCACCTTTACAAGCCGTGGACTCCAATACTGCTTCCATGCTTATTAAAATTATTGATAGCTTTCTTCAGTACAACCCCTCGGTCTACTAGTAGGCTACTAGTAAATAACCATAATTCAATCAGTAGTTGACCTCATCTTTGGTGTGGTTTCAACCTCTGGTGTTTCGTTTTTGTTTCTGTTTTTCTTTTTTTTTTTAAGATTTTATTTATTTGTCAGAGAGAGAAAGCAAGCACAAGCAGGAGGACTGACAGGCAGAAGGAGAAGCAGGGTCCCTGCTGATCAAGGAGTACAATGTGGGACTAGATCCCAGGACCCTGGGATCATGACCTGAGCCAAAGGCAGATGCTTGACCAACAGAGCCACCCAGGCATCCCTGGTTTCAACCTTTGTGAGAGCTAGTCTCTTTCTAGGCTTGCCATTATTTTAGAGAATATTCCTTCAAGTCTCACAAGTGAACAACTAGAATATTTACAAGTGCTCCTTCCCCTTGGTGGGTCTTATTTAATTTGTTATCTCACCTTTGCAAGATTGCAGAAAATCTTCGTTCAGTATCTTGGCTTTTGCACCACCACATGTGGATTGTTAAATGCCAAGAAGAAGCACCTAGGAAATCCAGACTCACTTCTTTATTTCCCTTTTGCTCAGGATCTACTTCCTTCAGATCTTGGCAGCCTTGAAGAAATGTTTTTGTTGTTCCTTTTAATTATCTGTATTTTCTAGTTTTGTGTTGGAAAATTTGACTCATATAAGCTAATTTGACATCGTTATAAGAAGTACTTCTGTTATTTATATGTAGATTCACCCTCTTATTCCAATTATTCATATGATTTTTATTTTTAAGCATATGATGATCACCAAAATTGAAACTGAAAATTATTTAAATATATATTTTTTTCTCAGCACTTAGTACTGTAATATGTAGCACTAAGGAAACCTTTATAATTTTCATATATTAACTATAAAAAATTCTGCTTGAGGTGGTACATTTTCATTTGTGTTACTAACTTCTAGACTAGTGAACACCTTAGTATTAAAAATGCATTGTTGGGCGCCGGGGTAGTTCAGTTGGTTGAGTGACTGTCTTCGGCTCAGGTCATGATCCTGGAGTCCCAGGATCGAGTCCTTCATTGGGCTCCCTGCTCAGCGGGGAGTCTGCTTCTCCCTCTGACCCTCTTCTCTCTCGTGCTCTCTCTCATTCTCTCTCTCTCTCAAATAAATAAATAAAATCTTTAAAAAAATGCATTGTTTCTTTTTTGTTTTTTGTTTTGTTTTGTTTTGTTTTGTTTTTAAAGGAGCAAGACTTACATAGCTTAATCAACTCATGGGAGTTACAAGGCCTTCCTGAAGTTACAGGCCAGGTTTGGGCATCTTAAATATTATTAATGAAATATCTAAAGAATAATGGATATCTAATAACTCACTAAATATTGAGGTAAACATTGGGAAACAAAAAAACTTATTTTAGAACATGTCATTGTTCTTGGGGATACATTTCTGAATTATTTATGAAAGCCATTGGAAAGATAAGATTTATCCAATAAATTTGTTTCATGTAGAAAAATTCCTTAATTAATAAAAATCATGGTAATGATAACAAATGATTAGGACATAAACTAAATACTAATCTCCTCACTTAGTCTTTTGCATGCATGATCACTGTATATCATTACAATTCTTTGAGATAGATATTAGGCTTTTATAGTCTAAATTGCTCATATCAAAGGTCATAAGTGGTTAAGATCTGACTTAAGAACAGCACTTTCTCTGCTTCACTTATTTCACTTAGCATAATCTCCTCCAGTCCCATCCATGTTGATGTAAAAGTTAGATATTCATCCTTTCTGATGGGTGAGTAATATTCCATTGTATATATGGACCACATCTTCTTTATTCTTTCATCTGTTGAAGGACATCTTGGCTCTTTCCATAGTTTGGCTATTGCGGACATTGCTGCTATGAACATTTGGGTGCATATGGTACTGCATGGAGCGCTGGGTGTTATACGAAAACAATGAGGCATGGATCACTACATCAAAAACTAATGATGTATTGTATGGTGACTAATGTAATAATAATAAAAAAAAAACCAGCACTTTCTGATTTCAAAGTCATTTTTTTTAAATAAAATTCTTCTTTACTCCTCATATTACTTCACAAGTTTACAACTTACTCTCAAGGAAGTATTTGAAGTACAGATTATGAAATAAAAGTTAACTCATTTTTTATAGCCAACTATTTTAAGTGATCTGTTAACTATTTATTACTAATAAATACATAATCTGAAATACAATAATGTGGGTAAACATAAAAAATCAAGAATTCCTGGGGCACATGAAATTGGCTTTTTGTTTGTTTTAAATCTATTTGTTTACCTGTCAACTCTGCTTATTAAATCAGGCTAGATATGGATACCTACTGAGACTATCTGTCTCAATATTGTGCTCATTTTTTAAAATATTTTCTGACATTACTGTAGAAAGTGCAGGGTAGTAGAATATGCCATCCTGAAATATAACTGAATGAAAACCCCAAATACACCATTTTGCATAAGGATTATTTTGAGCCAAAGGCTGTTGAGAAAAAGCGGACACAAGTAAAGCTCTCCAACATTCCCCTACTTGTCTAAAATAAAGACATAAGTTTACAAAGGTGTTCCTCCTTCCTTCTCTACCAGGAAGGACAAAGTTTAATCATGGGAGAGAACACTTTAGACCCATCATGGGAGGGAGATCATGGAGAAGGCAATGACTTAAATCTGCATAACAAGGCTTAGCCTTGTTTATCATGTTTTTTCCTGTTAACCTTCCCATAACTGGCCTCCCTATTACTCAGTCTACACACTTTTTTTTCTTTTGTCTCTAACTAAAGATAATATTTAAGCTGGAGTTCTAAACCACCTCTTTGAGCTAATCATTTTTCTCCGCATTTCTCCTATGTATACTCATGTATAACATGAGTTGTACATGTTAATAAACTTCTGTTTGTTTTCTTGTTAATCTGTCTTTTATTACAGGGGTCTTAGCTATGAACTCAGAAGGTTAGAGGGAAAATTATTTTTCCTCCCCATGATAACATATGTTAAACTAGCATGTTTTATTTAGTATTGGTTCTGATTAGCTACTGTGGACAAACAGAACTTCCTGTATGCCATCATATAGAAAAAATATATCTGTTTTAAACACTTTAAAAATAATTTATAGTCACAAATTATTAACTTCAGTTATTTGTTTTTATGTACTTATCAATTTATAGACACTGTTTCAGTCACCCTGCTTGGCATTGGGGATATGGCAATTTGTCTCAGGAAACACACAGTCTAAAAAAGAAATACACATAAGTACAGTGCCTGTGATCTTGAGCATTCTAGGAATTAAAGCTTAACCACCTAATACAGACAATGTGAGTATACAGCAGTGGCAAAGACATTAAAAAAAAAAAGCAGAAAGTTTGAATAATTGTAAATAATTTATGTTGGTTGAATGTAGAGTACAGAGAGATAGAGAAAGATAATAAAATGTTAGAAGGTAATGTAGAGCAAATATCCTGCCTGCAAATGGTGAAATGCAAGCACGTTACTCTTTTACCATAAAACTTTTGTTAAAGTGGGTCTGAATTGAAAGCAATTTATAGGTTGGAGATTTTATATGTCAAATGGTCAATAACATAAATGGTCCTCGTACCTACAGCTAAAGAAGAGGCTATTCTCTCAGGGAAGGACCGTACTGGTAATTTAGAATCAGATCTGCCCTAAACATTGGGACAATGGTCTCTTTCTTTACCTTGCTAAACTCTTTTTACTTTTGCCATTCCTTAAAATTGGAGAAATAATAGGTCACAATGGAGGGATTAGCTGTAGAGCCTAAGTCAGAGAAGCCATAGTAGACACTTGCTGCACTAATTTGTGTGTGTGTGTGTGTGTGTGTGTGTGTGTGTGTGTTTAGAACTGCTTGTTGCTAATGCAATCTTAGTACTTGTCAACTCAAGCGATTCAAACCAACTGGCCTATGGATTAGTGTTTTAGGCAAAAGTTTTAGCAAGTATTAAGAAATATTGCTTTAGCATGAAGTGCCCTCTGCATAGCCCTGTGAATTTAAGATGGCAGTAGGTGACTGTTTGAAAATATGATGTTTTAGGACTGAATTGATTATCTGTCAAAATGACTAATACCTCACTAAGGAGATTTGGCTTGTCTAAGACTAACAGGTGTACAAAACAATGAAGGAATTTTTTTGAGAGAGAGAAAGAGAAAGAGTGCATGTAAATGAGAGAGGAGGGGCAGAGGGAGAGGGGGAGAGAGAATCTTAAGCAGGCTCCATGCCCAGCATGGAGCTCCATATGGGGCTTGATCTCAAACCTTGAGATCATGACCTGAGCTGAAATCAAGAGTTGGACGCTTAAACGACTGAGTCACTCGGGCACCCCAATGCTGAAGGATTTTAGGTAAGGAACAATATAACAAGATTTGCTTACTTGAAAAATTACTCAGAAGACAGTGAGTGGAGGAGAGAATGAATAGATATAAGTCCTGTAGATTAAAGAAAAATTATAAGGTTATAATTGTTATGATAAATATTAATGATATTCAGACTTTTATATTAGCTAGTTCAAAACTTAATTCACACTTACTATTTTTCTTAGAAGCAGATCAAATGATTAGTGACTTATCCATTACTTGGTTTCTGTAGGATATCACTTTTGGCTAATCCTTCCCCAACCAAGTATCAGGGAGATTAAAACACACAAAGAAAGAATTACTAGTTTTGGTAGTTTGTTTGTTTCATTTTGATTCACTGAGGTCACTAAGTGGTGAAGATCGAACTTTGTATTTTATTTCATTGTTAGTCTTTTGAGGAGAAGCAGATCACATAGTTTGGGAGCCATACAGTTATTCCCCAGTGTCAGCTTCTTCTATTGAGATACAGTGCCCCCCATTAATTGGAAGACCTAGCCTCCCATTATCAACCATGTGGTGTAATCATTTTCTCCTGAGGTGGACAGTGTTAGACTCAGCCCATGCTGTATAATCAGCTTCATTACCTTATTAATTTCTTCAGAAAAGGGCTTAAAATCCAAATAGATTTAATATGACTAAGAAAAGCATGCCATGAATTTTTGGAGAAAGAAATTTCCCCTCTCCCAAAGTGACTAAATTAGGTGCTTCTTTTAACAGTGATTGTCCATAAGAGTTGAGCTGCACAGCTGTCTTCCATGTATTATAACTATTTATTTTCCACACTTATACTAATCCATATGTTTCAAAGGAAGGGAGGTGTGTGTGTGTGTGTGTGTGTGTGTGTGTGTGTGTGTGAATTGTAATAGGTCATAGTAAATATCTTTTTTTTAAAGCATATTGACCTACAAGAACAACTGAGAGAGAAAGTTAAAATTTAGCTTTCTTCTGTGATTCTAGTTGAAGTGAAACTCATAGTGATATAATTAACCGTCTACAATTAACTATAGTTATCTTACATAGTTAACTATGGTCAACAATTTAGTTTTTCTTGTTTTGTTTGCAGTTACATAAATGGAATTTTTGTCAAGTCATAATAAAGTTTCACCTACTAATAGCAAGAGATACTCTATATTCCTAAACCCTGAATTGTTACCATGAGAAACAAATTTACATAGAAGATGTATGTGATAAAAGCAATCTTAAATAACTACTTAGGGTTATCATGTCTTAGAATTTTATTTCATTTTTATAAAGAGTCATATTTTTTAAAAATGACATTTGCTTTATGTAAAATATAAGATTTAAAAATAGGTATATAAAACTATTTTTTTAAAAATTGTTACCAAACCCAAGTTTGACTGCCTGTTGCTGGAAAGATCAATATCCAAGAGATGACTTTTGATTGGAAAGGAATAAGAGCTTTATTCAGGAGGCCAGCCACATGGGGAGAAGGTGGACTTTTATCCAAAAGCCAACTCTGAGGTTTCTGCCTGGCCAGAGATTTTTAAAGGGGTTTAATCAGTTAAAGGAGTGTAGTAGTCTGTGACATTTCTTGATTATGTGTAGACTGATGATGCCAGCTACAGAGTTATCTTGGTGCTCAGAGGTTATGCAAGAAACTCTAGTTCCTTGGTACCTAGGGGAGATTGTACAAGAAGTTCTGGTTCCTTGGTACCTGGGGGTTGTGCAAGAGTATTCTGTTCTTTCTGCAAAGGAGGGCAGAGGGCAAGGTCTACAGATGTGCAAAGGGATGTCAGTAAGTCATTAGTGTGACCTTAAAAAAGAAAAAAACATTTTGCTAAAAGATTGCTGGACTAATCAGAAAGTTGAGGGAGCTTCAAATAGACTTGCTGGGCTCTGTGGCCTGGGGAAGTTCTGGTCCTTCATTCCCCAAAGCCAGTGGTCTGTGAATCTCAAAGAAAGCAAATTATAAATCAAGGGCCTTAAGTTCTGTTACAAATCAAGGGACTTAAGTCAGTAAGCAAGGAATGTGTGCTTTGTTTGTGTGGGTTTTTTTTAAAGATTTATTTATTTGCGAGATAGAGAGCACAAGCAGAGGGAGAGGCAGAGGAAGAGGGAGAAGCAGACTCTCCGCTGAGCAGGGAGCCCCACATGGGGCTCAATCCCAGGACCCTGGGATCATGACCTGAGCCGAAGGCAGACGCTTAACAGACTAAGCCACCCAGGTGCCCCTAGCAAGGAGTATGTTAACTTGATAGAGTGTTAATTCTTAAAACCGCTAGAGTACTGTTACAAAATGAGTAATCACCAACAATGCCAACACCTAGAAAAAAACATTATGAACATTTGCTAAATATCACTTTAGACATTTATCTAGAAATTTAAGTTATAGTTATTTTAAGTTATAAAGAAAAAATAACAAAAATAACCTTACCATATGCAATATTAAAATTATTATATCTAAGTTGATTTTCACCCAAGGGGGGGGAACTATAGTGAATACTGAATCTTTTTTTTTTTTTAAGATTCCCTTATTGATTTGAGAGAGAGAGTGTGAGAGAACTAGAGCAGGAACAGGGAGAGGGGCAGAGAGAGAGGGAGACAGAATCCCCGCTGAGCAGGGAGCTGGACGAGGGGTTCGATCCCAGGACCCTGAGGTCATGACCTAAGTTGAAACTAAGTCAGACACTTAACCGACTGAGCCACCCAGGTGCCCCAAAACTATACTGAATCTTAAGGGATTTATGGCAAATGCTTTTTCATAGGAGATGTGAATTGAGAAATATTTTTACAAACCAAGAAATAAATTTTATAAAAAGAGAGATAGGAAAGAAAAAGAGATTAATATCACTGTATTTAAAATTTGTATTTTAAATTAGATTCTATAAATCAAGATCTTGAAATAGGAAGTGTGGAAATTAGTATATGCATGCTAACACTAACTTCTTTCCAATCTTCTATCTTCTGATTTGTTGCAGTGTTAATTTTACGATAAAAAGGCTTATAACATTTATATTCTATTTTCTCAGATTTTTAGTCTTTGCTCTTTTCTAAATGCATTTAATACTTAACAGAAATCTTTTTACCATATTTTCTTCATTTTGCTTTATTTTGAATCATATTCTGTCCCATGGATTGATCTTCATATAAGATTTTAATACTTTTTTATATGTACTCCATTTCCTGGGTTTAATATGTTGCAAATGTCTGTCTTTTACCACCAGAACTAAAAGATCATTTGCATAATTATAACATTCTTGGTCCATCCTTTTTCTCAAATTTTTGTTGGAATTACTCCACTGTCATCGGTAGTGAATGTTGCTACAGAGATTCTGAGGCCTAACTGATTTTCCATGTATAGGTGACTCATTATTTATTTTTGCCTAGACCCACATTTGATTTCATCTTTATGATTAAGTTCACTGCCTTCACTTGAATCATTCTTCTCCCCTGGCTGAAACACAGTGAGGCATTCACTATAACAAAATCTTTATAAGAAAAATCTCTTCTCCTAGATAGTTGAAGTTTTTTCTCTTTTATTTTTTATTCTATACAAATACCAGTTATACCCTGCTAAATTTCATTTGTCTGGTTTCTATAATTAATCAGTAACCATTCTTATGTAATTATCCATCTCCATTCCTTCTGTTGTGATTTCCTTGGCCAAACATCATAGTTCTCTAGGGTTATTATTATTTTTTTAAATTTTTATTTTGATGCTTATCATAAGGCATAAAAGCCTTTGCTGTTTAGCATTTTATTTATTCTTACATTTCTTTCCTGGGATGGCAGCCTGATGCTTTTGATGTTTATACTTTTCCTTAAACTGTTCAAATTTGAGTTTTTAGAAGAGAACTTACTTATAAGCCCCTTTCAGATTTTGGTTAATTCTTCTTTCTTCATTTGAACTAGGCCTTTTGTGAAGTTTCCATTTATCTGCCTCCAATTTTGTCCTTTTCTTCACTTTCTTTTCTTTTTAGTATGCCTTATGACATTTCTGCTGTTGGTTTACTTGTGATCATTTTTCAGTTATGAAAAAAGAAAAGAGTAGCTTTTGTGCATAACTTTGCACTTTAATCAAATTCCTTTATATGGGTGACACTTAGCGTTGGATAATCTATATGTCCTGTTAACCTGCTAATAGAAACAGTTCTGCTGGCTCTCAGCATTGTTCAACCATCAGAGCTTTGGATACTATGTGCAGTATCTATCAGTTTGAGGTCAAGGCAATTATCCATCTTTCTATATTTTTCTCTTGTTGTTGTTATTGTTGTTGTTTTTTGTGGGGTGCAAAAGAAGGAAATAAGAAATAGGACTTTATTCCACTATCTTTATTTTTTTTAAGATTTTATTTATTTATTTGAGACAGAGAATGAGAGAGAGAGAGAACACATGAGAAGGGGGAAGGTCAGAGGGAGAAGCAGACTCCCCACCGAGCAGGGAGCCTGATGCAGGACTCGATCCTGGGCCTCTAGGATCATGACCTGAGCCGAAGGCAGTCGCTCAACCAACTGAGCCACCCAGGCGCCCCTATTCCACAATCTTTAAACAAAAATTTTGTTCCATAAAGTACTATAACTGAATGGAATATTAGTGGCCATTTAATTGAACCACTGTGTTACAGATTGGAAAATTAGGTCCCAGGACTTAATGGCAGAACTAGAAGTAGAAGGCCAATTTCCTAATTTGTAATCCAGTGCTTATCCCACTTTACCTGTCTGCCTTTCTATAGAACAAATACAACTGTTCCACAGAGAACATTTCTCTTGTACTCATAGACAAAAATAATTTTTGTTCTACAGTTATCTCAGTGATGTCACGATGACTCTACTTCTCTCAGAATATGAGTTTCTATTGAACTTCCTATCTTTCTTTGGCTTTATTGGTGAAATCTGATTGTTTTGGTTAGAAAGCAGAGGCACAGATGGAATCACAAACTGCATGTTGTTTAGTTTTTCTTGGCTGGAAAGGAGCTCTTGGGCTTTCATTTTCACTAACCTTGCTTTGTTGGTGGAGGAAGAAAAGGAAATAGTAACAAATGAATCAAGAGCATTCACATCCAGTATAAAATTTATTTTTGAAACTAGAAGGTCAGTGATAGTCCTTGAATTCATTATCTAAGTAGAATATCTTTGTTTTTTGTTTGTTTGTTTGTTTGTTTTTTGGTATGACCTTGTCAGAACTTATACAACAGATCTAGCTATAATGTTTCCACTGACATCCTGGGTTTCTGACCTTCATAGATGAAAACCTTTATGATTTTGAATCATCCACATCTATTAAAATGGAGAGAATCAAATCTAAGAGGAAGTAGCCTCTGCCCTAAGACTGGAGGTTAAAGCTTTGTCGTTAGCATTGCTCTTCTCTGCTTCTGACCCATTTTTCAACATTGAGTTCTTTAAGTCTAGTAAGTAAACTTTAGCTACTTGTTCCAATCTGAAGGTCCTGCCTTAATCTTTACAAGCCATTGACCTTGATCAGATCAAGACCTTAGACTCACTTGCCTGCCTACCTGTATCTAAAGCACTGGCATTCTCCTCTTTGTATTACACTTGCCTAGGATTTGATTTATTGACTGGTTAAAATGCTTCTCTTTCAGAGTCCTTCTTTACAAGATGCATTACTCCACTAGTCTTCCTTAATATGTTTCAGCCCAAGGAACAGCATGACATGTTTCTAAAAGAATTTACTAGAACTATTTTTGGAATTTTACATTCCCTTTGGAGATTTTTCCTTGATGTTTATCTTTTCAGAATTCTATGTAAACATGTTGTTTATGAATACAACTATTTAATCTTTTGAGGCCTTAATTTCAATTGAATTAATAATTGTTAAAGCCCCATTTTCTCTCACATGAGCCTATAAACATAGTAGAATCAGGGGGTTCTCAGAAATTTGGATTTCATTTCTTTAATGTCTTTACCTCTTTCAAACCCTTTATGATTCATCTGAGGCATTATCATTTCCAGAAATATTTTCCTGACTTCTTCAGGCTCCTTTTAGATTTCAACAATTCCTTGGTCATATTTCATAATAATTATATACTTATTTTTTCCTTTTCTTTCACATTACTGTACATTCCTAAAAGACTTATTCATCTTGATTTTCCTGGAAGTTAGCACAATGTGTAGTATGGAAAGTGTTCAACAAGGGGGCATGTTTGGCTTGCTTAGGTATTTCAAAAAGTAAATTGTAGTCAAAAGTGGCAGAGGCCTCAGCTTTACTTTGGAAGACTAAAAGTTGAAAATTATCAACTTAATTTAAGCAGTAATTTTCATTCAATGCACCTCATGTTTATTTGCCTCAAAATATCTTTCTGTTATTATTATGGAATTTATTAGCTACATGAAGGTGAAATAATAATAATAATACTGCCTATTAAAATAGTCTTCTAAACAGAACCATAAGTCACCTTGCTAACATTTAGGTCTCTAATGTAACTATATTTTTGAAGATTTATTTATTTATTTGAAAGGAGGGAGAGGCAGAGGGAGAAGGAGAGGGAGAATCTTCAAGCAGACTCCACTCTGAGTGTGGAGCCCGACTCGGGACTTGATCTCAGGACCCAAGAGATCATGACCTGAGGCAAAACTAAGAATTGGACACTTAACAGACTGAACCACTCAGGAGTTGCTCTGGTGTTACTTTTTTTTTTTTTTTTTTGCCTTTCAGAACTAGTAACTTTATAGTCTCCATATTTACTAATTTTTGTTTTTGTCTCCCTCTACTTACTTCCTTTATGGTACTCTCTCTGTTCATAAGATTATTAAGGTTATATAATGCCTGTGTGTTTCTGTGTTTTGTAAGATTATGATAAATTTTACAAATGCTATCAATGTTGTATTCATAGCTTTTGGAAACCAGGGTACTTAAAGGAAAATCTCAAGTTTTAAGACTGAATGGTGTAAGTTTACAGTCCTCCTTCAGACATTTATATATAAGACCTCATAGCAAATTTTAGCCAAGCAATGGTAGGGTTGTGTTTATTTTATTGATTAAACAATATCCTGAGCAACTGTGATTTATTTAACAAAATGGACAGTGGCTTAATCATTTAGTATAAATGCCAGTCATAGTAGTGGGGCACTGACATTCCTTGTAAGATTTCTTCATATATGTATAGTTGGTGATGACTTTTTTGTAAACCCCTTTCCATTATTAAACATGCATGTTAGAATGTAAGAATACTTGAAAAATATTTAATATTTAATAATCATGTTTGTAGGGTTTATGCCCTGAAGCTATATATAGATTCCCATTCCAAAGTTTTGGTATAGCTCGTTTACTTTTATCATGTAACCGTATTTTTTTTTTAATTATGTTTGCAGTTGAGAAAGACATTTAAAAGAAAAGACATGAGTAATGAATTGAAAACTTTGACCTGCATCTGCTTTCAAACTTTCTTGATATTTATAAATGCAAAATTATTTACTGAGACTCCACTTTCATATTTTTATCCAGATATCACTCCTTCTTTTCACAGTGAATTTGTCTTCTTAAGACAGATAATTTTGCCCTTGAGATGTTAGGTCACTTTCTGACATCCTGTGAAAGAGCCCACATCTGTTCAAATGATGAATACTCAATCTCATGTGGATTTTTATTTGTGGGAAAAAGATAGCCTCGTGTTTATAATTTTATTTTGTCATTCAAGCATGGTTCTATTGTTTTAGCTCAAGTGAGGACTGATCTGTTTCTTATTCTTATGCTTAAATAGAGTATGTCTGAAGAGGAAATATGGTGTTTATTAAGGGGTCCATAGCCAGAAAATGTGAATATTAAAGCCTATTAGGGCTTCTTATTTTCTGGCTTTTCCATTGAAAATATACTTGTTCTATCTATCCTTTTACCTTCTTTAATGACTTTTTGCACATTTTCTCCATTGATTTTTCAAAAAACTAACTGGTCTTGTTTGGGTTGTTGTTGATTTTATTTTTTCTTAAATAATCAAACTGAAAAACTAGGTGAAATCAGTGGTTTCAAAATTTTCATGTACCATTATCTGTATTTCTGTTGAAGAAGATTAATTGTAAAGAGGTTTTTCTCTTATCACAACAAAAATCCAAATTACTGTACTTACAGAAAAAAAATATGGGAGTTGGTAAGTATGTTGTACAAAACCTTTTTTTCAATACTTATAATCAAATATTTATTGAGAACATATACATTAAAAAATTTTACAAACTATACTATTATGTTAGCCACAGCCACATATTCCTATTTGAATTTAAATTAAACTAATCAAATTTAATAAAATTAAATACTCTGTTCCTCCTTAGTAAGAATCACATTTCATGCATTTCCTAACCACATGTGGCTAGTAGGCAACATATAGTTGCAGAAATAGAACAGTCCCATCATGGCACAGAGTTCTCAGGTTTGTAAAATTTTGTAGATTTTAGCAATTTTTCATTTTCATTGGAATTCTGGGAGGGTAAAAAAGAAAGAAAGAGCCATATGCTTTAAGAGACATATTTAGCTGTTATTTTTCTACCAATGATGAAAAAAACCAATTCTTTTTAATTTTTTTTGTTGAGGTATGATTGATACACAGAAAAACTGTACATATTTGATGCATACATCTTGATGAGTTTGAATTAAACTATACACTGGTGAGACTGTCACTATATACAATATCCTAAACCTGATATCACCTCTAAAAGTTTCTTTCTTCCTTTTTTTTAACATAACAAATTAATTCTTATAATCTCTTTCCACTCATCAGAGACATTCACTGCATTCATTTTCCCCCTGTAATCTACCATATATAGTGAAATCCTCCAAACATTTTTTAACATTTTATTTCTCTGTTGAAAAAAGTAATGTTTAATAGCTTTATTATCAAATATTTTCTTTATCTTTTTACTATCAGTTATGTTGGTTTGTCAGTGTTTTCTCACATGAATACTTTCTATCTTATTGATACTTTAAGTTCTTACATTTAGGAAAATCTATTTGGCTCTTAAATTTGAGTATTTGCCTATATTTGCCATGGGCAGATTCTATGTTCAAAATCACTTTTTTCCCTTCAGAGTTATGAAGGTTTTGTTTCATTATCTAAGTTTTGTCCAGAAAAAAATCAATGGTTGATATGACAGGTTTTCATTTAAGAGTTAACCTGTTTGGTGTTTGTTGTCTTGAGAAATTATAATAATTTTCTTTATTATTAGTATCTTACATTTTATCATTTTGCATTTGGATATGTGATATATTTTATTATTTTCACTTTGTTCCAAAAAAATCTCATTTTTTATACCATTATTACTTTAATGATGTCTACTTTTTTCTTTGTATTTGCATTTTTTTAATTTTATTTTATTATGTTATGTTAGTTACTATTCATTACATCATTACTTCTTCTTCTTTTTTTTTTTTTTTTTTTTTAGCAGAGGCAACCAGGTTTATTTAGCATCAAGATTATGGGTATGAAGCATAGCATTTATTTTTTTTCTTTAATTTTTTATTGTTATGTTAATCACCTTACATTACATCATTAGTTTTTGATGTAGTGTTCCATGATTCATTGTTTGTGCATAACACCCAGTGCTCCACGCAGAATGTGCCCTCTTTAATACCCATCACCAGGCTAACCCATCTCCCCACCCCCACCCCTCTAGAACCCTCAGTTTGTTTTTCAGAGTCCATTGTCTCTCATGGTTCATCTCCCCCTCCGATTTACTCCCCTTCATTCTTCCCCTCCTGCTATCTTCTTTTTTTTTTCTTAACATATATTGCATTATTTGTTTCAGAAGTACAGATCTGTGATTCAACAGTCTGGCACAATTCACAGTGCTCACCATAGCACATACCCTCCCCAATGTCTATCACCCAGCCACCCCATTCCTCCCACCCCCCACCACTCCAGCAGCCCTGTTTGTTTCCTGAGATTAAGAATTCCTCATATCAGTTAGGTCATATGAAACATGTCTTTCTCTGATTGACTTATTTCACTCAGCATAACACCCTCCAGTTCCATCCACGTCATTGCAAATGGCAAGATCTCATTCCTTTTTATGGCTGCATAATATTCCACTGTGTATATATACCACCTCTTCTTTATCCACTCATCTGTCAATGGACATCTTGGCTCTTTCCACAGTTTGGCTACTGTGGACATTGCTGCTATAAACATTGGGGTGCACGTACTATATTTGTATCTTTGGGGTAAATACCGAGTACTGCAATTGCTGAGTCGTATGGTAGCTCTATTTTCAACATTTTGAGGAACCTCCATACTGTTTTCCAGAGTGGCTGCATCAGCTTGCATTACCACCAACAGTGTAGGAGGGTTCCCCTTTCTCCGCATCCCCTTCAACATCTGTCATTTCCTGACTTGTTAATTTTAGCCATTCTGACTGATGTGAGGTGTATCTCATTGAGGTTTTGATTTGGATTTCCCTGATGCCGAGCAATGTTGAGCACTTTTTC
The DNA here is from genome assembly GCF_003265705.2 of Callorhinus ursinus. Taxonomy (NCBI): domain Eukaryota; kingdom Metazoa; phylum Chordata; class Mammalia; order Carnivora; family Otariidae; genus Callorhinus; species Callorhinus ursinus. The sequence continues at coordinate 16,553,518 of NW_027397116.1, forward strand.
ATGTGTCTGTTGGCCATTTGGATGTCTTCTTTGGAAAAATGTCTGTTCATATCTTCTGCCCATTTCTTGATTGTTCTTTGGGTGTTGAGTTTGATAAGTTCTTTATAGATTTTGGGTACTAGCCCTTTATCTGATATGTCATTTGCAAATATCTTCTCCAATGTTGTCGGTTGTCTTTTGGTTTTGTGGACTGTTTCTTTTGCTGTGCAAAAGCTTTTTATCTTGATGAAATCCCAAGAGTTCATTTTTGCTCTTGCTTCCCTTGCCTTTGGCGATGTTTCTAGGAAGAAGTTGCTGTGGCTGAGGTTGAAGAGGTTGCTGCCTGTGTTCTCCTTTAGGATTTTGATGGACTCCTGTCTCACCTCTAGGTCTTTCAACTATTTGGAGTCTATTTTTGTGTGTGGTGTAAGGAATGGTCCAGTTTCATTCTTCTGCATGTGGCTGTCCAATTTTCTCAACACCATTTGTTGAAGAGACTTTTTTCCATTGGACATTCTTTCCTGCTTTGTCAAACATTAGTTGACCATAGAGTTGAGGGTCCATTCTGGGCTCTCTATTCTGTTCCATTGATCTATATGTCTGTTTTTGTGCCAGTACCATACTGTCTTGATGATGACAGCTTTGTAATAGAGCTGGAAGTCCGGAATTGTGATGCAGCCAGCTTTCCTTTTCTTTTTCAGTATTCCTCTGGCTATTAGGATCTTTTCTGATTCCATACAAATTTTAGGATTATTTGTTCCATTTCATTGAAAAAAGTGGATGGTATTTCGTTGGGGATTGCATTGAATGTGTAGATTGCTCTAGGTAGCATTGACATCTTCATAATATTTGTTCTTCCAATCCATGAGCATGGAACCTTTTTCCATTTCTTTGTGTCTTCCTCAATTTCTTTCATGAGTATTTTATAGTTTTCTGAGTACAGATCCTTTGCCTTTTTGGTTAGATTTATTCCTAGGTTTCTTATGGTTTTGGGTGCAATTGTAAATGGTATCGACTCCTTGATTTGTCTCTCTTCTGTCTTGTTGTTGGTGTATAGGAATGCCACTGATTTCTGTGCATTGATTTTATATCCTGCCACTTGACTGAATTCCTGTATGAGTTCTAGCAGTTTTGGGGTGGAGTCTTTGGGTTTTCCACATAAAGTATCATATCATCTGCAAAGAATGAGAGTTTGACTTCGTCTTTGACGTTTGGATGCCTTTGATTTCTTTTTGTTGTCTGATTGCTGTGGCTAGAACTTCTAATACTGTGTTGAATAGCAGTGCTGATAGTGGACATCCCTGCAGCGATCCTGACCTTAGGAAGAAAGCGTTCAGTTTTTCCCCATTGAGGATGGTATTCGCTGTACGTTTTTCATACATGTCTTTTATGATATTGAGGTATGTACCCTCTATCCCTATACTCTGAAGAGTTTTGATCAAGAAAGGATGCTGTACTTTGTCAAATGCTTTTTCGGCATCTATTGAGAGGATCATATGATTCTTGTTCTTTCTTTTGTTAATGTATTGTATCACGTTGATTGATTTGCAGATGTTGAACCAACCTTGCAGCCCAGGGATAAATCCCACTTGGTGGTGGTGAATAATCCTTTTAATGGACTGTTGGATCCTACTAGCTAGTATTTTGGTGAGAATTTTTGCATCCATGTTCATCAAGGATATTGGTCTGTAATTCTCCTTTTGGATAGGGTCTTTGTCTGGTTTGAGGATCAAGGTAATGGTGGCCTTATAAAATGAGTTTGGAAGTTTTCCTTCCATTTCTATTTTTTGGAACAGTTTCAGGAGAATAGGTATTAATTCTTCTTTAAATGTTTGGTAGAATTCCCCTGGGAAGCCATCTGGTCCCGGGCTTTTGTTTGTTGGGAGATTTTGATTACTGCTTCTATTTCCTTACTGGTTATAGGTCTGTTCAGGTTTTCTATTTCTTCCTGGTTCAATTTTGGTAGTTGATACATCTCTAGGAATGCATCCATTTCTTCCAGGTTATCTAATTTGCTGGCATAGAGTTGCTCATAATATGTTCTTATAATTGTTTGTATTTCTTTGGTGTTGGTTGTGATCTCTCCTCTTTCATTCATGATTTTGTTGATTTGGGTCATTTCTCTTTTCTTTTTGATAAGTCTGGCCAGGGGTTTATCAATCTTGTTAATTCTTTCAAAGAACCAACTCCTAGTTTCCTTGATCTGTCCTACCCTTCTTTTGGTGTCTATTTCATTGATTTCTGCTCTGATCTTTATTATTTCTCTTCTCCTGCTGGGTTTAGGCTTTATTTGCTGTTTTTTCTCTAGCTCCTTTAAGTGTAGGGTTAGGTTGTGTATTTGAGACCTTTCTTGTTTCTTGAGAAAGGCTTGTATTGCTATATACTTTCTTTTTAGGACTGCCTTTGCTGCATCCCAAAGATTTTGAACAGTTATGTTTTCATTTTCATTGGTTTCCATGAATTTTTTAAAATCTTCTTTCATTTCCTGGTTGACCCATTCATTCTTTAGTAGGATGCTTTTTAGCCTCAATGTATTTGAGTTCTTTCTGACTTTCCTCTTGTGATTGAGTTCTAGTTTCAAAGCACTCTGGTCTAAATATGCAGGGAATAATCCCAATCTTTTGGTACCTGTTGAGACCTGATTTGTGACCTAGGATGTGATCTATTCTGGAGAATGTTCCATGGGTACTAGAGAAGAATGTGTATTCCGTTGCTTTGGGATGGAATGTTCTGAATATGTCTGTGAAGTCCATTGGTCCGGTGTGTCATTTAAAGTCTTTATTTCCTTGTTGATCTTTTGCTTAGATGATCTGTCCATTTCAGTCAGGGGGTTGTTAAGGTCCCCCACTATTATTGTACTGTTGTCAATGTGTTTCTTTGCTTTTCTTATTAATTCCCTTATATAATTGCCTGCTCCCATGTTAGAGGCATAGATATTTACAATTGTTAGAGCTTCTTGGTGGATACACCCTTTAAGTAGGATATAGTGTCCTTCCTCATCTCTTATTACAATCTTTGTTTTAAAATCTAATTTGTCTGTTATAAGGATTGCCACCCCAGCTTTCTTTTGGTGTCCATTAGCATGGTAAATGGTTTTCCACCCCTTCACTTTCAATTTAGGCATTTCTTTGGACTAAAATGAGTCTCTTGCAGAGAGCATATTGATGGGTCTTGTTTTTTAATCCAATCTGATAGCCTGTGTCTTTTGGTTGGGGCATTGAGCCCATTTACATTCAGGGTAACTTTTGAAAGATATGAATTTAGTGCCATTGTATTGCCTGTAAGGTGACTGTTACTGTATATTGTCTTGTTCCTTTCTGGTCTATGTTGCTTTTAGGCTCTCTCTTTGCTTAGAGGACCCTTTTCAATATTTCTTGGAGGGCTGGTTTCGTGTTTGCAAATTCCTTTCGTTTTTGTTTGTCCTGGAAGCTTTTTATCTCTCCTTCTATTTTCAATGACAGCCTAGCTGGATATAGTATTATTGGCTGCATATTTTTCTCTTTTAATGCTCTGAATATATTATGCCAGTCCTTTCTGGCCTGCCAGGTCTCTGTGGATTGGTCAGTTGCGAAGCTTATGTTTCTACCATTGTAGGTTTTATATATCTTCTCCCAAGCTGCTTTCAAGATATGCTCTTTGTCTCTCAGACTCATAAGTTTTACTCTTAGATGTCGGGGTGTTGACCTATTTTTATTGATTTTGAGAGGGGTTCTCTGTGCCTCCTGCATTTTGATGTCTGTTTCCTTCCCCACAGTAGGAAAGTTCTCTGCTATAATTTGCTCCAATATACCTTCCCCCTCACTCTCTTTCTTCTTCTGGGATCCTAATTTTTCTAATGTTGTTTTGTCTTATGGTATCACTTCTCTCTCGAATTCTGACCCTGTGATCCAGTAGTTGTTTATCTCTTTTTCTCACCCTCTTTATTTTCCATCATTTGGTCTTCTATATCACTAATTCTCTCTTCTGCCTCAATTTTTCCTAGTAGTTAATGCCCCCATTTTTGATTGCACCTCATTAATAGCCTTTTTGATTTCGACTTGGTTAGATTTTAGTTCTTTTATTTCTCCAGAAAGGGTTTCTCTAATAACTTCCACGCTTTTTTCAAGCCCAGCTAGTATCTTTAAAGTTATGATTCTGAACTCTAGGTCTGACATCGTACTAATGTCCGTATTGAGTAGGTCCCTGGCAGACGGTACTACCTCTTGTTCTTTTTGTGAGGTGATTTTCTTCATCTTGTCATTTTGTCCAGAGGAGAATTGATGAATGAGAGAACAAAATGCTAACAGGGTAAAAACGTCCCCAGAAAATATACTCTAAACAAATCAGAAAAGATCTGAAACCAGGAGAAAAGAAAGGGAAAGAAAGAAAAAAGAAAGAGGAAAAAAAAAAGAAAAAAGAAAAAGATAAAAACA